>NC_091072.1:93743484-94046515 GCF_032405125.1 Capricornis sumatraensis
TAGAAAGATGGTAATAACCCTGTATGCACAATAGTAAAAAAGACACAGATATATAGAAGTCTTCTGGACTCTGTGGGAGAGGGAGAGGGTGGGACGATTTGGGAGAATGGCATTGAAACACATATAATATCATATATGAAACCAATCACCAGACCAGGTTCGATGCATGATACAGGATGCTTGGGGCTGGTGCACTGGGATGACCCAGAGGGATGGTACAGGGAGGGAGGTGGGTTCAGGATGGGGAACACATGTACACCTGTGGCAGGTTCATGTTGATGCATGTCAAAACCAATACAATATTGTAAAGTAAAAAAATAAATAAATAAAATCATAAAAAAAAAGTTCAGTGTTTACTTCAACTAGCTCTTGCTCATACAGATGCAGAACTGTGACAAATAACAGACAATTTAGGCACTGCATGCATCCCCACCTTGATTTGCTATGACTTCACTCATTCCACTGCCTGTGACTGTTTGCAGAAAAGCAAAGTAACTCCTCCGCAACATCTGCTTCTCTAAAGCAGCAGATTGGTCGTTTTCTTCTGCTGGTCGGAGCAAAACTTCAAAAATTGCATGAAGAAGAGGCATGAACATTTGTTGTAAAAATGGGGATACCTGTATCTGAAGAGAGGAAACAACTATTACTATCTGAGAAATAAGAAAATTACTAATTTAAAATTTAGGAAAGACATGTTTTACGTAAAGCTTTTTTCCAGTTTCTATATTTAGGATACATATTTATATAATTCAGCTAGCAAACATCAATATTAAGACAAAAATCTACACAGCATATACAGTATTTAAAGCCTCAAAAATCATTAAGTTCAAACCATTTCTTACAATTCAAGATTCAGGTTCAAGTAACATGGAATCAAACATATTCCACAATCAAATATTGTCATGGAATATTGTCAAATTTAAATTCTCAATAAATGAATTCCACTGCTAAATTAGGGCTTCCTTGATAGCTCAGTTGGTAAAGAATCCACCTGCTATTTCTGCTTTATTGACTATGCCAAAGCCTTTGACTGGGTGGATAACAATAAACTGTGGAAAATTCTGAAAGAGATGGGAATACCAGACCACCTGACCTGCCTCTTGAGAAATCTGTATGCAGGTCAGGAAGCAACAGTTAGAACTGGACATGGAACAACAGACTGGTTCCAAATAGGAAAAGGAGTACGTCAAGGCTGTATATTGTCACTCTGCTTATTTAACTTCTATGCAGAGTACATCATGAGAAACACTGGACTGGAAGAAACACAAGCTGGAATCAAGATTGCCGAGAGAAACACCAATAACCTCAGATATGCAGATGACACCACCCTTATGGCAGAAAGTGAAGAGCTAAAAAGCCTCTTGATCAAAGTAAAAGAGGAGAGCAAAAAAGTTGGCTTAAAGCTCAACATTCAGAAAACTAAGATCATGGCATCTGGTCCCATCACTTCATGGGAAATAGATGGGGAAACAGTGGAAACAGTGTCAGACTTTATTTTTTTGGGCTCCAAAATCATGCAGATGGTGACTGCAGCCATGAAATTAAAAGACACTTACTCCTTGGAAGAAAAGTTATGACCAACCTAGATAGTATATTCAAAAGCAGAGACATTACTTTGCTGACTAAGGTCCATCTAGTCAAGGCTATGGTTTTTCCTGTGGTCGTGTATGGATGTGAGAGTTGGGACTGTGAAGGCTGAGCGCCGAAGAATTGATGCTTTTGAACTGTGGTGTTGGAGAAGACTCTTGACAGTCCCTTGGACTGCAAGGGGATCCAACCAGTCCATTCTGAAGAAGATCAACCCTGGGATTTCTTTGGAAGGAATGATGCTAAAGCTGAAGCTCCAGTACTTTGGCCACCTCATGCAAAGAGTTGACTCACTGGAAAAGACTCTGATGCTGGGAGGGATTGGGGGCAGGAGGAGAAGGGGACAACCAAGGATGAGATGACTAGATGGCATCACGGACTCGATGGATGTGACTCTGAGTGAACTCCGGGAGATGGTGATGGACAGGGAGGCCTGGGGTGCTGCGATTCATGGGGTCGCAAAGAGTCGGACACGACTGAGTGACTGAACTGAACTGATAGCTCAGTTGGTAAAGAATCCACCTGCAATGCAGGAGACCCTGGTTTGATTCCTGGGTCGGGAAGATCCGCTGGAGAAGGGATAGGCTACCCACTCCAGTATTCTTGGGCTTCCCTTGTGGGGGCTCAGCTGGTAAGAATCTGCCTAAAATGCACAAGACCTGGGTTCTCTCCCTGGGTTGGGAAGATCCCCTGGAGAAGGGAAAGGCTACCCACTCCAGTATTCTGGCCCAGAGAATTTCATGGGTAGCAAAGAGTCAGACATGGCTGAGTGACTTTCACTTTTACTGCTAAATTAAAAATGAATTTATATGATTGAATTCTGTGAAGGCTTTACATGGCCTTAAGCAAATACCTTAACTTCTCAGTTAAGTGTCTCAGTTTCTTCATCTATAAAAGAACAATACTTAACTTCCAAGGTTGTTACAAAATTCAAATGAATGTATAAGAAAATGCTCAGGACAGACTTTGAACATAGAAAACACTATCTTAAGTATCAGCCAATTTCATTAGCCAGCTTATGCTTTGCTTAAATTTCCTTGTACATAAAACGGACATCGAATTACTTTTAAACTACTTAAATACCCAAATTACAGTGCTTTTAATTTATTCGTTGACATTTAGTATCCAATGCAGTTTCATTTGCTTTTCTAAAACACCAAACTAATAGTTTTCTTCTGCTGCATAGAACAGAAAAGCTCTATTCTTATTAAATATCTATCGATCAGGCCCTGAGTGTCAGGGAGTATTGTAGCCATTGGGACGATAAAAATACATATGTTCCATGCCCTCAGATAACTCATATTAAAAAAAAAAAACGTCAAATGCTAAAATACATCTAAAGAGAAATATAAAAGTCAGGAGATCTTAAAGAGATTCTCTGACCTCTGAAGGTGTATGGTACCTTAAATTTGGCTGTAATCTGGTTGATAAGAGGAATGAATTCCTGGAGGTCTTTTGCTTCACAATCTTTGAGCATGTGTTCTGAAGCAGATGGAATGAAGGGAAGGACTTCTTCCTCCAGGCAAATAATCATGCGATGAAGGAAAGTGCGGACTCCACTCCTGAGAATATCCTTTTGTAAGGGACAACTGAGAGCTGGCAAGAACGTCTGTAAACAGTCCAGGTAAACTTCAGAACAGCCACATTGCTTCACAGTCTGCTTGTTGCTGAAAGCTTTGCTGGTTCGACTACATAAACAATGATCAGGTAACTGGTTTTAAGTTTATTCTTCAAGTGGTTTATGGAGTAATAAACAACAATGCACAACAAATTATAAAACTGACAAAACAAAGCAGCCAATTCTTTATTTTCCATGTCACAGTTATGTCCACTTTTAGCTAATGGTTGCTTCCAGTTACCATTCTAGAAAGGGCCCAAGTTAAATGAATGAAATGTAATTGATACAATCTCTCAAATGTGAGCCCACCTAAATATTTTACTAAAATCCTGCTGATAATATATGCAGTAAAGAGAGAAAAAAAAATCTATTTACTATGAATAGGCTCTACTACACAAACTGTAAACCACCAATTTATATTAGAAAACAATCTTAGAATTGAGTTATTTATACAATATCTCTAACACAAGCTTTTGCATGGAAGTTTTCTCTAAGTGGTTCTAATTAAAAATCACTGTAACTTTCATACTGTTATTCTTTACCAATAAAGAAGTATGTGTAGAGAGAGAAACAACAGCGTGGGTGGTTGGGACACAATGCAACAACTAATAAGAAGCCTCAGCACCTTCTCTTTAAGATTCCGTAACAGATCCCCTGATGTCATTGGTATATATACTTAAGCGAATCTCCTTAAATACATTATCAACTTAAACCAGAGAAATCAGAGAAGTTATGGATTTAGAAAGATGTCAAGTCAGAAATGCAGAATGTTATGAGATCTATTCCCTTCTTCAGCTAAATATCCTAATTTAATGAATTTAGAAATGTTTACACAATTCTCTGGACAATCCAGTTTTGGAAACATGACACACATGCCTAGTTCTAGAAAAATCTAAGTAAATGATTCTGTATATATTGAGAAAATCACTTCGCCAATTTAAATGCCAATCTTCACCAATCACACTCACCTAGCAAATCCAACAGCATGGTTGAGACAGTCTGCTAGAGATGCCTGTCGTTCTTCGTCCTGTGCCAGCATCAATTTTTCTAACAGAATTTTAAACTTCTCCATGAGTGGAGTCAACAGATTCCTCATTAATGCCTGCTTCCGCTCTGCAGGATACTCACTATTAACAATTAGCACTCCAGCTGTCTCATAGATAAATAATTGATCGTCGCTGCTCAACAAAGACTGGTAACCATTCTCCTAAAATGAAATTTAGTCTTATTTAAGTTTTAATTTGTTCAGTTCCTCCCATTTAAAAGTAAAAGAGGGACAGAAGATGTAATCTATCACATCAACTCATTAATAAAAAGAAGATTGAGTACTTGTAAATAAACTGAATTAGAGGTCAAAAGATGAGGGGTCTATTGAGATGATATCATAAATGGTCATGTAATGTAATAATCAAGTTTTCTAACTTGTTTTACTTTTATAAAATTTTCTGTTGTTAAGAGGCTAAAAGTCAGTTATACAAAGTGCTTTGAAGGTTAAGACAAAGCCCACACAGATTAATATTTTAAAGTGTTTAAGATTTAAATACAACAAACGCCACATAATAAACACATACACGAGTTGTTACTTTTGCACGTTTGAAAATAAGACTGCAAATGAAAAGATCTTATTCAAGTGTAAGCAAACATCCACTGACCCATTTTATTACTAAGTTTTGTTATTTTTCACATTTATGCAATCTGAGAGGCCAGGGGGAAGGGGAAAATATCAGAAGCCCTTCTACATCTAACACCAAAACTCCCTGTTAAGAAATTATTTACAAGCCTAGTCTTAGATAAACTGTGTGGCAGCCTTATTATATATATATATATACACATATATATAAGTATATGTATATTTTATATATGTGTGTGTGAGTGTATATACATATATAAGAATCTTCTATTTTTTAAAAGAGAACGTCCTTATTTAGAAGTAACTAAAACACTTATTAAATAACACTAGGACCAATCACGGCTCTAGGAGTTGAGATCACAAAGTTAAAGTTGTTAGATAAATACACAGTATTTATACCCCTATTAAGCAGTCAACATTCAGTAAAAGCACTGTGAATCAAGTCTTTTTACACACTAAAAAAAGATTACAGGCATAGTACAAGTTCTTGTTTCTATGTGCAATAAGAAAAACAAAAAATTTCCAATATCCATAAATATGGCATGGCTAAATATGGCTCTATGGAAGTCTTTTAATGTAGATTTCTTTAGTATGTAGGCAAATTTAACCATATAATTCACGAGTAACCTTTCATGCAATGAAATGAAATAACCCATATACCCTAAATACTGATACTTAGTTTAAAAAACAAAATATTTTATGTTTAACATTTTTGAAGTGTGGCTCCATTAGTAACTCTCACCAAAATGAAAAAAAACTTAATGTCAGTAGTTTGCTGACATTGCCAGCATTTTACACAAAAACAGATATCAGTCAAAATGCGCTTACAAGGTATCTTTTAAAGATTATTTAAATCTTTCTAGTGAAATAAATAACCGAGATATTCAGATCAAGCAGTGTTGAAATTCTTTTTACCTCAAGCCAGAATTTTAACAATAAAATTTCAGTCTACTAGTAGAAGTCACTGAGAAGCGCTTGTGTGATCACAGTACTAAACAGAGAATAATTTTGAAACTGAATATTTCTTCTCCAAAAAATACTTCACTGGCATTTAATAGTACAGAGAGCAGACCATATCTCACACTGCTAAATCTATCAGTCAAATTTTGATTCCCTTCTATTTCTTTTTTTACTCTTCTATTTCTAATACTGTTTATTTACTATACCTCAACAGAGTTTTAGTAAATAGATCTAAGCCCTACATGCCCCCCGCCAATTTTCATTTAGAAAGAAAGATACTTACCGGTGGAGAAAGCTCTAATAAATCTTGTATTCTATTCAGAATATCCTCAATGAAAGGATTCATTTGTTTACTGAATAAAGGCAAAAAGGAAAACCACAATTACATAAATAATAGTGCTTGGAGAAGTGCTGAAATATCAAATTCCTCTTTAAGGCAGAACTAAAAAAAAGTTCAGTTCTAAGGTAGTCACATGTCACCATTCAGACTAGCTATGCTTTTTTAAAACTACATATTATAACCTAAAAAAAGTAGTTTTCATACCTAGAAAAATGGTACTAGTAAAGAACAATATGACAGATTAAGTTAACGTATTTCCAAGGAATATCATCTTTAGAATTTCAAAGAAACCATATAGTTTTATCCACAGCAATAAAACTGTGAAATAACTAATGCCATTAGTAATGACAAGTGTTACATATAAAAATATTCAAACATATCAGTTTAATAATGAACAAAGTACCTGGCTAAAGAGAAAGAAAAGAAAGCACAATACAAAAAGGAACATTTTTTTTAAAAGCCTAAGAACAGAAAGAACTAAAACTACCATAGGCTCTTAGATAATAAGTTACATCTTACTTAACAATCTTAAAAATAAGAATTAAACATAACAGCCAAAATGTTTTACTTACTTGAGAGATTTAACAAATCTGGAGAATAGGTAAGCGGTTCTGCTCCGGACTTTAGCACTGGAGTGCCGCAGACCCCTGTGATCTAAGAAAGCCATCTAAAGAGACAGAGACACTTTTACTATTTCTGTGCTTATTTACCATCTTTTACTGCTTTTATTGCTAATGTCATGACATGTTTTTGTTCACATCGAGTTTTACTTTTTCGCTCTGGAAGAGAGGAACCAGGTACATATAAGTAAGCCTACACTACACACAAATAGGTCCTTGAATATTTGTTTTAAATAACTGACTAGACACAAACTCCATTTTAAAGAAATGGAGGAGTTTTAGCATGTTCAGGAATTTTTGAGAGCTCTGGAAAAAAGTGATAAAAAAAAGATAGAATACTATCTATTCATTAGCTGAAACACATCCAAAATAACAAAAGCTGAGAGTAAAGTGTATACTTACTAGTACACATGGAATGTGCTGAGGTTCAACTGTGAAAAACTTTTCGTATCTAACAACAGTTTCAAAGAACTCCAATGTCACAGATGTGTGCTGATAGGAACTAACTCCTGATGTTACCAGCTAGAGCAGGAAAAAGTTAAGAAATCTATCTTCATTTACTGCAACATCAAAATGTCCCTGTAATAATGTATATTAAACTCTAACAATTAAGAAACTCACATTAGCTTATATGAAAACAGAAAATTAGGTTCAGAATAAGTTGTCTTTTGTATACTTACAGTTCGCATCATATCCTGCAAAGCACTAGCTTTTGAAACATCACCTGAGAAGTGAGCACCATGAGATACTGGAAGAGCTTCTGCCAACATATACAGCAATCTTATTGCCACTTCAACTTCCATAAACCGTGTAGTCTGCCAATTCCTACCAAGGTATAACACATCACTGAGATCTGAATACAAACTTTCTATACAACTAGTGATGCACTGGATAAAAAGACACCAACAAAATTCTCTTTAATTACTAAAAACTCACAGCAATTGTTAATTCTGCCAGGGAACATTAATTCATATCACAGAAGTATAAATAACCAATGTAATCCATTTTATTGTTTATGTTCCGAAGAGCAGCATTTCCCCTCAAGGATCAAGATAAATCAAGGAGTCAAGTGCATTGTTTTGGAGACACACGTAAGATCTCAGTAAGTAACATAAACAAGTGAGTCATGTGAATCACTTATGGTAGGCCACCATCAGGGAGAGGAGGAAAGAGGCGACTTGTCAGAAGCAGATGGACACACTTACTGCAGTGTAGAACTGAATACTCTGCGGACAGAAGCCAGCAGCAACTCTGGTGAAACTTGAGCAAGCCTGTCCAACAACAACTTCAGCTGTTTTCTATATTCTACAAACATGGCTTCATCTTCACCCTATGGTATTTTAAAAATTCCATTAAGAAACTTAGAAGACCTTAAGACACACAAAATGGTGAGTTCTCATTAGTTTTTTATATTTACAAATTTAATACACTTTTATTTTTTCATAAATATTTATTTATGTAAGAAAACGCAGTAGTGTTTCCCCTCCTGCTCACAAATAATTATTTCCCAGCCCTAGACCATGATAGCCTAGAGCCAGAAACAGCACAGGGAGGAGGTTAAAAACAAGAGTCATTATAGAGAAGAGAGTGACTGAGGGATGATTAGGTGAACACCAGACAATGGAAGGCTTTGGAAAACAAAAGCAGAAGTTCAAGCCACGATGGGTTCACACAGGGCTTTATGAGAACCTTAGCACCTTATGTATACTCTTTGTATCTTACTGTCCACTGTAAGAACTGTAATAATATCACATGATTAAAGATACTATATGTAATGAACCTGGCACTTTGCAAGTGCATGGTGTGTTGGTGATCATCACCAGTATCCTCGTATAGTCCAGTTTCTGAACGTCTGAAGTGGGTAACAGAACATGTTAGCACACAGCTAGACAGTACATGCCATTACTGAGTCGCCAGAAAGCACTCATGACTCTTGTGACTGATGGAAAGCTGACTTATGACAACCCTGGAGAGGACTTTAACCACAACAAGCCCAGAGACAGTGAAGTGCCTCACTTCCACTCTCCTGTAGACAATTACAATCTGAGGTCCACCAATTGGGCCTCAATTTCTCTCTTATTAAATATAAAGTGAAATATGATCACGAACAATACTGTCAATGTCTTACAAAGTTCAGTGCTACAAAGTGTCCTTAAAAAGGTCATTTTCAAGAATCAGAGGACA
The DNA here is from genome assembly GCF_032405125.1 of Capricornis sumatraensis. Lineage (NCBI taxonomy): Eukaryota > Metazoa > Chordata > Mammalia > Artiodactyla > Bovidae > Capricornis > Capricornis sumatraensis. Next base: position 93,752,424 of record NC_091072.1, read on the forward strand.
AAATACAAAAACATGAAGAATTATGAAGTTTCCATTAATCTAAGAAGTCGTCAGTATAAACAAGACTAATTTTTAAAACACTTCTTGTTTTAAAGGACTCTAAGACACTCAAAACTTGAAATAGTAATCTGACGTGGGTACATAATAAAATTAAAACTGTTCTCTCCTCAATCCAAAATTCTTACCTCGTTTTCAAAGTTATATTCTTCATCATAGGTTAATTTTTTCATAACGGCCAACATGATTGCCTAAAATTAAGAACAAAGTCTTTTGTCAGTCTCCTCTAATTTCATGTAATCTGAAACTAGGCTGTATTTCAAGGCAGACTGCAGATACAGAGTCTACTATTGGTTTAAAAGAAGCAAAAAGAAGTCAGTTACCTCTACATTAGCTTTTTGTTGATCTGAAAGCACTGTAAGCTGTTGAAAAGAAAGCAATCATTTATTAGGTTTCCTGAAGTAATACTTGCTTAAAATATTTTTCTTAGTATCTTTTCAAACATGCACACAGCTTTTCTGGAGGGCAGTTTGATAGTAACTTTCTATATGTGAAATGTACCTAATCTAAAATCTATCAATTTCACTTCTAGTAAGTAACTTGGCATACAGGCAAAAACATGTAGATAAACTTGAATTTTAAAGATCTTATAAATGTACTCAGCTAAGAAGCAGATTACAGAACAGCAAAGTATGATCTCACCTTGTTTTTAATTAAGTTAGGCCATAAAAGCCTAGAAATCCACTATGAGATACAGTGGGATTACCAATAGTGGTTTTAACTTTCATCATACCTTTTCACATTGCCGAAAATTTCTTAAAGTATGCATGCAGAAACATGTTATAACAGAAGCTAAACTCAGTTTCAAAAAATATTATCTTAAGCTTGACTCAATTCAACTAAATCAATGTAAATAAAGTAGGCATAGCTCTCACCTAATGTCATAATGAAAAGTTATTAATTCTTTAAAAGGCTACATTATAATATATGAGATTCATACCTTCTACGTTTTAAGTTCTACTACTGGCAGCAACTCTGGGGGAAATTTTTAATTATAAAAAACTTCATAAGAAATGATGCATATGTAATTAAAATAATATCTTTAACAAAATTTCTACTGTATTTAAAAACAAACACAGGGGACTTCACTGGCAGTCCAGTTAAGACTCTATGCTCCCAAGGCAGGGGTACAGGTTCAGTCCCCCAGTCAGGGAACTAAGATGGCACATGATATAAGGCCAAAAAGAAATAAACACAGATTAAAAATAAAAGAAACAACCTAAACCTATAACTAATTCTGAAGCTTTTTAGTCTAGTGAATTTTAGAACCTGGCCATTTATGTTTTCCAGCTAAGAAGTTTAAAGGAAAGAAAAAAGATGAAAATATATTCATAATTAACAGTAAATATCACTAGAGTAGATAACTGAGTATCTTATTTTCATTTTCCTGTATTTTTCAATTCTCTATGGCTTTTCTATATTATCTACAACAAAGACTAACATAAGGACTTACCTGTTTCAAAATATGAAGATAATCGTAACAAAATCCAATAATGTTAGAAGAGATGTCATCATCCTCATGAATTAGGAGCTGCAACATCAGCGCCACCTTTGTTTCAATAGCTTGCAGTGCCTCCTGAGCATTCTTGATATCCCCATTTTTAATTAATTTAGTCCAGCTAACTATCAATGACTGTCCCATTCCATTGACCAGTTTAGAAAATCTGGCCAGGAAGTCAACATCTTCTTCCTACAAACAATACAGATCTCAATTTAAAACCAACTACCTGAGAGGAAAAACTCTAAATTTTAGAATGGATCAAGTGCCAATTATAGTAGTCAATTTTAAACTAACATTAGACATTAACAATACTACCATTTTGACTGGGAAGTTTTAAGAGTCTGAATTCTTCTACTGTTATTATCCACTAACTCTCAAAATAACTATCTTTAATGATTACAGTCATGTAGACATTGTCAAATTATAAAAGTTTTAAAAAAGAGATCTGTGGTTTCAAAACCTTCTCTGTAAATTGATGAATTTAATAAATACCTTCTAATAAAGTTAATGCTGCCATATTATGCTTTGTGCCACTATTTACAACAGTCCTTTCTGACACTATTTAATTTGAACCTCAACTACATCATAAAGAGATAAAACTGCTATTAAAATAACTGCCTAAAGTTAATCAGCATTAGTGTTAGAACTCAAAATCAGGTTAATTTTCATTAATTATCCTTATGATGTTCTCCTATAGAAAGAGTTTTTAGCTTCACCATTTTAAGTTTTTTAATAAAACAATTATTAGCAGTGTAACTGACTATACTTTGACAGTGAGGAAAATACCAGAGATGTACTCCTGATATATCAACAATACAAAGACTTCTTAGTAATTCTTTATCACTGTCACAGGTAAAATTAAAAGTAAAAACCTTCAAATTCAGTTTCTAAATTATTAATTTACCACACTCACTTGAGCCCTAATTCTGCTGAGGCTAAACTCCAATAGCTCAAATGAATATGATAAAAATATAACATTTATAATGGAGTCTAATTTAGGTCAAAATGCACTGCCATGCTTCTTAAAGTGTGGTCCATGAAGAGCAGTATCACAGCATCACCTGAGAGGCTATTAGAAAGCACAAAAGTAAATACTATCCTAGATCTTCAAGTTTAAGTCTGATATAATCCATGGTCAAGGAAAATGTTACACATGACATTACGGCTTTCTGGACAGTGTTTCACCATTATAAGCTCAAGGAAGTTTCTAACACTTAAAAACAAAAATAAAGAAAGAGGAAAGTATATTTAAATTACTGCCTATCCTAGTTTGTTCTAACAATTTTCAAAACCTTATACATAAATTTACTGACCCGGTCAATGCTGAAAAACCCAGCAGACTGTAATACTTGACACAAAGATTCTACCAGTTTCATTTTATCAACAGGATCCATTCCTTTATTTACAATTTCAAATAAACAATCACAGGCTTCTTCCCGTAGAACTTCTATTGACATATGACCTAGCAGCATATTTATAAACCTGGCAATGGAGAAACAAAAATTCTTACAATATTTTCAAATTCATGAGCTTTATACACTGTATTATGCAGGTTTATATTCTTTAAATATAGATTTACTTACCTATCATTGGCTATAAGGGATAAGTCTATCCAAGAGACATAAGCCCCAACTACTTCAAGGCACTGGCATGTCACTTCTGAATTGGTATACTGATAATTTTGTAGGATTTGGTACCATGATTCCACCAAGTTTGGAATGCACTGTTCCCTCATGGTATCCTTTATGAGAGTATTCCTACGAGCCTCCTAAAAAAAAAAAATACCATATATACAATCAGATTACCTCCCAAGATAATGTTTGATATCTGTATAATAGTTGCACACAGTATTTTCTCAACACTACATTTCCCGACTTGTTAACACATTCCCTGCCAGTATTTCCTATTTATCTGCTCTAAAATCATAACCTGTGATTCTAACTCTTCCTTCCATTTTACTTAGACATAATTTATTAAACACAAACTATAAAAAAAACACTGCTTAGAAATTTTAACCATGTGATAAAAGTTATTTCTCAGTATTATACAAACATACTTAAACTATTTAAGAGAACAGCAATAATGTAAACAATACTGTGTATAAATGTCATATTTAACATACAATAACCTTAAATCATCAGACATATTTGAATTAAGCTATTTCCATTGTGTTCTTTAAGAAAAAGGAGAAAGTTATATTGGGTAATACAGAAATAGAGAAAGACTAAGGTCATGGCCTATGTGACTATCTGAGGATACAGAAGAACTCAGCACTGGTACATAGCAAGGCTTTTTCCTCAGTCAGCAACTATAAAGTAACAGTAAATATAGGCCACATTTCTCTACAAATTCATAGGAAAAAAATCAGTTTGTTTATTTCACTAGAGGAAGTTACTATCTGGTTAAAAAAAAAAAAAAAAGCTAAATGCTCTAATTTTACCCTATACCTGGGAAAAAAACCCCAATTTAAGTTCCTTTGTAAAACAAAATTCAAAATGTTGAGCAAATTTATAAGTATTCCTAATAAAGTTTTATCAAAAACAAAAAAATCCCTTCTTGATCCTTTCATTATGTACCCATTATCTCTTGCAATATCTAAATTAAAAACTTATTAATAAGATGTTACTTGCCTCTGAGGTGTGAACCACATCACGATCCACCAACTCTGAATCAATAGCCATGAGAATTCGGAGGTACAGATCCACTCCCCTTGGATTTAGGTCCACTACTGAGAGAATGTCAAAAAAAAACTTGGGCCATTTAGTGAGATATTCTGTAACAAAAAGCAAGGCGAAGACTTGGGCAGCTTTATTTCGTATGAAGGTCTTCTCTGGTTGGGGATTCAGCATCTGACAAACAAGAGATACAGTTCATAAAATTAAATGTAAATGGAAAAGATTCAAACATTGTTCTCCTATTTATCATTAACAGGCAAAATCCCACTAAACTGCACCATGGTCTACAACAGCTGTGCGGCAAATATGCTTGAGAATTACCAAAGTATTAAAGTTTCATGGGCAGAGTTTTAGTAGTTTCTATAACCTTTTCTAAGAAGAAAGCAAATTCAATGGTTTTTCTTCTAGCTGCTTGCTCTGTAAGATAAATAAATATTCTAGCTATACAACTATTTTAATATGTTAAGATTAGCTAAAATTAATGAAAAATAAAATACTGTGAATAAAGAACTCTATTGGCTCCTTTAAAAAGGGCTCTTTGTGAAGAATCTGTTCCAGGAGGGCTCACCTTAAGTGTGAAAATTGACTTTTGTCTAGTAGTTAAAATAACATTCTAAAACCAAAAGTTTCCACCATGTGTCATGGACAGAATGACAGCTTCTATTACTGATATAATTTTAAGTTACTGCTAAGTTTTTATCACTCGTAATCTTCAAAGCCAGCACTTTCTAAAAGAGCTACATGATCAAATGGAGGATAAATGAGTGACATTTTTGAGGTGAAGTTGCAAACTCTTCCAAAAATAAAAACTGAAATATCTGGCAATTTGAGGTATTAAATGTAAAAGCTACTATTTTACCTGAGCTTGAAGCCAAGATACGAGCGTCTCCCTAATTAGTTGTTGTTGAACAGTAGTTAGTTCTGAATATCTGTTCAAAATACAGAATAATGGTAATATTTAGTGTATGTGGTTTTTAAAAAGTAATGGCCTCTTATATTTGAAACAGAAAATTTGTATAGCAATTACCTAAAATTCCCTATGATAAATTGGTAATAATTCTCATTGCCACTTTAAAGACACTTTAAAGAGTGGCTGGAGGGGTATCAATATTGATCTTAGTTTTATCTGTGGTCCAAAACAAAATGGCAGCTACACAATTTTTCAAATGAAAATAATGGTCTCAGGTCTGTGATTTACAGAATAAATCAGGAGGCAAACTAAGGATCCCTGGGGCAGCAATTCACTGTTTCTGCTTAAATTAGGCAGGGGTTTTTGGAAAAGTCAGTGGCAACCCACTCCAGTGTTCTTGCCTGGGAAATCCCATGGACAGAGGAGCCTGGCGGGCTACAGTCCATGCTGTCACAAAGAGCTGGACATGACTGAGCGACTGAACAACAAGGCAGGGGTTCTAAATGCAAGTGCCCATACTGCCACTCAACTTTAACAGAGAGTGGTCATGCAGTGATACAGGCGTGGTGTTGCCATATCTTTTCATTCTTTCCCAGAGAAACTGGAATTTAACTTTTTCCTGTGTACTGACTGGATTCTTTTATGTAGCCAATGAATTCGGTATTTTTAAAACACCTTGGGATAAATCAAAACATATTTCAAAGCTGGATATGACACATAATGTCAATTTACAGCCTATGTTATGATGTCCCCAAAGAGGGAAAAATAGCTTCTCCCCACAAATCTCAGTGAGAAAAGCCATACTTGTATTTAACTTGATGTTCCAGTACTTGAAAGCAGAAAAACTTAATATGATCATCACTGAAAAAGAAAAAAAAAGAAAAATTAGACAAGGAGTATATGAATTGGGGAAAACAAATCAAAGGTAAATAGCAATGAATAACTCAGGTGAAAGTTTCTCAAACCAGACTTTTGGCTTATTGCTCTCAAGTGTTACATTCACATCCATTTGTAAGCTAAGAGAACTTTATATAATATTCAGTGGAAATCTGACTAACAGAATAATCCCAAATTAAGATTCACTTTAAGTACATACAGTGCTTTGCAAATAGAGAGCATTCCCCTCAATTCAAGATGTTAGGATTCCCAAAGCAATTCCTACCTTTTATAACAGAAAGGATAGATGTAAAATGACAAACAGTAGAACAGCCAGAGACTCAGTCAAGTCAGAGATGGCCATCAAAGTCATACTTAAACTTAAAAGTTCTATTGCAGCAAAATCCAAAGCAAGAGAAGTCTCCTAGACTGGCAGTCCAGCCCCGAAATTCATATAGAAAACCAGGTTACAAATATATTGCCTTAGGGATTCCCTGGTGGTCCAGTGGATAGGAGTCTACACTTCTACTGTATGGGGTATGGGTTTAGTCCCTGGTTGGGAAATTAAGATCCTGCATACTGCATGGTGAGGCCATTCAAACAAAAAAAAAAAAAGAAAGAAAGTAAAAACAAATATATGATCTTAAAAAGGGTTGGGGTAGTAAAAATCAATATCCATCCACTGTCCACTTCTAACTGTCTCCCTAGGAGTAACAACAGAGATGCAGTGAGCTAGCTACAAGCTCTGACCAAGTCCCATTAATGAACAACAATGTTCTTTTTAGACAGTTAGTTTGAGTCAGGCATAGTCAAGGAACAATTTTTCATATACAAAGCTAACTATAGTCAATGTAAGAATGGAGGTATTGTCTTTATTCTGACTACATCCCTTAACCCCTCCACCAAAAAAAATTCGCACTTAAGAAAATAAAACCTAATTTTTTAAAGTTTATTTAAAAGTTACATTTAATTAGCATCTTTTCTAAGACCTTAGGGTTTCTATTCTTATCATGGATTGCACTGAAGCTTTAATTATATGACTGAAATTTTTCACTCAAAATATAAACTACAGGGAGCCCTTAATTAAAAGCCAGCCCTCATTTACTCTAAGACATATAGATGTTCTTCAAAATTAACTTTCACTAAACTGGAACACTTGCTTTCAGCTATAAAATGCAGTGACTGATACTCCCAGCATGCAAGAAACCTAGGCAGGAATTCTCACTGACCCCTATAAACTTATTTATACTCCTACTAGTAGAGTTGTTGTTTACAACTAGTCAGTGTGCTTCCCCCAGTCTCACTAGGTGCACTGTACTTCTTTTATATGTAAGTAACTTAATTAACTACTATATAAAATAATGCAGTGAGTATGATGAGTTTCTATTTTTGTGAAAATTAAGTTGAATGCTTTAGAAAGAGTTCACAGAAAGTCACACTGCATGGGAGAAAAAAACCTTGTACACGTGTATTGTGGGCCAGATAACCAGAAGACTTGGAGATGTGGGAACAAATAAATAAAAGGTTTAGAAAGCCATATTCACTGTTCTTCAATCCACTACAGGGACCCAAAGCAGAAATTGGAGAGGATCAATTATGGGGGCAATTAATATTTTCAACATTAAGAATCACAAAGTGATTGCAGCACATACACAAAGAAAAATTGTTGGTCCAACATCAAAAGATTAGTAACTGAATGTTTATGCACTAAATTAAAAATTAAGATAGATAATTTCTGATTACCTTCTCTACCAAGTTTTTAGAAAACCAATCATCCCTCCTCATCATAAGAAAATATAGAAATTTCTACTGTACTATATGCCAGCTGGAATCTACTATTAGGAACTCAGAATAAGGCAAAGAAAGGATAGTTTTAATGAAAAGTGAATTCAGAATTGGCCAAAATTTTTAGTTTATTATTTTTCTCGTTCTACATGGAATAGTTTTTTAAAACTAAGTCATAAAATGTTTTTATGAAAGCCTTTTTCAAACAGATAAATAAAACAATCCTGCCAAGTTCATAAAAATTTAAAGTCTTCTACAAGTTATGCAAATTTTGCTTTGATTACCTGTATGTCCTCTGAGCCAGAGCTTCTGCACACACCTGCCAGGCATCTGGGGAAATCTTTAACTGTTCAAAATAGGCCAAGGCCTGTGTAATTGCAAAGCAGAATATGCATTTGGAACAGTCAATCTCAATTCTCTGCCAAAACTCAACAAAGTTTACTGAGAGTAGCAAACCAACTACAGTGACTTAAAAAAACAGCTAAACACTGAATTCAGGCTTCTGAGTAGGTGCAACTGAATGATTATTCCTAGGAAATAGGTTAAGTAGAAAACAAATTCCATCAGTTGGATACTTCTAACTTGTTTCCTTATGGGAAAGGAGACAACACAAAAATGCCCTGCAGACCTCACTGGGTTATTAGAAGAATCAAGAGAAAACAGTCCAGTGCTCTGTCAAGTGCTAAACTCCTGAGGTACATGCAATTTTAAAATGGGATATAAAGAATACTTTTCCTATTTAATATCAAACATGCTATTAAAGAAGTGACTACCTATAAAGGATGAAACATATTCTGTCTTATCATTTGATCTACCATTTAACAGAAAAAGAGAATTATTTCCATTTTTCAACTGCATCAGTAAGTTTCCTAAATGGTGAGATTAAAATCAGAGTTCAACTGCTTGATATGAATTTTAGGGAAGTACCAAATAACTGAAAAAGTCAAAGCTTTAGGGAATGCATTTCTCATCCCTGTATTTATGAATTCTGGGTCTTGTTACAGGAGCAAGTATCCTCTAGAATAGATGCAGCACCAAGTCCATAGCCTATGTACCACTGTTGGGAAAACAGGGGTGACTCATACTCTTCCATTTGTATGCTGCAATGGAGATCAATGACAGATGCCAGTTTCACATATGACAACAAACAGTAATCTCAGTAACTTGCAAAAAATCTCTCAGTCAAGAAAATAACACATAATCTCTAGAAACACTGCTAAATGAGTCTGAAGCAATTAAACACATACCTTGAAATGAGTTGAGGAATCTAATTTCAATTAGCCAATATATATATATTTTTAAATGTGGTTTGTGCCTCATCAATGTTGTGAAAACAATTTTATCAGTCTTGATCAGCAATTTAAAAAGTGAAACAGAACAGAGATATTAGAGTGCACTGCACCTAGCAAGAATAACTATTATTTTGTATGACTTGTTTTACTTATGTGTGTAAATGTCATATATTCATGTGTGTATATACATACATATACATAGACATATACTCGGTCATGATATAAAATTATTTTTTCCTTTGGGTGAGAGGTTAAAAAAAATAAGTTAGAGTCCTTGAGCCACAATGAAAGATCTCACACAACTCAACAAAAGATTCTGCTTGCCACAACTTAGACCTGAGGCAGCCAAATAAATGAGTAAATATTCTTATTTATTTTATAAATATACATATATTTTAAAACCTGCAATAATAATGGAAAGCTACTGAAATGGCAGTCCACTCCTGCATCTTTGCCTGGAAAACCAGCCTGGCATGTTATAGTCCATGGGGCTGCAAAGAGTTGGACATGACTGAGTGATTGATGCGTATGTAGTTAGGTGATGGTTTCCTGTGTTACACAATTGTATGCACGAGGAAATGGGTTTTTATATGTTTTCTCAATGGCTGTTTCCACTGAGAGAGGACCAGGTAAAAGAAGCGAGTAGATGAAGATCACCAAATACTACCGTAAGGGTAAATAATGGCTGCCTTTAGAATTAAGAATATAGGAGCTCAAGCAGCAGAAAAAAACCTAGTTCAGGTGTCTAACAATACTTATTCCATAGAGCCTCGAGTTTCCTTTAGGAGTATCTCAGGGGCCAGGGCGGGGACAAGTTTGAAGTCAGTCTTGCAGACTGTATTACCATTTAATAGTGCACTTACCAAAACAGGTGGGGGAGATGTGATTCAGCTGCCGGAACTGTCACTAAGTTTCAAGCCAAAGACAGATATTCTATTTTTTTTAGTGATAATAACTTGAAAATTTTCAGTTTTAACTATTCTTTGCACTCTGAATCCACGTGATACTAGCATTTAAACAACAACAACAACAACAACAACACTGTAGTAATGATGAACCAGTCAGTTTTCATCACCCAGTTCTGCTATCTCACACCTTTCTAATGTTCTACTGTCTCTAAGTGGCAACAGAGTCAGTTCAATTACTTAGTGCCCAGGTAGAAAACAGAGAACTATAGACAGACAACTGGGAATCAGGGTTGGCAATCATTTATCTTATTACAAAACTGAATTAAGTCCCTACTACTCCTCAATTCCAGGATCAGGACTATCAGAACTTACTTTTCCTTACAATTCCTTATTTTCCATTCTAATTATTACTCGGGTTGGCTTAATGGAGTATAAATTAGGGCTGGATCTGGATGTGTAATATATGCCTATGACTGATAGAACCCATTTTTATTGCTGAAAACCCTAACTTCTATAATATTAAAACCACTGTTAATGTACTAGTTTTACTTTCTGAAAAAGAAAATCATAGCACATTAAAAAAAAAAGTTCTGATGGTGGAATTTTATTATAAAACAAACGATTTCAAAAAAGGAACATAAAAAATAACAGAGAAGCTTATTTAATAACTAAACTAATAGTCAAAAGCTATGTAACACCAAGCTAAACGAAAGGTACAGATTTATTATGCTTCAACTATATTCATGACTAAGGGTTTGAAGGTAGGCAGCTAAAGCTCCTATGAAAAGAAATATTTGTCCATATACACAAGACACAGACTTTTAATGACTTTTCATGTCCTAACCGGTTTGATAGGTATCTTGTAATTAGCTATTTAAATCTCAATTCTTGTCATTCATCTCTATCTGGAAGGCTGGTTACTTCTTTTAACAGCAGAGACAAGTACACAGTACTATCCTGGAAATCCCTGCAGATTTTTTTTTACTATTTAAAAAAATTTCTGTAAAATTGTTGACTTTTATATTTTGTAAATTTTTAAATATTTTATATTTTGTAAATTGTTAACTTCATTTAGCTCATTTATAAAAAAATATCCTTTGCTATGAGAGCAGAAAGTAAATGACTCTTCATCCATTTACCTTATACTTCAAACCACCCACACATCTTTAAAAAACTTAATTACAGGCTTGTTCTTTAGATTCTTCTTTTATCATTCAGCCATGATTACAAGTGGATGCTACAGTATGTTTAATTGTTTATACTTACCCGAATATCCCAGTACCTCATAATGGATTCTTTGTCATGTAATCATTTTATGTAACCTGAGACATGGTATATAATACCTGCTTATTTACATGTCCGCCTGATTGAAGTAACAATATTGTTAACTACCACTAACATGAGGGTTAAACAACTTGTTTAGACTAAACTAAATCAAGCAATGGAAAAACATCATATGTACGCCTGCTATTTTAGCAAAGTCCCTTGAACAATACTTTGCATTATAACTTTCAAATAATTATAATGATGTGACATAAAGACTTGCCTTAAATTACAAGAGATTTTAATACTGTTGTTAAGCCAACTACAGAGAAAATAGATCACAATCATTCACTGTTTCTGCATTCAGAATATAGTGAAATACCTCAGATTTGTTTCTCTGTTCATTTCCATCCAAATTAAACCTTCATCAGATGTGTATTTTTGATTCAAGTCCTCTAATGAAAATGTTTATGGAACATGATTTAAAAAATGATTAAGCAGACATGACTTACCCTTTGTCTGAAGTCTGAATCAGCGTTTGGATTTAGACCTAGGAGAGCCTGTTCATCCATTCCTGCTGCTATGCTTGGAGTCTTCTGATTACAATAGGCGTGCCCTCTAATCCCACAGAAGAATCCACAAACATCTGTACAAACACACACAGTTGGAAGAAAAAAACACTTGATAAGCAAAATAGATGCTTATCCTGAATACCATTACAAGCAGATAACATTATAGGAAAACGTTTAAGAGTTCAAAGAACTTCCTTTGAAACAATCCAAATTACAAGTATAGGAGCCTGTCTCAGAAGAGTGGGTCTGCTAAACAGTCCACTAATGTGTAATTTCTAAGGTATGCCATTAAGGTTTTCAAATTTCTTTTCTTCAAGATCATCAATAAAGTATAGAAAGTAATTATTTTTACTTGAAATAGAAGCATCTAATTTACGTTGTTACTATCTCCAATAAAGTGCAACTGTGCAACCACATTATGTTCAAAAAGAAGTACAGATTCAGATTATGTTGCTGTCGATTTAACACTGACTGCTCTTATTTAAGAACTTTTTTTAGTCTCTGGAAAGCACTGCACTTTCCCCACAATTCAGAGTCTAACATTTTCAAATAAGAACACGATCAGCCCCAAAGGCAACTTGGTTTCTGATAAAATGTGTATTTATTTGCAGAAATAAAGAACAAGCTCTACCTGAGGTAAGGAGGCCTGGTCTTACTACTCTTAAAAGGCAAGAACCTGGGGGTGGGGGGCGCAGGGGGTGATGAGGAAGGGGGCCACAGCCTTTCATGGGAATGGTGAGGCCAGGATTGGATCCAGGTTAGAAGATTCTTACTACAACATGCTTTTCTGTCTCCCCCTGGTTCTGCCCAAATCAATGATAAGTCAGAATGTGTTCTGAAAGCCTTGGAGAAGAAAGCTCAGCTTCTTCTCCTATAGTTAAGGTCATACTTGCAGATTACATCAAGGTAGTGTAACTCCCTACTGCCCTCAGGATTAAGATCCACTTTTCAATGACTGTAACCATTCTGTACTCTAACCATGCAAGACATGCGGTAGTCTACCTTTCATCTTTGCACACATTGCTCCTTACTTGGTTAACCCCTGCTTGTCCTTCAGAACTCAGCTTAGAAGTCACTTCTTTCAAGAACGCTTCTTTGACCCCTACTGTTCAACTCTCCCAAACTGGATGAGATGGCCCTCCAAGTGCTGATAGGTTGTCACTGTCTGCTTTCTACTTTTCTCTCATTAACCTTAAACAGAAGGAGTGACTGAATATTTATCACTATGTTCCTAGGACATAATATAACATAGATTTTGGATTTGCAAAGATTTGGATTGGCACTCTAATCTTACTTTCAAACTGGGGCCACGTGGACAACTACAAAAACTGAGAGAGCCCTTTCTGTGAAATAGGAAAAAAAGAGCACCTGCCTCATAAAGCAGTAAAGACTTCAATGAGACAAGGTATGTAAAGCATGACCGGCACATACTGGGCCCACAATTCATAATTCATCGTATCACACTAGAAAACTGGCATTTTGAACAGATGGAAAAACAAAGGCATTGTTAAAAATTTGATGACCATTCCCCTGAAAAATGCACACACACAAAGAAAAGACTATCTGAACTTCTATGAATCCCAGATCGAGAAATTCTGTAAAAGATTTCTTGAATATGGCATGGCTTTAGCGAAAATTTCATAAACTTGGTCACTTTGATTCTATCAAGGGAAACAGCAAGCGGTATTAAGGAAAAAGCATTGCAAATAAAATCTACGGAAACAAACTTGTTAGTTGTCAGTAGAGAAAGAATCTCTCACGGAGAAGGCACTTGGATAATAACAAGCAATGATAAATCACCTACATGTACGCAAAAAACCTGTAAAGTTATAACCTGTGCAAAAACGTGACAATTTTCCTAGCAAAAGGTTGTGCATGAACACATATCTAACATGGTATAGCGGTGCAGGCTTAAACATTTGTTACGATAAGATAAACCCTTCAATTACTCATCTAGCAAATGTTCTGGGGGAAGGCAAGCAAAATACTTAAAATATTAAGCCCTAACTTTACTATGGATACCCATGAAATCAAGAATCAAACAATCTGGAAAAATTCCACTACACCTACTGAACACTGTTCTTCAGTTCCAAGGCTGAATCTTTTCAGCCTTATACCACCACGCTGACAAGTCGCTTTAATCAAACGTAACTTCCCCCAGTAACACTAATTAGCACTTTCAAAAAGTAATTTTTTTTTCCTGGTTATAAGGAAACATCATGTTTCTCTACTCTTGCAGAATTGTGAGGAAGGGAAGAGCAAAAATGGCGTGTCCGTGCTGGCAAATTACTACAGAGAAATAATACTTTTTTTCTTTTTTGTCCTGGGACGGGGTGGGGGTGGGGATCAAGTTTGAGATCTCTGCAGTTGAAACTGCTGGGATACGCTACAACTATTACAAATGGGCTTAGCCACTTTTACTATGTGGGGGCCACAGGCGATGGGGGCCCTCCTCCGCCGGCCTTGCCCCTTTCCTTCCCCCGGATCCCCCCCCTAAAAGAAGCCTCGTGGCAATTGGAGTGATGAAACACCGGGCAATGAGCGGCCACGCACAGGGGACGCAGTCTGCCGCAGCTCGTACTACCCCGACCCAGGCAGCCCAGCCCCGGGGCGCACCGCCATGGAGAGCCCCCGGCCCGCACCCTCTCCAGCATGGGGGCTTCCAGGGCCAGTCTTCCCGGCCAACTTCCCCGCAGCCTCGCGTGAACCGAACTGGGTCCGAGTCCCGCCCCAAGCCCCGAGTCACCTTCCCTATCACTCCATCCCGCCTGCCCGCCTGCACTCCCGAGGGCCGGTCAGTGGAGCCGCGCCGCAAGCAGGGAGCGAGAAGAGCGGCCCTCGTCCTCGTCACCGTCGTCCTCCGCCACGGCCGCAGCGCTAACGCTGGAGACGGAGCTGGCCGGGGCCGCACGCCTCTCGCTGCTCTGCGTCTCCTGGCGCCTTTTCTTGCGTGGCGCCGGGCAGGCAAGCTAGCAAGCTGGCGGGCGGGGTTGGCGCCCCAGGAAGGATAAGAGAGTGAGGGCCGGCTAACGCCGCCACGGCCGTCGCCGCTGAGTCAGCGCGAAGCGCGCTCCCCGCGTCGGTGCCGCGCGGACCAAAGCCAGCAGCCTCATGAAGAAGGCTGAAGACGGCCCCAGGGCCCGGACCGGGAGCCTACGACTCCCAGCATGCAATGTGCAGGCGACGCTTCCGGGCGACGGTACGCACACGCGCACCGGGCGGTCGCCGGGAGGCGTGGTCGCCGGGGCCTCTGGTGCATGCCGGGATGGGGCTCCGGCCGAAATTTTTCGCTGCGGTGAAGTCTGGTGCGGCGTCTGCGCCGGGGCGAAGATCCGTAACCATCCCCCCACACCCCCAAACCGGGCCTGGTTTGCTTAGCATGTTGCTTAAAGACTTGGGGAGGTAGTTGGTAGGTTAGAGAACGGGGTCCCGGAGAGCCGCCTGTCGTGGTCCAAACCACGTGTGAGTCAGTTGTTTAATTTCTCTTTTATGATCCCACAAGTTCCCCAGCGTGAGGATCCCCCGACGAGCGCTGAAAATTTTTTGTCAGTTTAAACGTACCAGTATTTTTGTCATTCGTGAAAAGATACTGTTTACTTCGTGTGATACTGTTACTTGGTTTATTCATTCACTGATTAGTTTAAAATACTGAATAGAGATAGTACAGGCTCAAGCTGCGTACGTAGATTTGGATCCCAGCTCGCCCCAACCCGTTACCCCGCTCACTTATTGTTAACTTCAGTTTCAGGCACATTACATAATCTTATCTGTGCTTCAGTACGATTTGACTTTTCTCGCTCAGTAGTGTCCAACTCTTTTCACCCCCATGGACTGTAGCCCCCCACTGTAGCCCTCTGTCCGTGGGATTCTCCAGACAAGAATACTGGAGTAGGTTTCCATTCCATATTCCAGGGGATCTTCCCCGCCGACGGAAAGAATCCGCCTCTCCTGCATTGGCAGGCGGATTCTTTACCACTCAGCCACCTGTGATGCCCCTGTTTGCTGCTAAGTCACTTCAGTCGTGTCCGACTCTGTGCGACCCCAGAGACGGCAGCCCACCAGGTTCCCCCGTCCCTGGGATTCTCCAGGCAAGAACACTGGAGTGGGTTGCCATTTACTTTTCCAGTGCATGAAAGTGAAAGGTGAAAGTGAAGTCGCTCAGTCGTGTCCCACTCTTAGCGACCTCATGGAGGCTCCTCCGTCCATAGGATTTTCCAGGCAAGAGTACTGGAGAGCGGTGCCATTGACCCTGTTAACTCATCAGTAAAACGGTGTATGCTAATAGTACCTACCTCAAAGGCTTGTTGTGAGAATTGAGTTAATACTTACGTTTGACATACAGTAAGTGCTCTGTATTTAGGTTTCATTTCTGATTGTTAAATATGTACTGAATATAGACTAGGTTACCCTCAGTGGGACTACAATGAAAAAAGAAAAGCCGGGAGAAGGGAATGGACAGAAAAGTAGAATAAAATTAATGTTGACTATGCCAAAGCCTTTATTGTGGATCACAATAAACTGTGGAAAATTCTGAAAGAGATGGGAATACCAGACCACCTGACCTGCCTCTTGAGAAACCTATATGCAGGTCAGGAAGCAACAGTTAGAACTGGACATGGAACAACAGACTGGTTCCAAACAGGGAAAGGAGAACGTCAAGGCTGTATATTGTCACTCTGCTTATTTAACTTCTATGCAGAGTACATCATGAGAAACGCTGGACTGGAAGAAACACAAGCTGGAATCAAGATTGCCGGGAGAAATATCAATAACCTCAGATATGCAGATGACACCACCCTTATGGCAGAAAGTGAAGAGGAACTAAAAAGCTTCTTGATGAAAGTGAAAGAGGAGAGTGAAAAAGTTGGCTTAAAGCTCAGCATTGAGAAAACAAAGATCATGGCATCCAGTCCCATCACTTCATGGGAAATAGATGGGGAAACAGTGGAAACAGTGTCAGACTTTATTTTTGGGGGCTCCAAAATCACTGCAGATGGTGACTGCAGCCATGAAATTAAAAGACACTTACTCCTTGGAAGAAAAGTTATGACCAACCTAGATAGCATATTCAAAAGCAGAGACATTACTTTGCTGACTAAGGTCTGTCTAGTCAAGGCTATGGTTTTTCCAGTAGTCATGTATGGATGTGAGAGTTGGACTATAAAGAAAACTGAGCGCCAAAGAATTGATGCTTTTGAACTGTGGTGTTGGAGAAGACTCTTGAGAGTCCCTTGGACTGCAAGGAGATCCAACCAGTCCATTCTGAAGGAGATCAGCCCTGGGATTTCTTTGGAAGGAATGATGCTAAAGCTGAAGCTCCAGTACTTTGGCCACCTCATGCGAAGAGTTGACTCATTGGAAAAGACTGATTCTGGGAGGGTTTGGGGGCAGGAGGAGAAGGGGACGACAGAGGATGAGATGGCTGGATGGCATCACTGACTCGATGGACGTGAGTCTGAGTGAACTCCGGGAGTTGGTGATGGACAGGGAGGCCTGGCATGCTGCGATTCATGGTGTCGCAAAGTCGGACACGACTGAGCGACTGAACTGAACTGAACCATATAACAGCTACATTTATTTTGTGACCTGCCCCGTGCAAAACACTGCACCAAGCATTTTATATATAAAGTATCTTGAGTCACTTTTGCATCACATTTATAATTTACTTGTTCAAAATGTCAGGCTAGGATTCCTGTTCTATTTCAGTGTATCCTGGTGCCTAGTACCACCCAGTAGTTACAATTCAATAAGTGAATCATTGCATGGATTCTTACATTAGCTGTGTGGGTCAACTACTGATTATGGAAGTTCAGTACTAATCCTGGTCCAAGTGGCTCCAAAGCCTATATTGTGTTCAGTATATTCCACTGTATCATCCTAAAGAACTTCAAGAATAGCAAGAAGAGATAAGAAAGACTTCCTCAGCGATCAATGCAAAGAAATAGAGGAAAACAACAGAATGGGAAAGACTAGAGATCTCTTCAAGAAAATTAGAGATACCAAGGGAACATTTCACGCAAAGGTGGGCTCAATAAAGGACAGAAATGGTATGGACCTAACAGAAGCAGAAGATGTTAAGAAGAGGTGGCAAGAATACACAGAACTGTACAAAAAGATCTTCATGACCAAGATAATCACGACGGTGTGATCACTCACCTAGAGCCAGATATCCTGGAATGTGAAGTCA
Source organism: Capricornis sumatraensis (assembly GCF_032405125.1). NCBI lineage: Eukaryota > Metazoa > Chordata > Mammalia > Artiodactyla > Bovidae > Capricornis > Capricornis sumatraensis. The sequence goes on from NC_091072.1 coordinate 93,770,450, forward strand.
AGTGGGCCTTAGAAAGCATCACTATGAACAAAGCTAGTGGAGGTGATGGCATTCCAGTTAGGCTATTTCAAATCCTGAAAGATGATGCTGTGAAAGTGCTGCACTCAATATGCCAGCAAATTTGGAAAACTCAGCAGTGGCCACAGGACTGGAAAAGGTCAGTTTTCATTCCAATCCCAAAGAAAGGCAATGCGAAAGAATGCTCAAACTGCTGCACAATTAACATTCATCTCACACGCTAGTAAAGTAATGCTCAAAATTCTCCAATCCAGGCTTCAACAGCACGTGAACCATGAACTTTCAGATGTTCAAGCTGGGTTTAGAAAAAGCAGAGGAACCAGAGATCAAATTGCCAACATCTGCTGGATCATGGAAAAAGCAAGAGAGTTCCAGAAAAGCATCTATTTCTGCTTGATTGACTATGCCAAAGCCTTTGACTGTGTGGATCACAACAAACTCTGGAAAATTCTGGGTTTTTTTTAAATTTTAATTTTTGTTTACAATAGTGTATTGGTTTTGCCATACATTGACATGAATCAGCCACGGGTGTACATGAGTTCCCAATCCTGAACCCCCATGGAAAATTCTTAAAGAGATGGAATACCAGAACACCTGACCTCTTGAGAAACCTGTATGCAGGTCAGGAAGCAACAGTTAGAACTGGACATGGAACAACAGACTGATTCCAAATAGAGAAAGGAGTCGTCAAGGCTGTATGTTGTCACCTGCTTATTTAACTTATATGCAGAGTACATCATGAGAAACGCTGGGCTGAATGAAGCACAAGCTGGAATCAAGACTGCCAGGAGAAATATCAATAACCTCAGATATGCAGATGACACCACCCTTATGGCAGAAAGTGAAGAAGAACTAAAGAGCCTCTTGATGAAAGTGAAAGAGGAGAGTGAAAAAGTTGGCTTAAAGCTCAACATTGAGAAAATGAAGATCATGGCATGTGGTCCCATCACTTCATGGGAAATAGATGGGGAAACAGTGGAAACAGTGTCAGACTTTATTTTTGGGTGCTCCAAAATCACTGCAGATGGTGACTGCAGCCATGAAATTAAAAGACACTTACTCCTTGGAAGAAAAGTTATGACTAAACTAGACAGCATATTAAAAAGCAGAGACATTACTTAATCACAAAGATCCATCTAGTCAAGGCTATGGTTTTTCCAGTAGTCATGTATGGATGTGAGAGTTGGACTATAAAGAAAGCTGAGCAGCAAAGAATTGATGCTTTTGAACTGTGGTGTTGGAGAAGACTCTTGAGAGTCCCTTGGACTGCAAGGAGATCCAACCAGTCCATCCTAAAGGAAATCAGTCCTGAATGTTCATTGGAAGGACTGATGTTGAACTTGAAACTCCAGTACTTTGGCTACCTGATGCAGAGAACTGACTCATTTGAAAAGACCCTGATGCTGGGAAAGATTGAAGGCAGGAGCAGAAGCGGAGGACAGAAGCTGAGATGGTTGGATGGCATCACCGACTCTATGGACGTGAGTTTGAGTAAACTCTTGGAGTTGGTGATGGACATGGAGGCCTGGCGTGCTGCAGTCCATGGGGTCACAAAGAGTCAGACACAACTGAGCAACTGAACTGAACATTTTTGAGCATTTATTATGTGCCAGAAACTGTTCTGAGTGTTTAGACATTAATCCTCACAACAACATGCCCATTTTATAGATAAGAAAACAAATGAAAGTTAAGTAGCAGAGTTGGGATTCAAATGCACACAGTCTGACTGTAGAGTCTGTGCTTTCAACCCCTGTCTCTCAAATGAAGGTTCATTAAAGGATGATGACACTGTGGAACTATTGTACTAGTTCTTCCTATAAATATGCTGAGGCACCTCTCTTATAACAATAAAATATTGTTTCTGTCCCATATTTCCCTTTTCTTACAATTGCCAGAGTACTTGAAAGAAGCATAATAGATAACATTATATATTGCATTATGGATTATAGTATGTCTCCATATAACTTTTCTAATTTGTTCCTTTTCGCTTGTAGGGATGGAGCAGATATCATCATCATCATCATCATCATCATCTTTAATTTACAGTTAAGGAAACCAAGGTCTATTTTAAGTAACTTACCCTAAGTCACATGAGGCTTTCCTGATGGCTCAGTGGGTGCAGAATCCACCTGCAATGTGGGAGACACAGGAGATTCAGGTTTGATCCCTGGGTCAGGAAGATCAGATCCTCTGGAGGAGGAAACGACAACCTACTCCAGTATTCTTGCCTGAAAAATCCCATGGACAGAGGAGCCTGGCAGGCTACAGTCCAAAGGGTCACAGAGTCAGACGTGACTGAGCAACTAAGCACACGCACACACCTAAGTTGCATAGGTAGTAAATGTATTAGAACCCTAAATTCTTGAATCTAGGCTTCCTGTCTTCAGGATACCATACATTTTTGCCTATACTTAATCCTCCGGTCTCTCACTTTTTGTAACATATTTTCTATCCTCAAATCATTCAACTGAAACTTAAAATTATCCAACCCTGTGACCATTTTTATGAATTTACTTCTATTTTTCCTTTGACTATTTCCTTTCTCCTTGAAATTATCTCCTCTCTTAACTTTGACACTGTGTTATCCTCAAACTCTTTTATTTCATTTTTCTGATGACGCCTCCTACTTTTATTCTCTTACCACATCTTCCCCAAGGCTGCCTTCTTAGCTATGTGGCTTTCTGTTTTCTGCCCTTGCTCTCAGTAATTATTTCCACATCTTCAGCACTCATTTCTATGAAGATCTCCCCTTCTCTACTTCTGGTTCTAAGGTTTTGTACTCTCATCTTGTGTTACAAGACACACATCTCAACCAGTACACGAAGTCTAATACATCCAGAAACCAAAGTCGAGATCTTCCCCACAAAATACATCTGACTCCTGATGTGGCCCTTTCTGCCAATGCATCCAGCTCCTCAGCACAAGTCAGTGCTCCTGGGATCACTTTTGTTGCTTTCACGTCCAATGACCCAGTTCAGTTTCAGCATAGCGCTATCACATCTGTCCTTTCTGTTCCTTTCCTTGTTTCCTCTGTCTGACATTAGGCTTTCAAAGCTTCTCTGCTGGATTTACTGAAGGAAACTTACCCATTACTTGAAAGTTATCTTCAGGTGGTAAGACTGCAGGTGATTTCTGTTATGTTTCTTGTACCTTTTTGGATTAAAACAAATTTTTTCCCACAGTGAATATGTAGTACGTTCTTAAAAAAATTTTTTTAAACTGACTGTAATAAAAGGGAAAAAAGGAATAGTTTCATTGACTTTGAGAATTTATTGAATGCTATCTCTCTCATGAAGAGACTCTACATTTCAGCAACCAGGTTTATTTAATCATTTCTTTGATGTGCTTTTTTTTTCATACCTCTCATGTCATTAATATATTTTTGTTTTGTATTAAATTTGTATGGTTGTCTTACTCACCTAGTAGTCAATTCTTGAAGACTGAAAATAAGTTCTTTCTGATTCTGTTTATGGATAACAGCTTCTCAGTATTTGTGACATGTATTGAATTGAACCCAAAATAATATAATGTGAGCTGATAAACACTGAGTTGTGTCTCAAATTTTCTTCATCGCAGTGCTTATTAAGCCTAGCACCATTCTTGCCAAAGCTCATTCGCAATGGGCTTCCTGGCAGAGAAAGAAGTTGGAAAATAGGTCAGGTGAGCTGTCTTTATTGGGTTCTAGTTCAATCATTGGTTTCTTTTATAGGAAGTGGGTGTGATGCAGGAAGCCTGAGGCAGAACAGAGCACTGGGGCATTATTTAGTAAAAGAAATGTTTGCTTTAATCTGCTTTGGATGGTTCCTTAGACTTAATTATAATGACATGTCTCCTCCATATTTCAGTGGATTGCTAAATGTTGCAGATAATTTAAATGGTCAGTATCTGTTAATACTAAGTAGAAATACCAAGGGATTCCTAATTCATACATTAAAAAAATTCAGCTTCTATTTACCTATTGCAAACTTCAAGTATCTCTCTTTACATACTGTCTGTCCTTATTTTCAGGTTGAGAGGTGGGAACACTTAGGATCCTAAGAGCCATTGAAGGGTACTTCCAGTTTGAAATCCTTACAGGGTTCTTATGACCTGTGGCCCACTGCTCACTTCTCCACCAAAAATGCAACTAAAAAAAGAAAAGGTAAAAATTCCATTCTTTTGTTTGTATGTTTGTGTATGTAGATTATATTTTTGTCTTGAGCTATAATCTAAAATGTAAAAAGTTAGGCTTAGTTCAGTTCAGTCACTCAGTCATGTAAAAAGTTAGGCTTTGTTCAGTTCAGTCGCTCAATCGTGTCCGATCTTTGTGACCCTATGGACTGCAGCACGCCAGGCTTCCCAGTCCATCGCTAACTCCCGGAGTTTACTCAAACTCATGTCCATAGAGTCGGTGATGCCATCCAACCATCTTATCTTCTGTCGTCCCCTTCTCCTCCTGCCTTCAATCTTTCCCAGCATCAGGGTCTTTTCAAATGAGTCAGTTCTTTGCATCAGGTTGCTGAACTATTGGAGTTTCAGTTTCAGCATCAGTCCTTCAAATGAATATTCGGGACTGATTTCCTTTAAGATAGACTGGTTGGATCTCTTTACAGTTCAAGGGACTCTCAAGAAGTCTTCTCTAACACCACAGTTCAAAAGCATCAATTCTTTGGTGCTCAGTTTTCGTTATAGTCCAACTCTCACATCCATACATGACTATTGGAAAAATCATAGCCTTGACTAGATGAACCTTTGTGGTAATGTCTCTGTTTTTAATATGCTATCTAGATTGGTCATAACTTTTCTTCCAAGGAGTAAGTGTCTTTTAATTTCATGGCTGCAGTCACCATCTGCAGTGATTTTGGAGCCCCCCAAAATAAAGTCTGACACTGTTTCCACTGTTTCCCCATCTATTTCCCATGAAGTGATGGGACCAGATGCCATGATCTTCGTTTTCTCAATGTTGAGCTTTAAGCCAACTTTCTCACTCTCCTCTTTCACTTTCATCAAGAGGCTCTTTAGTTCTTCTTCACTTTCTGCCATAAGGGTGGTGTCATCTGCATATCTGAGGATATTGATATTTCTCCTGGCAGTCTTGATTCCAGCTTGTGCTTCATCCAGCCCAGCATTTCTCATGATGTACTCTGCATATAAGTTAAATAAGCAGGTGACAATATACAGCCTTGATGTTCTCCTTTCCCTATTTGGAAACAGCCTGTTGTTCCATGTCTAGTTCTAACTGTTGCTTCCTGACTTGTATACAGATTTCTCAAGAGGTAGGTCAGGTGGTCTGGTATTCCCATCTCTTTAAGAATTTTCCAGAGTTTGTTGTGGTCCTCACAGTCAAAGGCTTTTGCTTAGTCAATAAAGCAGAAGTAGATATTTTTCTGGAACTCTCTTGCTTTTTTGATAATCCAATGGATGTTGGCAATTCGATCTGTGGTTCCTCTGCCTTTTCTAAATCCAGCTTGAACATCTGGAAGTTCATGGTTCATGTGCTGTTGAAGCCTGGCTTGGAGAACTTTGAGCATTACTTTACTAGCATGTGAGATGAGTGCAATTGTGTGATAGTTTGAGCATTCTTTGGGATTGCCTTTCCTTGGGATTTGGAATGAAAACTGACCTTTTCCAGTCCTGTGGCCACTGCTGAGTTTTCCAAATTTGCTGGCATGTTGAGTGTAGCACTTTCACAGCATCATCTTTCAGGATTTGAAATAGCTCCACTGGAATTCCACTAGCTTTATTTGTAGTGATGCTTCCTAAGGCCCACTTGTTAGGCTATCACCCAACAAAGAAGAATTTTATATTACTACTTTGTATAAGGGGAACTGAATGACCACATATGTACCAGGAAATCACATACTGGTTCAGTTCATTTTTAAAAGACTTATGTAGTGTTCACTCTGTTCCAAGTACCTGTTCTAAGTACTCAGAAACACTGCTAATCCTCATAATAACCCTGTGGGGTTGGTACTGTTACCCATTTCACAGATCAGGAAACTGGGGCACTGAGCATTTAAAGTAATCTGTCCAGGAATTCCTAGGCATTCAGTGGATAAGACTCTTTTTCTCACTGTGAAGGGCCCAGGTTTGATCCCTGGTTGGGGAACTAGGGTCCTGCATGCTGTGCAACACAGCCAAATAAAAAAGTTGTGCAATGTGATTTTTTTAACTACTGAGTGAGAGCTGGAATTTGAACCCAGGTCATCTGGTTCTATCCAGACATCTATCCAACCTAGACAGCATATTAAAATGCAGAGACATTACTTGACCAACAAAGGTCCATCTAGTCAAAGCTATGGTTTTTCCAGTAATCATGTATGGATATGAGAGTTGGACTATAAAGAAAACTGAGTGCTGAAGAATTGATGCTTTTGAACTGTGGTGTTGGAGAAGACTCTTGAGAGTCCCTTGGACTGCAAGGAGATCCAACCAGTCCATCCTAAAGAAAATCAGTCCTGAATATTCATTGGATGGACTGATGCTGAAACTGAAACTCCAATATTTGGCCACCTGATGTGAACAATTGACTCATTGGTAAAGATCCTGATGCTGGGAAAGATTGAAGTCAGGAGGAGAAGGGGACGACAGAGGATAAGATGGTTGGATGGAGTCATCAACTGGATGGATGTGAATTTGAGCAAGCTCCAGAAGTTGGTGACGGACAGGGAAGCCTGGCATGCTGCAGTCCATGGGGTCACAAAGACACTAAGTCGTGTCCAACTCTTTGCAACCCTATGAACTGTAACTCACCAGGCTCTCTGTCCATGGAATTCTCCAGGCAAGAATACTGGAATGGGTTGCCGTTCCCTCCTCCCAGGGATCTTGTACAGGATCTGTACCAAATGCTTCCTGAGTTTGGTTGGATTTAGAAGATAAGGAGTAAATGCCTATGTAGGGTGTATTTATGTTGTTGTTGTTGTTTAGTCACTAAGTTGTGTCCAACTCTTTTGTGACCTCATAGGCTGGAGCCCACCAGGTTCCTCTGTCAATAAGATTTTCCAGGCAAGAATGTTGGAGTAAGTTGCCATTTCCTTCTCTAGGGGATGTTCCCGACCCAGGGGTCAAATCCTCACCTCTTGGATGGCAGAAGGATTCTTTACCACTGAGCCACCTGGGAAGCCTATATTTATGTTAACTGGTCTTGTAAAGCTTACCAAAAGATAAGGGAATACAGACACTTTACATGTCTGTAGTCCTTTCATAATTCATAAGTCATTGCCTTTGGTCCTCCTACCAACTCTCTAGTTAGCAGGGCATATGTTTAGTAGTAGTTTCATTACACAGATGGTGAAATGAAGCTCAAAAGGTGAAGTGACTTTTCAAAAATCTCAGATACTAAGCAACAGGATTAGTGCTCTAATCCAGTTCTCCTGACTCCAAATCCAGGGATCTTTCCCCTATATTAAAACCCTTTCCTGTGATCTGAACTTTGCTGTTACCTTGGCAACAGTAGAGAACAATGAGTGCCTGGAAACCATGATACTGCCTTCTTTGTGTGCCACAAAATTATAAAGTTAACTGAGGTCACCTTAACCACCAGACCCTTTGTTAAATTCCCTTCTTTGTGTGTATCACCTTCACATTTGTTAAGCCTAGTACCCTCATCACCAGAAACTTGTTTATGATGGGCTTCGTGGCAGATATATCAGATATGCTTTCTTTTCTGGTCCTGATCAGGTCATTCTGTTTCTTAGTCCCGGGAAGTGGCTATGAAACAGGGAGCCCGTGAGACAAGAGACAGCAGTCTGGACTGAGCCCTGTTCCCCACTTGGGCCTCCTGTTCCAACTCTGCAGTAGCCATTTCCCTCTCAAACACTCTCCTGAGGTATGACTCTTTGGCAAACATGAAGGGCCTTTCCTTCTCTTGGTTTGAGGCAACAAATTTCAGAATGGGTTAGATGGGAATAATCCTTACTTCAGAGGAAATAGCCATGACCCTGGGGGTCCCTTTTCATCCAGGTATGAATATGAAGAGTCAGATGTATGATCAGATCCTAAGAAAACTTCAAATGCTAGGTCATTTAACATTTTGTCAGCAGGTGGCACTTCTCTCCTTACTCACCAAATACAGTCTTTCCAAAAGAGGAATATTGTTTCTATTCCTTTGCTGCTATTGAGTTTCTCAGACTTCTTTAGCTACATCTAAACATTTCTCCTCAGTTCCCTCAGTTTGTAGCGATTTAGTCTACATTATGTTTAGGTTTTAATTTATTTATGCTGTTTCCACAAAGGATTTGAAATTGCTTACAACATACAGTATGCAGTAGTAAAATAGGAAAATGAAAATGTAAAATGTAATAAAGAATACATAATTCAATACTGGGTTGCAGGTAGCTGGAACAAATTAAACAAAATATATATATACTGTTTGCATTGTCTCTGGGTTTCTGGGTGAATCAGAAGGGAGAGAGAATGACTTTTCTAGGATTTGAATTTAAAATGAAAGTTCTCACCTAGGCTTACTAGAGATAAGTTTCTGTTGCTGTGTTATCATCTCGTTAACCTAATTTACAATAAGTTCTTCCTGGTCTTCCAACAACACAAGAGAAGACTCTACACATGGATATCACCAGATGGTCAACACTGAAATCAGACTGATTATATTCTTTGCAGCCAAAGATGGAGAAGCTCTATACAGTCAGCAAAAACAAGACCAGGAGTGGACTGTGGCTCAGATCATGAACTCCTTATTGCCAAATTCAGACTGAAATTGAAGAAAGTAGGGAAAACCACTAGACCATTCAAGTATGACCTAAATCAAATCCCTTATGATTATACAGTGGAAGTGAGAAATAGATTTAAGGGACTAGATCTGATAGATAGAGTGCCTAATGAACTATGGATGGAGGTTCGTGACATTGTACAGGAGACAGGGATCAAGACCATCCCCATGGAAAAGAAATGCAAAAAAGCAAAATCGCTGCCTGGGGAGGCCTTACAAATAGCTGTGAAAAGTAAGCCAGAAAGAAAAACACCAATACAGTATACTAACACATATATATGGAATTTAGAAAGATAGCAATGACGACCCTGTATGCAAGACAGGAAAAAAGATACAGCGGTGTATAACGGACTTTTGGACTCAGAGGGAGAGGGAGAGGGTGGGATGATTTGGGAGAATGGCATTCTATCATGTATACTATCATGTAAGAATTGAATCGCCAGTCTATGTCTGACACAGGATACAGCATGCTTGGGGCTGGTGCATGGGGATGACCCACAGAGATGTTATGGGGAGAGGGGGGTTCATGTTTGGGAACACATGTAAGAATTAAAGATTTTAAAATTAAATTAAAAAAAAAAAGAGGTGAAAAGCAAAGGAGAAAAGGAAAGATATAAGCATCTGAATGCAGAGTTCCAAAGAACAGCAAGGAGAGATAAGAAAGCCTTCCTCAGCGATCAATGCAAAGAAATAGAGGAAAACAACAGAATGGGAAAGACTAGAGATCTCTTCAAGAAAATTAGAGATACCAAGGGAACATTTCACGCAAAGGTGGGCTCAATAAAGGACAAAAATGGTATGGACCTAACAGAAGCAGAAGATATTAAGAAGAAGTGGCAAGAATACACAGAAGAACTGTACAAAAAAGTGCTTCATGACCTAGATAATCACGATGGTGTGATTACTCACCTAGAGCCAGATATCCTGGAATGTGAAGTCAAGTGGGCCTTAGAAAGCATCACTATGAACAAAGCTAGTGGAGGTGATGGCATTCCAGTTGAGCTATTTCAAACCCTGAAAGATGATGCTGTGAAAGTGCTTCACTCAATATGCCAGCAAATTTGGAAAACTCAGCAGTGGCCACAGGACTGGAAAAGGTGTTTTCATCCCAATCCCAAAGAAAGGCAATGCCAAAGAATGCTCAAACTACCGCATAATTGCACTCATCTCAAACACTAGTAAAGTAATACTCAAAATTCTCCAAGCCAGGCTTCAGCAATACGTGAACCCTGAAATTCCAGATGTTCAAGCTGGTTTCAGAAAAGGCAGAGGAACCAGAGATCAAATTGCCAATATCTGCTGGATCATGGAAAAAGCAAGAGAGTTCCAGAAAAACATCTATTTCTGCTTTATTGACTATGCCAAAGCCTTTGACTGTGTGGATCATAATAAACTGTGGAAAATTCTGAAAGAGAAAGGAATACCAGACCACCTGACCTGCCTCTTGAGAAACCTGTATGCAGGTCAGGAAGCAACAGTTAGAACTGGACATGGAACAACAGACTGCTTCCAAATAGGAAAAGGATTGCCAGGAGAAATATCAATAGCCTCAGATATGCAGATGACACCACCCTTATGGCACAGAGTGAAGAACTAAAGAGCCTCTTGATGAAAGTGAAAGAGGAAAGTGAAAAAGTTGGCTTAAAGCTCAACATTCAGAAAATGAAGATCATGGCATCTGGTCCCATCACTTCATGGCAAATAGATGGGGAAACAGTGTCAGACTTTATTTTTGAGGGCTTCAAAATCACTGCAGATGGTGATTGCAGCCATGAAATTAAAGGATGCTTACTCCTTGGAAGGAAAGTTATGACCAACCTAGATAGCATATTCAAAAGCAGAGACATTACTTTGCCAACAAAGGTCCATCTATCAAGGCTATGGTTTTTCCAGTAGTCACATCCAGTAGGATGTGAACATTGGACTGTGAAGAACGCTTAGCGCCAAAGAATTGATGCTTTTGAACTGTGGTGTTGGAGAAGACTCTTGAGAGTCCCTTGGACTGCAAGGAGATCCAACCAGTCCATCCTAAAGGAGATCAGTCCTGGGTGTTCATTGGAAGGACTGATGTTGAAGCTGAAACTCCAATACTTTGGACACCTCATGCGAAGAGTTGACTCATTGGAAAAGACTCTGATGCTGGGAGGGTTTGGGAGCAGGAGGAGAAGGGGACGACAGAGGATGAGATGGCTGGATGGCATCACTGACTCGATGGACGTGAGTTTGAGTGAACTCCGGGAGCTGGTGATGGACAGGGAGGCCTGGCGTGCTGCAATTCATGGGGTCGCAAAGAGTGGGACAAGACTGAGGGACTGAACTGAACTGATTCCTGGTCTGTATAAAGTAAATAGTACTTGTTACTACCCTGAAGCCTCAAGGCTGCATGTTCAGCATTTCTCTGCCTCCAAGTTTCAATTTTTTAAGGACGCAGGCTTCACCCGTTCAGTCATCCTACACAGACTGAGCTCCGACTGCCTACGGGTCGTTGTCCTGGGCACTGGGAATAGAAGCATATCCATTAGGTGGACTTGGGTGTGCGGAAAAGAATTTATAACAGGCTCTTCTGTCAGAGAGCTTTTATGTAGGTGCAGAAAGAAGAGCTGCGTCTCTACTCGTGAAAAATTAGAGAGCTAGCCAATCTTATAATCAAGTGCTAAATCTGTGTGGTTGATCTTAATAGAGCTCTAGGATTTTTTAATTTAAAAATAAATCGGTAAATTTCATCTCGTTCAAGTTTGTAATAGAAAACCAGACCAAACCAGAGGCCTCGATGCTTGGTCCGCAACAGCTAGCCTAGGGGAGGGTAAGGGGCCGGGGTGAGCAGAGGGCCCCAGGATGCTTGGCAGCGAGCCCAGAAGGACCAGAGTCTCGCCCCGCCCATTGTTGTCGGGGACTAAGATTGGGGGGCGGGGCCAAACGCGGGATGTGTGTGTGTGTGTGTGTGTGTGTGTGTGTGTGTGTGTTGGTGTGTTGGGGGCGGGGGCGCGGTGGCGGTTCAGGGGGTCGGACGCAGGAGCTCCGAAGCCGGGGGCCCGGCCACCAGCGCCCGGGGAGGCGGCCGCACGATTCGGCGGCTTTGTGGCGCGCGCGGGTTCCACCGCGGACGGCGCGGAGGCGGGGTCGGACAGAGGCGTCCGCGGACCCCGGCACTCGGCGGGGCCGCGGGCGCCCCACATGGCCAGCCCCGCGCGCTGCGGCTTCCCAGCGCGCAAGAATAGCCGCCTGGACGCCTTCCTCCGGAGGCATCTGCCGCCCGAGGTCTACGACGCCGTCCGCACCTATGAGCAGTGCATCGTGGTATCTGACTCGGAGAAACACACCCTAAAGTACGTGGTGCTCACTGACCGGCTCATCTACCTGACCGAGAACCCGCCCAAGTCCATCCGACGAGTCGTGGCGCTGCGGGACATCGTAGCCATTGACCTGGTGAGGCGCGCAGACGGGCTCGCGAGAACCCCTTTCTTGGGCCCCCCCGAATCCCTGTTACTCGCGGGAAGGAGGAGGAGGAGGAGCTTCCTCACCCTGCCCGGGATTCTTGTTCTCTTTAACATATACTTTCCTGCTAGTAGCCACATAGGAAAACTGGATTGCTGTATGCATTCCGAATAAAGATGCTTTTACCATTCTTATTTTGTGTACCGGTCATCCCTGTCCCCTCAAATAGGACGAGAGATTTGAGAACATAGCCTCCTACTAGAAGTACGCTTTAAGGTAGTTCTTTCGTTAATTAAGCACCCACAGTGGGCCAAGCACTGTGCTAGGCTCTGAGGATGAGAAACTGAAACAGGGGGCCTTCCTAGAAGATTCTGTGGGAAAGACAGAAAACCAAAACCAATGCAAAGAAATGCCATGTGAGAAGTGCGAATATGCCTTGTTTATGTTTTATCTTTAGGGCTTAGACCATGTTAGGTACTCAATATGAGTAAGTGAATGAATGAATAAGTGCATGCATTGATAAGATTTGTATGGGACGCATGGCAATCTCTGGCAGGTATTTCATCCAATCCAGGCTCAGGCCATGCTGGGAAAACTTCCTGGAAGGAGTGTCATTAGAGCAGGAGCCTTGAAGGAGATACAGTCTGTCTCAGTTTTTAGTTGCTGCTACTGTATCCCTTTCATCCAGCAATAGATTTACCTTATAAACCAGCAACAGCTTGGAAGCAGTCTCCTCTCCAATTAGTTTCCCTCCCCCCTTGGCTCCCTTTGTCTGAGTTGCTCTCCAGGTGTGTTCTTCCTTTTTCCACTGGGGACAGGTGTCTAGCCTCCTGTTTCTTTCCCTCGCTTGAGTCTCTGTGTCTCCCAGGGGAGAAGCTAGCAAGCCTTAGATGGGGTCAAGAAAATCATAGCTTCTTTGGATCATGTCTGTAAGAAAATAATGAAATCGAATGAAAAAAGTGAAAGCTTTTTCTACTTAAAATACCTCTGTGGGCTGATATCGCTATACTGATTTCTTTGCTTCATTTTGATCTCAGGTGGCCTCAGCCTGCAGGGGATTGAAGCAGGATTCCTGGCCAGAGATTGAAGTCAGCCACCGAAGTGACAGCACTGGATCCTAGACTAGAACATCAGGGACCAGTGGTCAGTGACAAGGCCCTTGCCTGTCAGCTGTGTAGAAATGAATTCCCACATAGAGACAGAAAGTAGTGCAACAAGGAAAGCATTTATTAGGAGAAAAAGGGTACTGTGGATAGACACACAGGTGGTCTCAGAGAGTTGCGCCCTTGTGGTAGTTTGAATCACTTTAATGGGGCATTTCTTCATGTTTCCTCTGGCCAGTCACCTTGCTTTGCCTGGTTGAGTCCATATGCATCAGGGTCTTTCCATGTGTGTGCATGCATCCCTTAGCCAAGATGGATTCTAGCAAAGAGGCCGATCCATAGGTTGATATCACTTAATATGTGATATGGGGTGGTGCCCCCTCCCTTAGACCTCCAAGAAGCCTTTCTGTGCATATATAGTTAAGACGGTCTCCTTATCCTCAAGAGTGATAAATATGTGGTCTCTTTAATCTGGGCAGGGCTTAACTTCTCTTTCCTTCTGCTATTTTGGAGTATCTGTCCATAGGGGATGAACTCCAGCTGTTCAGCCTAGGGCTCATCTATCTCCTGCCTTAATTTGAGCAAGAGTTGGAAGTAAAACTACCTTTTCCTCACTGCTACTATTTGCATTCTCTTGAACTAAAATTTAAAAAAATTTAAATTTCTGACCAAATGTTTTAGAAAACATTAAATGGTCAAATTTTTTTCTAGTGTCTGCAGTGTAAACATGTATTCTTTGGACAGAAAGTAATGATTTTAGGATATTGTTACTCTCTCCCAAAAGAGACAGTATACATATGTCGATAAGTGTCATATAGCTTTCTTTTTAAGCTGTCAGAATCTGCAAAGTACAGTAAAGCTCCCTAGGTCTCCCAAGACAAGAATACTACAGAAAGGCATACCTGATCATGCTTGATGTTCAAAGTTTACCTTGCTGGCATATAGGAGACTGTGTAATGTCTATAAAGGTACTGAACAAGTCTCAAGATTTCAGCATTGTTGATAGAATTTCTTTTTTTTGGCTGTGTTGGGTCTTTGTTGCGGCATGTGGGACTGTTCAAGTTTCGGAGTGTGGGCTCCAGAGCATGAGGGCTCTGCTGTTGAGGGATGCAGCCTGTTACCCCACAACATGTGGGATCTTAGTTTGCTGACCAGGGATTGAACCCACATCCCCTGCAGTGGAAGGTGGGTTCTTAACCCCTGGACCACCAGGGAAGTCCCTGTCGGTACAATGAACGTCCATCTTACACAATATAGTTTAACTTTGGTTAAAGCTGTGGAAGGCAGAATAATGGCTCCCCAAAGATATCTCCAGAACCTCTTTCTATTTTATATTACTTCCTATTTTATATTCTACAACAAAGGGGAATTACAGTTGCAGAGCTTCCTAGGTGATGCAGTGGTAAAGAAGCTGCCTGCCAGTACAGGAGATAGAGACGTGGGTTCGATCCCTGAGTCAGGAAGATCTCCTGGAAAAGGAACTGGCAACCTCATGTTCTTGCCTGGAGACTGAACAGAGGACCCTGACAGGTTACAGTTCATGGGGTCACAATGAGTTGAACACAACTGAGCAACTGCACACATATGCTAACCAGCTGACCTTAAAATTGGGAGATTATTTTGGATTATGCATAAGGTAAATGTAATCACTACATCCTTAAAATTGAAAAAGAGAAGCAGAAGAAGAGTCAGCAGCAGAGGGATGCGCTATAAGAAAGACTGATTTTGAAGTTGGAAGGGGGCCACAAACCAAGGAATGTGGATAGCCTCTAAAAGCTAATAAAGGCACAGAAACATGTTTTTCCCTAGAGCCTCCAGAAAGAATGCAGTCTTGCTGATACCCATTTTAGATCAGTGAGACCCATTTCAGACTTCTGACCCCAGAACCATTAAGAAAATAAGTTTGTGTTATTTAATACCGCCGAGTTTATGAAAATGTGTTACAATAACAATAGGAAATCAGTACAGAAGTGTTTTCTCTTATGATGTTTTAAAATGGGTAATTGTTTAAGAAATCTTATTTCAGTGAGTAATAAGTACAGTCATGCCAAGCACAAATGCCTTGACAATCTCTTTTGCTGAGTTTTTATTATAGTTCAGTGGCTTGTACTAAATTTGCTGACCTACTGAGTGCATTTTAACAACATCATTTTAAGGATTTTTTTAATAGCTCAGCTGGAATTCCATCACCTCCACTAGCTTTGTTTGTAGTAATGCTTCCTAAAGCTCACTTGACTTCACACTCTAGGATGTCCGGCCCTAAGTGAATGACCACTGAGTTTTCCAAATATGACCACTGACCATCTCAGTGACCACTGTGGTTATCTGTGTCATTAAGACCTTCCTTGTATAGTTCTTCCATGTATTCTTGACACTTCTTAATCTCTTCTGCTTCTGTAAGGTCCTTACAGTTTCTGTCCTTTATTGTGCTCACCCTTGCATGAAATGTTCCCTTGATATCTCCAGTTTTCTTGAAGAGATCTCTCAGTTCAGTTCAGTCGCTGACTCCTTGGGACCCCATGGACTGCAGCACACCAGGTCTCCCTATCGATCACCAACTCCTGGAGCTTGCTCAAACTCATGTCCGTTGAGTCGGTGATGCCATCCAACCATCTCATCCTCTGTTGTCCCCTTCTAATCCCACCTTCAATCTTTCCCAGCATCAAGGTCTTTTCAAATGAGTCACTTCTTCACATCAGGTGGCCAAACTATTGGAGTTTCAGCTTCAGCATCAGTCCTTCCAATGAATATTCAGGACTGATCTCCTTTAGGATCCTTTGAGACTGGCTGGATCTCCTTGCAGTCCAAGGGATTCTCAAGAGTCTTCTCCAACACCACAGTTCAAAAGCATCAATTCTTCAGTGCTCAGCTTTCTTTATAGTCCAACTCTCACATCCATTCATGACTACTAGAAAGAGATCTCTAGTCTTTTCCATTTTATTGTTTCCTCTATTTCTTTTCATTGTTCTGCACTCAGTATGACAGCATATTTGGAAAACTTGGCAAAGGCCACAGGACTGGAAAAGGTCAGTTTTCATTCCAATCCCAAAGAAAGGCAATGCTAAAGAATGTTCAAACCACTGTATAATTGCCCTCATTTCACATGCTAGCAAGGTTATCCTCAAAGTCCTTCAAGCTAGGCTTCAACAGCATGTGAACTGAGAACTTCCAGATGTACAGGCTGGGTTTAGAAAAGGCAGAGGAACCAGAGATCAAATTGCCAATATTTGTTGGATCATGAAGAAAGCAATTTCAGAAAAACATCTGCTTCGTTGACTACACTAAAGCCTTTGACTGTGTGGATCACAACAAACTGTGGAAAATTCTTAGAGATGGGAGTACCAGACCACCTTATCTGTCTCCTGAGAAACCTGTATGTGGGTCAAGAAGCAACAGTTAGAACCAGATGTAGAATAACTGACTGGTTCAAAATTGGGAAAGGCGTAGGACAAGGCTGTATATTGTCGCCCTGTTTATTTAACTTAAATGCAAAGAGAGAGAGAGAGTGTGTGTGTGTGCTCAGTCATATCTGACTCTTTTTTGACCCTACAGACCGTAGCCCCCAGGCTCCTCTGTCCATGGAATTTCCCCAGCAATAATACTGGAGTGGGTCACTGTTTCCTTCTCCAGGGGATTTTCCCAGCCCAGTGATCAAACCTGCGTCTACCTGTGTCTCCTGCATTTCAGGTGGATTCTTTACCACCACTGAGCCACCAGGGGAGTACATCATGTGAAATGCTGGGCTGGATGAATCACAAGCTGGAATCAAGATTGCTGGGAGAAATATCAACAACCTCAGATATGCACATGATACCACTCTAATAGCAGAAAGTTAAGAGGAACTAAAGAGCCTTTAATGAGCATGAAAAAAGAGAGTGAAAAAGTTGGCTGGAAACTCAACATTCAAAAAATGAAGATCATGGTATCTGGTCCTATCACTTCATGCCACACAGAAGGTGAAAAAGTGGAAGCAGTGACAGATTTTATTTTCTTGGGCTCCAAAATCACTGTGGATGGTGACTGCAGCCATGAAATTAAAAGATACTTGCTCCTTGGAAGGAAAGCTAATGACAAACCTAGACAGTGTATTAAAAACAGAGACGTCACTTTGCTGACAAAAGTCTGTATAGTCAAAGCTATGTTGTTTCCAGTAGTCAGGTACAGATGTAAGAGTTGGACCATAAAGAAGGTTGCTGCCGCTGCTGCTAAGTCGCTTCAGTTGTGTCCGACTCTGTGCGACCGCACAGATGGCAGCCCACCAGGCTCCCCTGTCACTGGGATTCTCCAGGAAAGAACACTGGAGTGGGTTGCCATTTCCTTCTCCAGTGCATGAAAGTGAAAAGTAAACGTGAAGTCGTTCAGTTGTGTCTGACTCTTTGCGACCCCATGGACTGCAGCCTACCAGGCTCCTCCGTCCATGGGATTTTCCATGCAAGAGTACTGGAAAATACTGAAAAGGCAAGGGTGCCATTGCCTCCTCTGATGAGCACTGAAGAATTGATGCTTTCAAACTGTGGTGCTAAAGAAGACTCTTGAGAGTCCCTTGGACAGCAGGGAGATCAAACCAATCAATCCTAAAGGAAATAAAGGAATGTTCGTTGGAATGACTGATGCTGAAACTGGAGCTCTAATACTTTGGCTACCTGATGGGAAGAGCTGACTCACTAGAAAAGACCCTGATTCTGGGAAAGACTGAGGGCAGGAGGAGAAGGGGGCAACAGAGGATGAGTTAGTTGGATGGTATCACCAACTCAATGGACATGAATTTGAGCAAATTCTGGGAGATAGTGGAAGACAAAGGAGCCTGGTGTGCTGCAGCCCATTGGTCACCAAGAGTTAGACATGACTTAGCAACTAAAGGACAATGATGACAGCTTGTACTAACTAAGCTTCATAGGGTGTGTGAAAAATGAGTGTCCCCACATTGCTTTATCTAGTGTCAATTAATATCCACAGGTGTAGTTGGCTTGTCATCCCTCTGTGAACATTATGTCTGTCCTTAATACCACATGGAGAATTTTCCTGATTTCTGTGTTACGTCAACTGTATTGTCCCCTCATATATATAGTTGTCTGTTACAGTGGATTACATTGTTAGAGTGCCAGGCAGCTTTGTTGTTTAGAATCGGTTCCTCCTTTCTTGAAAGATCAACTGTTTTAATCTCCTTTTCTACTAGGGTGCTGTCTTTCTAAGGCTACCTCTTTAGAATCCTTTTCCGTTCTCAAAGGTCTTCTCATTTTACTGTGCAAATTTGTCTGTTATTTAACTTTCAGTTGGCTCAGGTTCCCAGTGGCCTTTGTTTTCACTGTTAATAAAGCCCCTAAGCAAGCCAATCCTTTATGCCTCTGGGCCCCCACCTTTGTTCCCCGTCTGGCTAGATCTCTCATTTAGTTCATGTCTCATGTTCTAGTTACACTTCACAGAAAAAGAAAAGTGCAAATATACAGATTAAATTCTATTCTCTCCCCTAAGAGGGGGGGGAAAGAAAATGAAAGGAACAGCAGTGAGATGCTGTGAAAACACAGAAGTGAGATTTCCATTCTAGCAAAGACAAGTTTGATGTGCACTTGGAGGTCTCAGTAGGGGACTTTTTTCCAAAACAAATTAATGTCAGATTTATTTAAATAATTTAATGTAAGTTTTGGTCATTTATTTTTTAAAACTAATTAGTTTAAAAACTGAAATATAATTGACCTATAACACTGGGTTAGTTCCGGGTGCATAACACAGTGGTTCAATATTTCTACACATTACTAATGATCACCACTCAGTGGGTGTTTGATGTGGTTCATCTCCTAAAACAATGGGTTTCCAAGGTCCCTTAGGCAGAGCTTTTGTGAAAGGCTGATATTTTCTTTAAAATTAACTTTTGAAAACTCTAGAGTTTTGCTTTTATTGTGTGCATCACCACACTATTCTTTAAGCACTTCTAAGATTAGATACATTTTTCAGGCGTGAGAACCAACTATCCTGAACAGTGATTTCCAAAAGTTCGGGAACACTGCCTGATTGATACATGTGACATGGCCAATAACTATTTGTTAAATGTTCAACATAATCTGTCTCTTCATTTCTCAATTTATTATTTGCAGTATACACAGGAGTGTTTAGTAGTACATTTTTATTCAGCTTTTGCCTTCTACCTGTGTGGATTTGGTCAAGTTATTCAACCTCTACTTTATCTCTCCATTTCTTCATCTGTAAAATGCAGATGATAGCATCATCCTTATAGAGCTGTTGGAAGGATTAAGTTCATTAATAAATGAAACATACTTTAAATAATACTTGGGGATTTCCCTGGAGGTCCAGTGGCTAAGACTCCATGCTCCCAACACAGGTGGCCCGAGTTCAAACCCTGGTCAGGGAATGACATCCCGCATGCCACAACTAAGACCCAGTGTAGCCAAATACATAAGTCAATAAATAAATGTGTTTAAAAAATAAATAAAATAGTACTTGGTGCATGGTAGGAGCTATACACGTTTCATTATTATTAATAACCTTTATCCACATACATTAAGTCAACTTAGGTTCCTAAATCTGTAAGACTGATATCTCTTTGGGAGATTAGTAAATTTTGGGGGAAAAAAAAAAAGAAGAACTGTTTTTTGAGCATTGCTTATGTATTAGGTGTTTTAAAATCTCACTTGTTCTTTTTGAAAACTTGCCCATTGGGTTTGCCGAGTTTAATTTGTTGAAGAACAGAATTCCTGAGCTCCACCCCCAAACCTGTTCCTCTCTTAACTTTTCCCATTTTAGGAAGTAATGTCATCCTCCATTATCTTTAGTTCTTTCTTTCATTCCCCATATCTTACATATTAGTCTATCCTCTTGATTTGTGTAGAAGAGGAAAAAGTTTTCCTCAACCCTTCTAAGGATCCTGATTAGGTCTGAAAATTAAACTGAAAAAAAAAAAAAGATGAACAGGGGAAAACTGTACAAACTTGTTTAACATAAATTTTATATGATAAGGGAGACTTTAGAAGGAAACGAAATTCCAAAGAAGAAACAGTTACACCTGTGTGTGGGGGCTTCCCTGGTGGTCCAATGGTTAGAACTTTGCCTTCCAATACAGGGGGTGCAGGTTCAGTCTCTGGTTGGAGAACTAAGATCCCACATGACTCATGGCCACAAAACCAAAACATAAATAATATTGTAACAAATTCAATAAAGACTTTAAAAAATGGTCCCACATCAATTAAAGAAAAATCTTAAAAAACAAAGCAAAAACCGGTGGGTGTTTAACACTAAGTTTGATGAAGAATGGAGAGTCATAGAAAAATGTGATAGTTCAAAAAAGCTGAAAAAGCTAAGGGTCATAAACTGGGGACATTTTAGCGAGGCCTGCTTGTTTGGATTCATCTTAGCATCCCTGTCTTGGAGATAAGGTTGTTCCTTTCTTCTGGGTATAGAGAGACCAACTGTCTCATGAGGGCCTTATGACCCAATTCAGGGAGGAGGGCTGGGGATCAGAAAGACTTTTCTACATCTGCATTTTCTTGAATGCCTTCAGCTCAGAACACTCAGTATGCTAAGGTGCCAACCATATTTTGGAGTAGTGTGTTCTGAACCCTGTCACTTGTCTGCTAAAATGTATTTAACTATGAACTACCTGGAACACTTTCCCTCACATCTTCAGAGGGTTGATTCCTTGGGATGCCTTCTGGGGCCACCCAGTCTAAAGTGTCAGTCCCCAATACAACTACCACATCACTGTTTCAAAGCACTTACCACTATCTGCACTATGAGATTAACGTGTTTGGTGATTTATTCTTACCTGTGTCCCATAGTGGGCTCAGTGGTAAAGAATCCACCTGCCAAGCAGGAGATGCAGGTTTGATCCCTGGGTTGGAAAGATATCCTGGAGAAGGAAATGGCAACCCGTATTCTTGCCTGGGAAATCTCACAGACAGAGGAGCCTGGAGGGCTACAGTCCATGAGATCACAAAGGAGTTGGACACGACTTGGCAACTAAACAACAACAATAACAAATGCCCCGCAGTAAATGTAAGCTCCATGAGAGCAGGACCTTGTCTGTCTTGTTCATCCCTGTATAACTGTGCGTTATATTCTCTGACACATAGCAGATAGTCAATAACTATTTGTAAATTGGGAGAATGAATAAGTGAATAAATGGATGCTCAGGTACATCATACAGTTCACTTCTTAGAAAGGGAGATCATATTTCCTTATTTCCAAATACTGAGAGACTTGGGAGATTGGCAGCTCATCACACTGGCCAGAGTTACACAGTCAGTTAGAGGCAGAGTCGGACTAAATTCTCATGGGTCTCCTGCTCCTCAAGTTCAGCTTTCTTCATGTATTTTGTGTGTTTGCATGAAATGATCCCTGTGTTGTTTATCAAGCATGTTGAGAGGTAGTAAAAACTTATAGAAGGTAAGACCATGTTATGGATACTTCTTTTCATCTTGAACTTTTTTTCCCCCTGTATTTTGACTCACTTCTTACATTTCAAAGATCTCACTGTGGGAGGTGGAAAAAAGTGGTAAATTCTTATCAGTCATTTTGGCTGCTGCTTAAGAGTTTGTTTGCATAGAATATTTTGGATATTGCATTCAAGTCTTGAGAAACTCTAAGAGGACCAGCAGTTTGTCAGCCTGATTCACTGCTCTGACCCTAGTGACTGGTCAGAATTGTTCAGCTTAAGCTGCACTAAGAAATCACTTCAAAGCCTGAGTACTTTCACACAGCACCGAGTCTAGTCTTAGCTACCTGTCCATGGTGGATTAGCAAAGACTGTTCATTTTACTCACAAGGTGTGTGATACTTAGTTACCCATTTTAGCATCAGAGGTTCCCTTTTACCACATGCTTGCTTGATCACCAGGGCAGGGGGGATTGCCTCTGCAAATTATGCACTGGGTTTTCATCTTCTACCCAGGGGCATGTCCCTACTTATCACATTTCATTAACCAGAGTCGGGAACATGGCCATGCTTAACATAAAAGGGGTAGGAAAATATGATCCTACCATGTGTGTGTTCCACATGTCTGGAAGAGAGGATAGGAATACTTGTGAACAGCTCTAATGCCTGCCTCAAATTGCTGACATTTTATTGAGTGCTTACTATATGCTACCCATCTGCTGTTCTGAGTGCTTGATGTGAAACTTCTGTATCCTTACAACAAGCCCCAGATGATACTGTTACCTCAGTTTTACAGATAAGGAACCTGAAATAGAAGGATTGAAAGCAGTCTGCCCACTGTCATCCACCAAGTGACAGAACCAGAATATGAACCTGAGTCATCTGGCTCCAGAGTCAGGGCTCTTAATCTCTAGGCTACAGCTGCCTTAGTACCTAGTGGATCATTTTTTTTAAAAAGTTTTCATTGACTGGATTTCCAGAAGACTCTAAACTCTTTTGAGAATAGAAACTGTAATCTTATGTTTTGTATGTTTCAACTTTGTGCTTTGTATCAGGAACTCAAAATATCTACGAGGAGTTGAACTGAATAAATTAGAAACTTGATAATCAACTGCTGAAAGCTTAGGGTTCCTTTTTTCTCTGAAATTAAAAGCTGGTAAAAGAAATCCAATGAAATCAAGACTAAGGGGTAAGGTAAATATAGGATTATTCACAAAATACTGGAAAATAAAGGAGGGTTTTCCCCTCTCCCTGCATTTTGAAAGTAGTACTTTAAGAGAAACTGGTACCAGTTGCAAATATGAATATGGTCAAAAATGATGCAGACTTATTCATAAGTGATATATTATTCTTAGTGTAGTGAAAGTGTTAATCACTCAGTTGTGTCTGACTCTTTTCCGACCCCATGGACTGTAGCCCACCAGGATCCCCTGTCTATGGGATTTCCCAGGCAAGAAGACTGGAGTGGGTTGCCATTCCCTTATCTAGGGGGATCTTCCTGACCCAGGGATTGAACCCAGGTCTCCTGCATTGCAGGCCAATTCTTTACTGTCTGAGCCACCAGGGAAGCCCATTTTATTCTTAGAGATTTAGTCAAAAAAATTAGGGATATTTTCAAGTAAAGCCTATTCATCTAATAACAAGAAAGAGCATTCACCTCTCTCCCCAAATGCCTTTTGCTGCCATCATCAGAGACAAATGCCAGACTGAGTGGACCATGAATCTGGCTCAGCATTGCACTACTGAAGTTCTTATGAACAATCAAATATCAAGAGTTATAACACACACCTATTGGGTATGTACTGTGTGCCAGCCACTTTAAGTGGATTATCTCATTTCATTGTATTGATTCTTTCAGGAAGGAGATGTTCTCTTTCTTGCATAGATGAGAATACTGAGGCAGAGAAAGGGTAAATACTTGTACAAGTTGCATAATCTGAAAACATGTGACCTGGAATGTAAATTTAACCTTTGGACATCATAGCCAGCATTCTTTTAACCACTATGCATATAGTAACAACTGGCCTCCTGCAAATTTATGGTATTAATATTTCTTGAGAAGCTTTTAGGTTTTGCAATAGGACAACAGAGTTACCTCAGTATGCACATTGCATGGTTTCTGAATATCGGGTGTCAGGAACAAGGGGAATGGATAAACAAAACACCTTTTCCATTCTCCCACACCACCTCTCTGTATTCAGGATTGTTGTCCTTCACAACTGAGGCTGGTGTCATTGCTGCTGATGAGGTTTAAGGACAGGTTTGGCTGCAAAGACCCAGATGGAATATAGTATCTTTTTCATAGGGCCAGGATTTGCAAGGTTTTTTTTTTTTTTTTTTTTCCTTTTAGTATTCCTCAGGTGTGGCTCTCGGTCCTGAGGCAATGATTTTTCAAGCAAACATTAAAATAATCTAGGGACTCTGCAATATTATGTGAGGGCAGTGCCCCATTCTCCTAATGGGTAATTCCTTTTGAAATCTATGAGTGGATCATTCACACCAGCAATATTCATACTTTCCAAAAATAGTTCACCTACTCAGATTTCCTCAGGAACTGGTATGCTAAAGCCCAAGGAGAGTACAATGGGAAAAAACCACCTGGTGGAGGCTGCACAATCACCACAGTGGAAGGCTTTGCCAAATGCTAAATGTTAGAACTGGACATGGAACAGCAGACTGGTTCCAAATCAGGAAAGGAGTATGTCAAGGCTGTATACTGTCACCCTGCTTATTTAACTTATATGCAGAGTACATCATGAGAAACGCTGGGCTGGAGGAAGCACAAGCTGGAATCAAGACTTCCGGGAGAAATGTCAATAACCTCAGATATGCAGATGACACCACCCTTATGTCAAAAAGTGAAGAAGAACTAAAGAGCCTCTTGAGGAAAGTGAAAGAGGAGAGTGAAAAGTAGGCTTAAAACTCAACATTCAGAAAACGAAGATCATGGCATCTGGTCCCATCACTTCATGGCAAATAGATGGGGAAACAGTGGAAACTGTCAGACTTTATTTTGGGGGGGGTCCAAAATCATTGCAGATGGAGACAGTAGCTTTGAAATTAAAAGATGCTTACCCCTTGGAAGAAAAGCTATGACCAACCTAGACAGCATATTAAAAAGCAGAGACATTACTTTGGCAACAAAAGTCTGTCTAATCAAAGCTATGGTTTTTCTGGTAGTCATGTATGGATGTGAGAGTTGGACTCTAAAGAAAGCTGAATGCCGAAGAATTGATGCTTTTGAACTGTGGTGTCGGAGAAGACTCTTGAGAGTCCCTTGGACTGCAAGGAGATCCAACCAGTCCATCCTAAAGGAAATCAGTCCTGAATATTCATTGGAAGGACTGATGTTGAAGCTGAAACCCCAGTATTTTGGCCACCTGATGCAAAGAACTGACTCACTAGAAAAGACTCTGAAGCTGGGAAAGATTGAAGGCAAGAGGAGAAGGGGACAACAGAGGATGAGATGGTTGGATGGCATCACTGACTTTATGGACATGAGTTTGAGTAAACTCTGGGAGCTGGTGATGGACAGGGAAGCCTGGAGTGCTGCAGTCCATGGGGTTGCAGAGTCAGACGTGACTGAGCGACTGAAATGAAATGTAAAAATAGCTTTCACTTGGGAGTAAGCTTAACTACAGTGTGACATAGGTGATAGCTAACGTGGTTTAATTTGAGGGAGGTTCATTGATGGCCTCTCCATATATTGATTGGCCATTTCATCAGGATATTAAATATTTTGGGCTTGTCAGTGGTCCTCCAGATTTGCTCTGAAATAATCTTGGAACAGGTGATTCATTACATTGCAATTTGAGTAAATTTTTTTTTTACCTGCTTTCCTCCCTTTTTGGGAGATTGTAGAGTTAGAATGTGCTCTGCAGAGGAAGTTAGGTCCTGAAATGACAATGGAAGCAGAAAAATGTCTCACAGTTTACCTGTATCAGGGCCTTACTTCAACTACTTACTGTCCCATTAAGTAAAAGTGAAAAAAAGTAAAAGTGTTAGTCACTCAGTCGTGTGCGACTCTTTGCGACCACATGGACCACCAAACTCCTCTGTCCATGGAATCCTCCAGGCAAGAATGGGAAGACATTCCCTTCTCCAGGGGATCCTCCCCACCCGGGGATCAAACCCACGTCTCTTGCATTGCAGGTGGACTTTTTACCATCTGAGCCACCTGGGAAGCTTATTAAGTGAAATAGTCTCCAAATAGATGTTTGCCTTCAGTTTTTCCCTTTTCTTCTGGTTTATGTCTTTCTTCTTTCTACACTGAATAGTTCTACTGAATGTATGTTAGATTTTATAGAGAGCATTTTACCAGTGTTTTGAACTACTAGTATTCATTTATACTACAGATATATAAATGAATAAAAAATGGAACCTGATTTTGAATAACTCATAATTTAGAGAGGAAGGTAAGCCAGATGGAAAATAAGAAAAATGATAAGCAGATGATTATAATGGAATATGAAAGCAGATTAAATAGAATATTTTGGGATAAGAGAAAGTGATATATTCTATCGGGTGGATGAATGGGTAATGGTTCACCAAGAAGTAACTTTTGAGTTTCATCTTGAAGGAAGATTAGAAGTTTCTAGCCAAAAAAAAAAAAGGGACAGTATTCTTAAAAGGAGGGAATAACATGTACTTCATCAGCTTTCTACAATATGTGTGTGTGCTAAGTTGATTCGGTTGTGTACAACTCTTTGTGACCCTCTGGACTACAGACCTCCAGGCTCCTCTATCCATGGGATTCTCCAGGCAAGAATACTGGAGAGGGTTGCCATGTCTTCCTCCAGGCGATCTTCCCAACCCAGAGGTCGAACCTGCGTCTCTTGTTTCCTGCACTGGCAGGTGAGCTCTTTACTACTAGCACCACCTGGGAAGCCCTTTCTTCAGTATGTTTTACCCAAATCAGTGGAACCTAGTAGAGCTTATTTTAGCGAAGGTCACATAGCTGTTCTGCTTCTACCTGTCTTTTCAGTTTGTTCAAACTAGGATCCAATCAAGAATCACACACTGCATTTGGTTGTCATCTCTCTCATATTTACATTTTCATATGGAAAATCTCAAGCATAAAGAAACTAGAATAAAGGACTGCATTTAATATTTCTTATAGGTTGCTGCTGCTGCTGCTGCTAAGTCACTTCAGTCGTGTCCTACTCTGTGTGACCCCATAGATGGCAGCCTACCAGGCCCCCCCGTCCCTGGGATTCTCCAGGCAAGAACACTGGAGTGGGTTGCCATTTCCTTCTCCAGTGCATGAAAGTGAAAAGTGAAAGTGAAGTCGCTCAGTTGTGTCCAACTCTTCGTGACCCCATGGACCGCAGCCTACCAGGCTCCTCTGTCCAAGGGATTTTCCAGGCAAGAGTACTGGAGTAGGGTGCCATCGCCTTCTCCGTCTTATAGGTTAGCTAGTACCAATACCTTTTATAAAATTCTTTGGGATATAGATACAGAATTCTTTATAAGGAATGTTCTTAACAAAATGCATAGGTAAATTACATATTGACATATATTCTCCTCCCACAAAACAGGACTCAGTAGATACCCTTTGCCTGCATCTTTGCAGGGAAGCTCTTGTGGTTCTTTCTGATCATGCAAATACATTTCCTGAAGTAGTCATTAACAAAGTTTTAATATTGTAATGTTATAATTTCATGTTTTAAAATATATATATTCAAGCTGAAAGAGACCTTAGTTGATTCCACATTTCTCATTTTAACCTGAGAAAATCACAGCCAAAGAGAATAAGTAACTTGACCGAAGCCACATAATTACAATAATGGAGACCACATTAGAAATCAGATTTCTTAACTGCTAGTTCATAGTGTTTGCCCAGCATTCCAAATTTCCATCATGGTGACCTAGTTTGGTCATGATGTACTTAATAATTAGGGCAACAAAACAATGAATTGGTTCATAAGACTTTAATGAGAATAATTCATACCAGTTAACCTGATTGCTGCCTGCTTGATGGCTTTTCTTTAGGACATGTTAGTACCTTCCACTTAGAAATCTGATTTTCAAGCGATTTTAATCCTGACCTTTGTACATGAATTTATGTTCATTTTAAAGGCTTGCTTAGTCTGAGGTTCTCTTTCATGTGTCAGTCCCTCTTTGATATCAGGCCTTTGATAGAGATTCTGAAGGTGGGCAATTCATGAAAATGGGTAAGAAGTGAGAGTTACCTATCTCTCCTAAAAAAAGGAAATAAAAGCAAAAAATAAACAGTTCAGTTCAGTTCAGTCGCTCAGTCGTGTCCGACTCTTTGCGACACCATGAATCGCAGCATGCCAGGCCTCCCTGTCCATCACCAACTCCGAGAGTTCACTCAGACTCACGTCCATTGAGTCCGTGATGCCATCCAGCCATCTCATCCTCTGTCGTCCCCTTCTCCTCCTGCCCCCAATCTCTCCCAGCATCAGAGTCTTTTCCAATGAGTCAACTCTTCGCATGAGGTGGCCAAAGTACTGGAGTTTCAGCTTCAGCATCATTCATTCCAAAGAAATCCCAGGGTTGATCTCCTTCAGAGTGGACTGGTTGGATCTCCTTGCAGTCCAAGGGACTCTCAAGAGTCTTCTCCAACACCACAGTTCAAAAGCATCAATTCTTCGGCGCTCAGCCTTCTTCACAGTCCAGCTCTCACATCCATACATGACTACTGGAAAAACCATAGCCTTGACTAGATGGACCTTAGTCGGTAAAGTAATGTCTCTGCTTTTGAATATGCTATCTAGGTTGGTCATAACTTTTCTTCCAAGGAGTAAGTGTCTTTTAATTTCATGGCTGCAGTCACCATCTGCAGTGATTTTGGAGCCCCAAAAAATCAAGTCTGACACTGTTTCCACTGTTTCTCCATCTATTTCCCATGGAGTGATGGGACCGGATGCCATGATCTTCGTTTTCTGAATGTTGAGCTTTAAGCCAACTTTTTCACTCTCCTCTTTCACTTTCATCAAGAGGCTTTTCAGTTCCTCTTCACTTTCTGCCATAAGGGTGGTGTCATCTGCATATCTGAGGTGATTGATATTTCTCCTGGCAATCTTGATTCCAGCTTGTGTTTCTTCCAGTCCAGCGTTTCTCATGATGTACTCTGCATAGAAGTTAAATAAGCAGGGTGACAATATACAGCCTTGACGTACTCCTTTTCCTATTTGGAACCAGTCTGTTGTTCCATGTCCAGTTCTAACTGTTGCTTCCTGGCCTGCATACAGATTTCTCAAGAGGCAAGACAAGTGGGATCTAATTAAACTTTAAAGCTTTTGCACAGCAAAGGAAACCTTCAACAAAACAAAAAGACAACCTCCTGAATGGGAGAAAATATTTGCAAGTGATATGACTAATAAAGGATTAATATCCAATACACATAAACTTCAGTTTAAAAAGAAAGAAAAGACATAGACAGCATGCTTGGGGCTGGTGCATGGGGATGACCCACAGAGATGTTATGGGGAGGGAGGTGGGAGGGGGTTTCATGTTTGGGAACACATGTAAGAATTAAAGATTTTAAAATTTAAAAAAAATAAAAATAAAAAAAAAAAATAAATAAATAAAAATAAAAATATAAAAAAAAAAAAAAAAATAAAAAATAAAAAGAAAGAAAAAAGAAATGAAAGCCAAATGGGTCCATTTAAGTAATTCGAAAATTTTGAGTTTTTGAGGTTTCTGTGACATTTGTTACCAGAGTAATAAGGTCTGTACAGCAGTCTTTGTCCTTAAACACTGTCTCACAATAAGATTACAAAATACAGAAACACAAAAATCTACCTCATCATACCATTGCACCATCTCATAATAGAAGCAATTTTATTTTTAGACCCACAGTATGTTAGGTTTTTTTGGGGGGGCATATATGTTTTATACTTTGCATGTCAGCTGCATAAGTTAAGAGCACAGGATTCATTTTGAATATTTGGTCTGCCACTTACTAGGAAAGGAAACTTGGGCAGGCTACTTAACTCTCTCAGACTCAGGTTCTTCAAATTCCCTTGTAAAATGGGAATAGTTTTACCTACACTAGGAGTTCTATGAGGATACAGTGAGGTAATACCTATAAAGAACATGTAATAAGTATTCAATAAATGTTAAATTTTATTACATTTTGTAAGATACTGTTTGAACATTTAATCTCTTTTTCCCATCTTCAGCAAATCTGGCCTCAAGGATCAGAATCTTATGAGTTCTTTGAAAAGGAAGGACAGGAAGGTGGGGCTGACTCCTCAGGACTTAATAGCCTGGGAAAGGGCAAGGATCTGCAGTGCCCAAAGGAGGTATAACCAGTGGTATAGGCAGCCAATGGCCTTATGCTTGGGTTGCTGTTGTTCAGTCGCTAAGTCGTGTTGATTCTTTGTGACCCCATGGACTGCAACACGCCAGGCCTCCCTGTCCGTTACTATCTCCTGGAGTTTGCCCAAGTTCATGTCTGTTTAAGCAGTGATCTCAACCATCTCATCCTCTGGCCCCCTCTTCTGCTTTCAATCTAACTCAGCATTAGGGTCTTTTCCAATGGATTGACTCTTTACCTCAGGTGGCCAAAGTATTGGAGCTTCAGCTTCAGCATCAGTCCTTCCAGTGAGTATTCAGGGTTGATTTCCTTTAGGATGGACTGGTTGGAGCTCCTTGCAGTCCTAGGGACTCTCAAGAGTCTTCTCTAGCACCACAGTTCGAAAGCATCAATTCTTTGGCACTCAGCTTTCTTTATGGTCCAACTCTCACATCTGTACATGACTTCTGGAAAAACCATAGCTTTGATTATCATGGACCTTTGCTGGCAAACTGATGTATTTGCCTTTTAATGCTTGGGTATGGCTGTCCAACTGTGTAGGGGGTCCCCAAGACTATCTTCATGCTTGATGGATCATAGAAGGACTCACAGGACTCAGACATGGTTTATTATAGTGAGAGAATACAGATTACATTTAGCAAAGGGAGGTGTGTAGGATGGAATCCAGGAGATACCAGGTGCAAGCTTCCAGTTATCTTTGTCCAGTGGAGTAGCATGTGTGTGTGTGCTAAGTTACTTAAGTAGTGTCTGACTCTTTGTGACCTCATGGACTGTAGCCTGCCAGGCTCCTCCATCTTCCAAGATGCAAGGTATGAGCAGCTCAGACCTGGAGAGTTAACCCTTTCCTGCACACCTACCTACTTTTTTAACTTCACAGATTGAGAGACGGTATTCCTGGTTGGTGAGCCAGCATGGTTTTTCTTCCCGTCACATAAGCAGTGAAACCTAGCAGGACTCTGTGGGGCTCCTAGCCACGGAAGCCTTTCAGACAGTTGCTAATCAGGGAAGGGAGGGGAAGCAGAGACAAGGGAGGAGCAGCCAAGAAACAATATGGCAACCTTGGGGCAGGGTTGGTGTTCCTCTCCAAGGGATGCCTGCGTGTGTGTGTGCTATGTTACTTCAGTTGTGTTTGACTCTGTGACACTATGGACTGTAGCCCGCCAGGCTCCTCCGTCCAGGGGGTCCTCCAGGCAAGAATACTGGAGTGGGCTGCCATTTCCTCCTCCAGGGGATCTTCTCAACCCAGGGATAGAACACATGTCTCCTACGGCTCGTGCACTACAGGCAGGTTCTTTACCACTGAGCCACCTGGGAAGCTCCCCCTTAAGGGATATACAGAACAATTTATTTGAGCACCTTACAGAACTAAAACTCCCCATAAATGGAAAATGTTAGCATTCTTCACTCCAGAGAGGAACACCTGAGGTCAGATTAAAGGAGTACAGGCTCTACACACCCTGATCCTCATAAACACCCTGACCCTTGAACTAATGCTATAAAACCCCTCATGAAATCTTCCTGGGTTAGGACACACAGTTTTTAGGGGCACAAGCCTGCTTTCCCTGGCACAGCAATAAAGCTATTCTTTTCTACTTCACCCAAAACTCAATTTGGCACTAGTGTACAGAGGCTGAGTTTTCAGCATCAGTTAATACAGGTTTTTTGTTGTTTTTTTTTTAAGATTTTCCCCAAGACTAAATTTTTTTAAGGCGGGGACATGTGGCTTACAGGATCTTAGTTCTCTAACCAGAACCTGTGTATCCTGCAGTGGAAGTGTGGAGTCCTAACCACTGGACTGCCAAGGAATTCCACCCAAGACCTAGCTTTTAATAGGAGGATAGCAGCTGGTGCTCTTGGACATGGTTGGAGCATGGGGTTCCATATTAGTAGTGACGGGGGTCAGCACCTTTTTCAGCGGCAAAGAAAGGTCATATATCAGGAAGCACTATAATTGATGAATAGTCTTCAGTTCAGTCACTCAGTTGTGTCTGACTCTTTGCAACCCCATGGACTGCAGCATGCCAGGCTTCCCTGTCCATCACCAACTCCCAGAGCCTGGTCAAACTCATGTCCATCGAGTCGGTGATGCCATCCAACCATTTCATCCTCTGTCGTCCCCTTCTCCTCCTGTCGTCAATCTTTCTCAGCATTAAGGTCTTTTCCAATGAGTCAGTTCTTCGCATCAGGTGGCCAAACTATTGGAGTTTCAGCTTCAGCATCAGTCCTTCCAATGAATATTCAGGACTGATTTCCTTTAGGAATGACTGGTTTGATCTCCTCGAATAGTCTTAGAGTTTTTATAATATTGAGAGGGAGCACTTAGGAGGCTGTTGAGAAATAACTCCACCTTGTCAGCCTCAGTGTCTAATGAGAAAAGGCAGACAGCTAAAGTTATCATTTATATAAGTGGAACAGCAGAAGTACAGCACTGGATCAGTAATAATTTAATACAATTATATTTAAAAGAGGTGATTTAAATATGGGCAGCTGTTCTTTAGAAAATCGAACGTATGAAGTCATAGGCTTAAAGCTCAGAACCCAGATGCAAAAAATTCAGAACAAATTAAAAAAATCGCCAAGCTATGGAGGGAACTTCCTGATTCAGAGAAAAAGATATATGAAGATGCTTACAGGGCAGACTGGCAGGTTTACAAGGAAGAGAGAAACAGAATTCAATAACAATTAACTCCAAGTCAAATGGTATCTTTGGAAAAAGAAATCATGCAGAAACGTTTAAAAAAGAAAGTGTTAATAAAAAAGAGAATAAAGCTGAAAGCTATAAATGAAAACTGGAAAAATCTCTCTAATTCTCAAAAGCAGGTATATATTCAGCTTGCTAAAGATGATAAAATTCGTTATTATAATGAAATGAAGTCTTGGGAGGAACAAATGATGGAAGTTGGACGAGAAGATCTTATACATCGCTCAATTAAATACCCAGCAAAAAAAATGACCCTGAGAAGTTTTAAAACAGAAGATTGAGTTATGTTCATAATGGATAGACATAAGAAACCAACTAGGTCTCAATACCTGAAGCTGTTGTAAAATTAGAATGGATAAAGTTGGTGAACATTTATATTTAATTCCTCTTCTGTAGCCCATGGACTTCTGCTAGCCGATTTAATACATTTTGTATTGATGTCTTGCTTTTGAAAACCCAGATAAAAGTTCATGTGGAATTTATTTTGTGTTTAGGAACTACTGAGCATCACAATAATCCATGAAATGTAGCTGCTGCTGCTAGTCACTTCAGTCGTGTCCGACTCTGTGCAATCCCATCGACAGCAGCCCATCAGGCTCCCCCGTCCCTGGGATTCTCCAGGCAAGAATACTGGAGTAGGTTGCCATTTCCTTCCCCAATGCATGAAAGTGAAAAGTGAAAGTGAAGTCACTCAGTCATGTCTGACTCTTAGCGACCCCACGGACTGCAGCCCACCAGGCTCTTCAGTCCATGGGATTGGCCAGGCAAGAATCCTGGAGTGGGGTGCCATTGCCTTCTCCAATGAAATGTAGCAGTGCATCATTTTACCTTTGATAAAAGTAAATCAGACTGTTAAGTTTTTTTATACTTGATGATTGTGCAAAAAATATTCTTGTTTCCTTATATTATGGAAGCAGGAGTTTCCTATTCATAAGTATCTCAAAGTGTGTAGAAGCCATAGTGTTCTATGATATAACTGCATTTTTAAAAGAGCATCCAGAACTCATGCTGGTAAATTCCAAATCCTGGGTATAATTCCATCAAGTCGGTGATGCCATCCAACCATCTCATCCTTTGTTGTCCCCTTCTCCTGCCTTCAATCTTTCCCAGCATCAGGGTCTTTTCTAATGAGTCAGTTCTTCGCATCAGGTGGCCAAACTATTGAAGTTTCAGTTTCAACATCAGTCCTTCCAATGAATATTCAGGTCTGATTTCCTTTAGGAATGACTGGTTGGATCTCGTTGCAGTCCAAGGGACTCTCAAGAGTCTTCTCTAACACCACAGTTCAAAAACATCAATTCTTTGGTGCTCAGTTTTTTTATAGTCCAACTCTTACATCCATACATGACTACTGGAAAAACCATAGCTTTAACTAGATGGACCTATACATAAATAGTGTGGTTTAATTATTTTATTAAGAGTTTTTATGTCAACAAGTCATAGGAAAAAAAAATCTGTCACGTGTCTCAATTTGGAGTTCTATGGTTATTTTCATGTAGATATTCTACAGGTATGATTACCTGTGCTAGAAGTAAAAGCAGTTCTTTCAGCTTTGAAAACTGGTCCTAAAAACATAAATTCAATGCTGTATGAAATAATGGATAATTTATTTCCAACCTAAATTAGCTAAGAGTTTACAAAATAGAATATATCATAATATTTAAAGCTTATTTGGGACATAAAGTTAGAAATTTTTAAACAAAGGTAATTCTGTAGGACTATTACAATTTCCTTCCTGCCTCCTCCTTCCCCTTCTCCTCCACTTCCTCCCCGCACCCCCCACCCCCATCTCATTCCTCTCTCTCCTTTGGGCTAAAACTTTGGCTTTTGAATTTCCTAAAGATGCTTCTGATGTCCCAGTGCAAAGGCAAAACATCTTTTTTTTCAGATAACACCATATCTAAAGTAAATCGCTAACAAGGGACTGAATTCAGCTCTATCCCCTTTAAGAGCTTTCTTTTCTTTCTTCAGGCGTTGATTTGGACTAAGCGTCCTAGCCCTGTTCTCTGATGCCAGTGGAGAGGCTTTCTAGTCAGAAAAGTAGGCCAACACCCCATGGATAAGTAAATTCGCCTTGTTTGGTTCCTGGGTGGTCCTCTCATGCTTCACAAGCATGCTGTGGGTCTTGAAAAAAAGATCTTGATTAGTTTTTTTTTTTTTTAATTTTTAAAAGTGAAAGAAAAAAGAGACACCATCTTCCTTTCTTTAACACTTTGCCCTGTTAATTCAAGTCCAAGTGAATTAATTGTGTACATCAGAGTCTTGCTCTGTTTATACATTTGTATTCATAGGATCTGCAACTGAGATTATGATTGTTACATGAACCAATAAGAGAGCAGAGGGAAGGTGAAAAGTGACCGGTCATTTTGGCACTACCACTATTCACAGTTACTGTTTATCACATCTGTCATCATCTCCCCCCACCTTTTCCAACATAGATGTATCCCTTTAGCGGTGTGACTGTTATCAGGAATCACTGAACACTTCTGTTCTTGTGATGGGGTGTCACAGTGTGCATAAAAATGGCTTTTTAAAAAGTGAGCCTACTGTAAACAAATTGTTTTTATTAATCATATTAGATGTTGTCCTTACCGTTCCACCCCTGCAAACCTGAACTCTTTGGTGACAGATTTTTCAGGGAAGAATGCACACATCTATATTTAATGACTATGAGATGCCAGACTACCAGCTGAAATATTTTTTTTAAAAAAGATCAGCAAACAAGATGATTCTTATAATTAAATGAAAATAAATTATATACATATAATTCCATCATCCAGAGATAACCATAGTTAGCCATACACCCAAGAAAATCTGGAGTACAATATTACAAACTGATCAATGAATTAAAAAACATGAAACCATATTCCACATAAAAAGTGAAAGTGTAAGTTGCTCAGTCATGTGTGACTCTTTGTGACCCCATGGACTCCTCCTGCCAAGCTCCTCTGTCCATGGGATTCTCTAAGCAAGAATAGTGGAATGGATAGCCATTCCTGTCTCCACAGGATCTTCCTGACCCAGGGATCGAACCCTGGGTCGCCTGCATTGCAGGCAGATTCTTTACAGTCTGAGCCACCAGGGAAGCCCATATACCCCACATACTGTTTTATAATCTGTTATTTTTAGTTTCCAGCATATCACGGACATTTTTTCATGCCAATGAATACAGAAAGAATTTAAATGACTTCTTTGTATAAAATGTCACTTTAGTGTATTTAAGCAAGATACCATGTTCTAGAATGACAGAGCTAAGCAAATTCGATGATTACAGCAACTAAAAAAAGAACTCTGACTCTACTTACTTCCAAATGAAGGAATTAGCATAATTTGACTGAAACTCTGACGCAATAATGAATCCAGCTGCTTGATTACTTTTTGGATTCCTGCCTTATTTTTAAAAGAAATTCTTCTCTGAGAGGATCCCCACCTCTGACCACTAATAGGGCTGTGCACTTAAATCTTAGTTGTTTTTTTGTAAAATTGGCTTTAGAGACAGAGTAACTTGATTTGTAATTCTAATTCCACCATTTATTTACTAGTTTTGTAAACTTAACTCTGCATCTTGGATTTTTCCATTGCAAAATGGAGTTAATAATGACTATCTTATAGATTTGCTGCAAGTATTATTATATAAAATTTGTGCTATTTTTCATGAACTGTAATTATTCAAATAATTATAAATACTTTTTCTCTCCCCAAAACTGCTAATAAGCAATTTGACTCAGAAATGTTTACATATTTATTTGCATTCAGTCTCTACTTAAGGCATGATTTTCATCAGAGTAACACCAAATACACTGGAATCATAGACTGAAGTCTTGAGGGACACTCCCAATAAAGATTCCAGAAGTATTAGAGAGTTAACTGTAAAGGGGAAAACCATAAAGGAAATATAAATTGTAGGTGAATATTTATCTGATTTTAAGGTATAGAAGGCATTTCTAAGCATAAACAAAGGAAGAAATGAGGTCAAAAGTTGACAGATTTACCACTTAGAAATGCTATGTTTCTGTATGTTTTTAAAAAACACAGAAAAGTTTTCTACAAATAACAGCATTGTAAAATATATCAAAGACAATGAAAGCATAGATAGGTTGCCCCCACCAGAATTCCTACTAATCACCCCTGTCCCCACTTCAAAGTCTTTCCCACCCCCACTATCATAATAATCTTAAAAAAAAAAAAAAAAAGGTTATTCTTTTTTTTTCAGCCAAGCCCCACAGCTTGTGGGATCTTAGTTTTACTCCTGCAGTGAAAGCACAAGTCCTAACCACTGAATCACCAGGGAATTTCTGAGAAAAGATTCTTTATCACAATATAAGACTCTTCAGGCTGGCCAGATTATTTACATAGGTGCAACAAGAGTGTTAATTTACCAGATAGGCCTCCTGAAAAACACTTTGCAAATCTAGGGTACTGAACAACTACCACTGCTATAGATTTAACTTCTATCTGGAAATTCCATAATGAATCCAGGTTAGACTTTTAAAAGCCTATATGTGCTTTCCCAAGGCTAGGAAATCAAGTTTAAGAAATTCCACCAGATTTCTCGTGCAGTACCTATAAAATTTGAGTGATTTTTGAGATCTTGAAATTTCTTCTGGAGGGTCTTCTTGAGGTTCATAAAATTTCTTAAGTTTTCTAGTCTGCCAGGGAGTGACTTTGCTAATATCTGTGAGGCTGGTACACCTAGGTACCAGGCCAGTTTTCCTTGGAAGTCTTTGTTACATTGGTTCCATAGGTACAGCCAAACTTTGGCCCTTAAAATGGCCTGTCATACCTGGTTGAACCAGCATTCTACTTAAATATTACACTTCATGTAAGGCTGTAGTTATACAATCAATGTGTCTGTCAGGTTATATCCCTGTAAAAAGGCAAGCAGATCTTTATTCAATCAAGTTAAGAGTTTCTGAATTCTGGGGGAGTCAGTAAAGATCTGATATTTAAACATTTTCAGTTTTCAAAAGTAGAATCCACTAAATTGTTATGTTACATACTGATTATTACTTAAGAAGAAAGAGAAAAAGCTTCCTTTCATATCCAGAAAAACAGAACATTAAAACAACACTAATAATAGTCCAAAGAAATAATAAAAATAAAATTCCCCTCATCAGTTTCATTTTGTCCTTAACTGTTAATTCTTATTCTGATAAATATTGGGTTAGGAGTCTTATGAAGTCACCTGCTTCTTGATATAACAGAATCCTGGAAATCCTGACTAAGCCCACTGGTACAGTCTTGAGGGTTGACTATGTAATATCAGGTCAGCATTGAAGTATTAATACTTTGAAGAGTTATATGTCAATTATACCTCAATAAAAATATGTTTAAAAATAGTTTGAAGAACCTGGCTCAATTATTTTTCCAGGAGGCTCTGAAACTGGCCTTCTTTGTTGAAGACACAAACTCTGATCTTTAGCTTATAGTAGAACTCTCAAGCAAGCATCTCAATAAAACGAAAACTGTTTGTAGAAGACAGAGACATTAAATGACTATGATTAGTTTATTACTCAGACCTTTCAAATAGGAAAGTCTGATGAGGCAACTGACAAGAAAATTAATCTCACACACTAGTAAAGTAATGCTCAAAATTCTCCAAGCCAGGCTTCAACAATATGTGAACTGTGAACTTCCAGATGTTCAAGCTGGTTTTAGAAATGGCAGAGGAACCAGATATCAAATTGCCAACAACAGCTGGATCATCGAAAAAGCAAGCGAGTTCCAGAAAAATATCTATTTCTGCTTTATTGACTAGGCCAAGGCCTTTGACTATGTGGATCACAATAAACTGTGGAAAATTCTGAAAGAGATGGGAATACCAGACCACCTGACCTGCCTCTTGAGAAATCTGTATGCAGGCCAGGAAGCAACAGTTAGAACTGGACATGGAACAACAGACTGGTTCCAAATAGGAAAAGGAGTACGTCAAGGCTGTATATTGTCACCCTGCTTATTCAACCTATATGCAGAGTACATCATGAGAAATGCTGAGCTAGATGAAGCACAAGCTGGAATCAAGATTGTCGGGAAAAATAACAATAACCTCAGACATGCAGATGACACCACCATTATGGCAGAAAGTGAAGAACTAAAGAGCCTCTTGAGGAAAGTGAAAGAGGAGAGTGAAAAAGTTGGCTTAAAGCTCAACATTCAGAAAATGAAGATCATGGCATCTGGTCCCATCACTTCATGGGAAATAGATGGGGAAACAGTGGAAACAGTGTCAGACTTTTTTTGGGGGGGCTCCAAAATCACTGCAGATGGTGATTGCAGCCATGAAATTAAAAGACACTCCTTGAAAGGAAAGTTATGACCAACCTAGACCAACCTAGACAGCATATTCGGAGACTCAGGTTCAGTCCCTGGGTCAGGAAGATCTGGAGGAGGAAATAAATGGCAACCCACTCCATTATTCTCACCTGGGAAATTCCAGGGACAGAGGAGCCTGGTGGCCTACAGTCTATGAGGTCACAAAGAGTCAGACATGACTAAGCACACGGCACATATTATACGAATATAATATAAAGAATTGTGGTTGTTCAGTCGCTAAGTCATATCCAACTCTTTGTGACCCCATGGACTGCAGCACACCAGGCTTCCCTGTCCTCTATTATCTCCCAGAGTTTGCTCAAGTTCATGTCCACTGAATCAGTGATGCTATCTAACCATCCCCTGCCACCTCTTCTCCTTTTGCCCTCAATCTTTCCCAGCATCACGGTCTTTTCCAATGAGTCAGCTCTTCACATCAGGTGGCCAAAGTATTGCAGCTTCAGCTTCAGCATCAGTCCTTCCAATGAATATGCACAGCTCATTTAAAATATTAGATGGTAAATGTACATTTTGGGGCAGAAACATTTTACTTACATAAGTGGTTGCTTATCTGTACAAGCCATGAGAACACAGTTCTTTTAAGAATTACTAATGTAGGAGCTTCCCTGGTGGTCCAGTGGTTAAGAATCTGCCTTGCAATGCATGGGACAAGGGTTTGATCCCCGGTTGGGGAAGATCCCACATGCCAACTAAGCCCATGAATCACACACAACTCCTGAGCCTGAGAGCTGAAACTACTGAAGCCCAAGCTCCCCAACAAAGAGGGGCCACTACAGTGAGAAGCCCACTAGTCACAACTAGAGAAGGCCTGGCCACAGCAAGGAAGATCCAGCCAAGGCAAAAATAAATAAATACATTTAAAAGTTAAAAACAAAGAGTATTACTAATTAGCACTTTCATGGTGGTCCAATGGCTAAGACTCTGCACTCCTGTATCAGGCAGCTCATATTTTATCCCTGGTCAGGGAGCCTGGTGGGCTGTTGTCTCTGGGGTCACACAGAGTCAGACATGACTGAAGTGACTTAGCAGCAGCAGCAGCAGATATAGAAAGAGCTTATAGTTTCAGATCAGTAAAGTTAGAAAACAAATTCACACTAGTACAGATATCCAATAGCTGTTCTTTGTATCAGATGGCAATGATCAATTCTGTTCCACTGGACACAATCCATATCATTATGAACAAAAATCATTTGAATTATTATCAGTTTTCTACAACTTACAGTTTTAAAATAGCTTAAAGACAATAAAAGATGAACACCTAGATAATCCTTTTTGCCTATTTCAAAGCATTTCATAATTTATCTTGATTAAAGCAAGGGAAAAATATTCAGAATACAGTTACACAAACCAGAAAATTTAGCTATTTATGTGTAACATTCTAATTTTATTAACTTTGCAGGTTTCAAAATAAAGGCATTTCTGAAGAATCTTTCGTGCAGAATTCCTTTATTAACTATAAAACTTTGTATTAACTAAAGCACATTCTCCACTAGGCCTTGCTTCATTAGCCTGATTTGAATTACTCTACATATTTGAAAATAATTTTAAAAATTTGAGTAGGTCCTGACAGTTTTTCATTAATCCATCTTCCTATCTTTGGTTACTCTGTATTAGAATTAAAAATTTTAATTATTATCATTAATCTCCTTCTTATATTTGTGAAAAGAAAACGATGGAACTAAACAATCACAGGAAACATTTTTACCCAAATTCTAAATACCTGTAAAAATTACAGGGAAATCCCTACTGATGTTTGAATTAATAGTTTTAAGTATGTGTCAGGTGATTCTCCTTTGGAGAAGGAAAATGGCAACCCACTCCAGTATTCTTGCCTGGAGAATCCCATGGACAGAGCAGCCTGACAGGTTCCAGTCCATAGCGTCACAAATTGTCGGACACGACTGAAGCTTTTAGCACACAGGTACACACAGGTGATTCCCTTTACTCTTCGCTTTTCAATCAGGTGCCACTGCTGCCTGTCTGTCATAAAAAGGGAAGTAGATTGTTGAAGAAAAGATCAAAAGCCCTTAATATTTATTGAGATTTTCCCCTTTTCAGTCAAGAATAGAAAACAAGCACTTTGGAGAGAAGAAAAAGCTATTCAGAAGTAGGAAACTTCCAATAGTTTAAACCTTGATGTTTGTATTCACAGAATCTTTGTAGACTGTTCTCTACAAATGGCTACTGTCCTCTGCAGAGAAAAATCCTAGTCTAAACCCAATTAATTATACCTTTTAAGACCTTTAAAATTCTTTAAAAAATTTTAAAATGGAAGTAGTAGGGTATATTTTAACAAATAAAGACACTTATTATTTATTTAGCGATCCTATAGTGTAAATAGTTTCTTAGGTTTTGTTGCTGAGCACATTTTTAGTAAAGACTAAAACAAATAGAGAAGGAATTGGGAAACCTAACAATAAGAGGAAAGATTTCCTGGGGAAAAAAATAATAAGAAGGAATACAGTTAAAAATTGCAAATAGAACTACCTTATGACCCAGCAATCCCACTGCTGGGCATACACACCAAGGAAACCAGAATTGAAAGAGACACATGTACCCCAATGTTCATCGCAGCACTGTTTATAATAGCCAGGACATGGAAACAACCTAGATGTCCATCAGCAGATGAATGGATAAGAAAGCTGTGGTACATATACACAATGGAGTAATACTGAGCCGTTAAAAAGAATACATTTGAATCAGTTCTGATGAGATGGATGAAACTGGAGCCGATTATACAGAGTGAAGTAAGCCAGAAAGAAAAACACCAATACAGTATACTAACACATATATATGGAATTTAGAAAGATGGCAATGACGACCCCGTATGCAAAACAGCAAAAAAGACACAGATGTGTATAACGGACTTTTGGACTCAGAGGGAGAGGGAGAGGGTGGGATGATTTGGGAGAATGGCATTGTAACATGTATACTATCATGTAAGAATCGAATCGCCAGTCTATGTCCGATGCAGGATACAGCATGCTTGGGGCTGGTGCATGGTGATGACCCAGAGAGATGTTATGGGGAGGGAGGTGGGAGGGGGGTTCATGTTTGGGAACGCATGTACACCCGTGGTGGATTCATGTCAATGTATGGCAAAACCAATAAAAAAATAAATAAAACGAATCACCAGTCCAAAAAAAAAAATTCCCATAAGCTTTGGGGGATTTATTATCCCAGAAGAGATGAGCAGTTGTATTTGTCTTTAATCAGCTCTATTCATTTTGTTTTTCAGATTGATGATTACCCAGAATTTCTAAGTCCACCAGATAGAGAAACCAACCAACACATTCGTATCATTTATTATACAACTGTCTTAAAAAAAGAGTGTGAAAAATCAAAAGGTGTCAGGAAATTCTTATTTCCATTTCATCATGCCAATGCTAACAACAAAAAAGGTATGTAATATATTTCTTTAGGTGACATAAGAAAAGATACATTTCTATAGGAGATAAAAAGATAATGTTCTTTTTTCCTTCCCAGCTTTACTGAAGTATGACTGACAAATAAAAATCTATGTATTGATACTTAAGGTGTACAGTATGATATTTTGATGTATGTATATCAAAGTGATCACTGTGAAGTGATCACCACAGTCAGGCTAGTTAAGATATCCATCACCACACAGTTACTTTTTTGTTTGCTTTTTTTTTTTAAAAACACTTGAGATCTACTCTTCGCAGATTTCAAATATACAGCATGTTGTTGTTAACTACAGTCACTATGCTATACATTTCAGTCTCTAGGACTTACTTATCTTATAA
The DNA here is from genome assembly GCF_032405125.1 of Capricornis sumatraensis. Taxonomy (NCBI): domain Eukaryota; kingdom Metazoa; phylum Chordata; class Mammalia; order Artiodactyla; family Bovidae; genus Capricornis; species Capricornis sumatraensis. The sequence continues at coordinate 93,813,183 of NC_091072.1, forward strand.
CTGAAGTTCTGTAACCTTTGATGGACACCTACCTTTTTCCCTTACCTTCACTTCCAAGTCCCACAATGGCAACCACCATTATACTCTCTGTTACTGTGAGTTCCTTTTTTAGATTCCACGCAAGTGAGATTATGTAGTATTTACCTTTCTGTGCCTGGCTTATTTGCACAATGTCTTCCAGGTTCATCCATCTTGTTGCAAATGGCCGAATTTCCTTCGTTTTAGAAGCTGGACAATACTACATCGTGTGTGCATATGTATACATATATACACATACATATATACATACACAGGCTTCCCAGGTGGCACAGTGGTAAAGAATCCACCTGCCAATGCAGGAGATGCAAGAAACGCAGGTTTGATCCCTGAGTTGGGAAGATGGCCTGGAGTGTGAAATGGCAACCTGCCTCTGCCTTCTTGCCTGGAAAATTCCATGGTCAGAGGAGCCGGGAGGGCTGCCATCCATGGGGTCACAGAGTCAGACAGGACTGAGCGACTAAGCACGCACACGCACGTGCGCGCACGCGCGCACACACACACACTACATTTTCTTTATCCATTCACCTATTGCCAGACACTTAGGGTGTTTACCATTCTTGACTGTGTGTGCTCAGTTGCTAAGTCACGTCCTACTTTTTGTGACCCCATGGACTGGTTCGACAGGCTCCTTTGTCCATAGATTCCCCAGGCAAGAATACCGGAGTGGGTTGTTACTTCTTTCTCCAGGGGTACTTACCAACCCAGGGACTGAACCCTCACCTCTTTCCTCTCCTGCATTGGCAGACAGTTTCTTTACCACTGAGCCACCTAGGAAGCCCCATTACACAATTCTTGACTACTGTAAGTAATTCTGCCATGATCATGGGAGTGCAGATATCTCTTTGAGACAGTGATCTTATTTCCTTCAGATATATACCCAGAAGTGGGATGGCTTTTATTTTTAATTTTTTTGGGAACTTCCATACCATTTTCCAGAATAGCTATACTAACTTACATTCCCTCCCAACAGTGCATGAGGGTTCTCTTTTTTTTGCATCCTTGCTAACACGTGTTATCTTTTGACTTTTTGATAAGTCATCTTAGCAGGTGTGAGGTGACAGCACACTGTGGTTTTGACTTGCTTTTCCCTATGATTAATGATGTTGAGAAGATTCGGTTCTTTACACTGAGGATAAGCTGACTATCCATGACCAGCAGCATAGTGCCTGGGCTTAGTTTGCCATGAGTAGAGAGGAAGGAAAGAAAGAAAAGTATGGAAGAAAGAAAGGGAGGAAGGAAAATAAAAGAAGAAAGAAAAAAGAGAGGAAAGTGTTTTCACTAAATATTGGTTTAAAAAAAGAATGAGTTAGACTCTGAATTCTCTTTGGTCAGTGCTTGTTTGATTTTAGTAACCTTATCAACAATCGGAGATTTTAATGAAAAAACCTGGTGAAGAAGTGCAGAGGGTAACCAGAAAGATTGTGAGGGAGTAACCAGAAAGATTGTAACACCTGGCTTTAGGAAAACTCCTTATAGTCATCTCTCTGAACCCTGTGCCTTTTACCAGCAAGGGAGTCACCAGCCCTGCCCTGATAATTGTGGTTTATTAACAGCATTCACTCTTCATTCAAAAATATTGGTTGGAAATCTGTTCCCAAGAATGATTCACATGTCACCTTTAGATCTTGTTTTTAGGGAGCTCAGTGTGTGATTTTCCAGTGGTGCCTAAGGAGATCCAGATGATCTAGAGAAAGGGAGGTGGGGAGTCCGGACTCCCAGCACTCATTGGGCTCAACCCCAGTGCAGCCCTGCTTCTAGGTTTCACACTTTGGGCCCTTCCCAAACATTTCTCATAGAGAAGTTTTAAAAATTCAAGGGTGACTGGATAAAAATAGATTATATAGTTCAGCATGACACTGCTTACTTTCTTGGTCTTATTTTGTGCATGAAAAATACACACATATATATGTATTTGATATATGTATATGAAATGTACATGTATACAAAGGAGTCCTTTAAAGTATCCATCCCTATAATTGGGAGCTGGTGAAAAGCAGACAAAAAGGCATAGACTTGGGACTCAGTTAAGCCAGATTTGCATACTGGTTCTCAGCTTTCCCAGCTGTATGACTGTCTGCAAGTCACTCAACTTTTTTGTGAGCCTCAGCGTCCTCATCTCTGTTACTAGCGTCACAAGGTCACTGTATTATCTGAAATCATGTGGCCAGGGCTGGGCACACAGCAGGAAAGTAGGCAGCTGTGAAGACTGCATGCTTAGCATGGAGGGAGAAAGAAAGAATGAGATCCACGGCGGCTCACTGCTGGCATCTAGCCAGTGTACCCAGACCAACCGGTACCAGCCTGTTCCCTCTTCACTGGACTCCACTCAAAATTAGGGTCAACCTCTTGGAGTACTGAAGAGCTACTAAGTGTGAGAAAAATGTCCAGTGTCTGTACACTATCCTGGAAAAGGACCGTACCACATCGACACTTCAGAGCATGGCGACTGTTTTTAAAAGCTGCTCTAATTAGCAAACTTGTTAAATCCCTGGTTGCTCTTCAGGTCTCCTGTCACACTAATTAGGATATCTAACTGGTGTTGGTTGCCTTAAATGCATATTTATGCTTGTCCACAAGCATAATTATTCTTGGCTTCTTTTCCCCTAACACGTATAAGATGAAAACATGCATTAAAGAAGCCAATTATAGGTAGAAGTTTTATGAAATTTAAATTCCTAGAAACTTTGCAAATGATGTTAAAAACAGTGAAGAGTCTTTAAAAACGTATGCTTTGTTCACACACATTCACGGAATGACACCTCTCTCCTCCTCTCCTTTGTTTTCATCTCTAAAGGTACCATCTGACACTGGCAAAGAGATTTTCAAAAACACGAAACTATTGCTGTTTCAAGGAATCATACGTAGCACACATTGGAGGATAAAAAACATGCCCCCTTTCCAGCAAGTCAGCACTGATGTGCTCAGATTCCTCTTGGCCTCCAAGCTGCTTATTCCTGGGTTAGGTATTGCTCTGTGCACAGGACCCCAGTGGTTCACCTCCTGGACATTCTGTAATATGTAATTCTGAAGCAAGAGATACACTCAAACCTATCTAAGCATCTATTTGAGGGTAGTCATTACTAGAGTCCTTCATGCTAATAATGATGATGCCATGCCTAGAGAAGCCGCTCACATTAATTACTGAGTATTTAAATAAAGATAATTATTAGAACTCCAAATCTCTTGGGTGAAAGCCTAGGGAATATTTGTGTCATGTGGTAAAGGTGCTCACACTCCAATCAAGTAGATCATCTTAACAAAGGAAGCTCAAAATTGCAGATCATTTATAATATAAATACTGAGTTTAATCACCACATTTTAAAGCAGGATTTCTAATTAGGCCCAACTTTCCTGGAGCTACAAAGAGGCTTTTCTCTATAGTACACATGTATACCTGTATGGGCCACAGTTAGCACTCTGTATTGCACAGTTTATGGCAACCCACTCCAGTGTTCTTGCCTGGAGAATCCCATGGATAGAGGAGCCTGCGGACTCTAGTTCATAGGGTTGCAAAGAGTCAGACACAACTGAAGTGACTTAGTATGCACACACATATGGTTAGATGAAGGGCACGATTAGTAAACTCTAAATGAACAATCTTAGTGACAGCAGAGTGACAGTGGTGAGCTGTATTAACAGTAACAGCTCTAGAATGAATGGGGTTATTAATGCCCATTAGTTTCAGTACATTCTAGAAGAGTACTACCCAATAGAACTTTCTGCAATGATGGAATTGTTCTATAACTAGTCTAATTATGTCTAAACAGTATCCATCAGCTACCTGTGGCTGTTGAGGACCTGAGATGACTAGTGCTACTAACTGAATTTTAGTAAATTTTAATGTTAATAGCCACAGGTAGCTGATGGCTACCAAATTGATCACTGTAGTTCTAGAATCATGGAAAGGACCTTAAAGGTTTTAGTGGCATATTTTGAAACACTGGCATAAAGTGAAGTATACTAATCCCAAACCAGAACGAGACACAATAATTTAATGAAACAAAAACAGAATCAAAGTTTTTTATATGTGTGTGCATATGTATACTTGTGTATGTGCATAATTTTTATTTTAAACCTAAAACTTAGATGTTTTTTTAAAACTAGTGATGTGGTGTAAAGCCAAAACAACAAGACACTGATGAGTCTCTTAGGTTAAGTGGATAACTTTTTAAAATAAAAGCTTTTGGCTGCTCCATGCAGCATGTGGGATAAAAGCTCCCCAACCAGGAATGGAACCCATGCCCACCGCATTGGGAACACAGACTCCTAGCCACTGGACTGCCAGGGAAGTCTCGGAATAATTTTTATCAATACATAAGCTTGTTGGTCTTCCCCAAAGGAATAGGATTTGACAAATATAATCAAACGTCCTACAGGCAAAACAGCAGGTTTGTTCTTTTTGGCGTGTCGCTTCTGAAAGTATTCCTCAGCTGACCAGCACCATGTACCATCAGACACACACTGTGCGGAACGACTTCCTACCTAAGCTACTGAAGAAGATTGAAGATTGCTGGTGCACGTGAGATAACACAGGGGCAGATCTCTCTATTATCTGTATTCAGGCTCTCTTGTCATTATTGCCAGTATAGCCTTGCCGGGTTCCAATCCCTGGCATCCAGGAGACCAGACATCCCACCAAGTGCTGAAACACAACTCTAGCCATACTTCATTTCTCAGTGGAGAACAGATGATCCTAAGTTCAGCCACTCCACTGTTACAAATTAAAAAGCTAATATAGAGAGGCAGGGACATGGACACTAAAGTTTTGTCACAACCTCTTAGTGTCCACATACACAAAAAGAGAAAGTCCAAGTTTGGTTGGTGAACTTGGATGAAATCAGGTTTAAGAGACGACTTGAGCCTAGCTAGGCACAGGCTGATCGTAGGTAGGAGCTTCTTAGTGAAGCAGCCCCGGCACTCCTTCCCCGTCCAGCACGCCAGCAGTGCTGTACTCCGTCTCCATTTCTCCACGCTGCTGGGTTAGGTACTGCTCTGTACATATGACTCCTGTGGCTCACCTCCTAGACATCCTGTAACATGTGGTCCTGAAGAAGAGATAGGCTCAAAATTGTCTGACCCCTAGGCCACAGGTGTTCTACTAATATGTTCTACTTAATTCTAGCAAAAACCAAAGGTGTTATTTGTATCACATTTAGTACCAAATTTGTGAAATGCCTACTATTTCAAGCGCCTGTGATGACTGGGGTCCTAAACACGTATTCAGTTCAGTTCAGTTTAGTCGCTCAGTCGTGTCCGACTCTTTGCGACCCCATGAATAGCAGCACGTTCAATCAAACTATGTAATTAATGACCAATTAACTTTTCTTTTCTCCTTAGTCAAAGAAGAGAATAATGGGCCTGTCTTTTGGAGAGGCAAAAAGGCTAACAGTCTGAATGAATCCATTTGCAGGTGAGATTGTTGGTTTATATTTTTAACTTGCTGACCAAAATTTATTTTACATTTAAATTGGCTTTTTATTTAAAGTGCTTTTACTCTACTAAAATCTTAGAATTGAGTTCTGTTTATCTCATATATATAATTATGAAGGTATTTGGGGAGGCTTTCTTCTAAATTCAAATCCAGTTAGTTATAAACTATAAATTTTCCCATTTCAATGGAATATACAGTGTCTCAATATAAGTAAATGATTAAAATTAAATTAAAAAACACTTACTGAACTCTGATTCTGTGTAGTAGGAACTTGGTCCCTGTAATAGATACAACAATGAGTAAGATATAGTTCCTACCCTTGAGAAGCTGATTCTAACCAGGATATATGATATTTGCATAAATGAAGATACTGCAAAGTATGCATGCTAAGTGTCCTCAATGAGTTTGAGCAAATTGTCAGAGAGATTTAATGAGGAGAAAGGTTTTATTCAGTTTGGGGGAGGAGTCAAGATATCAGATCACAGTTGTTGAAGGAATCACACATGGTGATTCAGATATTGGAGTTGTGGGAATCATAGAAGCTAGGGAGGCCTGGCGTGCTGCGATTCATGGAGTTGCAGAGTCGGACACGACTGAGTGACTGAACTGAACTGAACTGAACGATAGAAGCAGGAAAAAAATGGAACATGTGTAAATTTGAAAAGGAGTTTCCTAAGCTGCACAACTCAAAGTATGGTTCTATTACACACTTTAAGTAACTAGACACTAGAAGGAGGAGGGGAGCATAGGATTCTAAGAGCTCTGATTCAGGGGATGACAGGCAGGAGGAAAATTAAGGTGTGTTGGGGCCCTGAAAGTCAGGTATGACATGGGGGGAATAGCCAGGTTAGGAAAACACTGTAAAATGCTGCAAAGAAAAAGTGAGCTCCTACTTGGGAAGTATGTACGGATCTGTAGTGCACCATGCTGTGTAATAACTCAGGATACTGGGGAGGGTCCTTTTCCCACTGTACTTACTCTCATACTCACCTTCTCTCGCTGCACAATGATGTACAAAGGTCTTCTAAACCTAAATGTCACTATTATAACTTTTTCCTCACCAAAAGAAAAAATATTAGTTTAGGAAGCCTGGCTTGTGTCAGATAGGCTTAGAGGACCATGATTTGATCTAAATCCATGTGATAAGAAGCCAAGTTTTAAGGGGTTGCAATTCCATTGTTACCCTGAGCACCATAAGTTACTAGATTCTTGGACGAGGGGTCTCTGCCTTCCTGTGTCAATGCACTAAGTGATGTTCCTAACATGGCTTGCGTAACTGGAAGTATTGAGGGAGGGGCCGTGCCAGTGGATAGCCCCACACGCTCTCAGATTCAACATTCTTCATTTCACATTTGGTGTACAGTGCCCTAATTTTTCTAGACCATTCTGTTAGCCTCATTATCTTCTTCCATTTTAGAAAAATTAAAGAAATTTAGAAGTAATGTATGCAGTAGTTGTTATAGGTTATCTTGGAGGTTAGAACTCTGTTAAAAGTGGCTGATGTCCAACATAGGTTAAAAGGGGAATTCAGGCAATATTGGAATTAGAGGGCAATGCATGTTATTCAACATTCATTCAGTAGATGAAAGAGGAGAGTGAAATAGTTGGCTTAAAGCTCAACATTCAGAAAACGAAGATCATGGCATCTGGTCCCATCACTTCATGGGAAATAGATGGGGAAACAGTGTCAGACTTTATTTTTGGGGGCTCCAAAATCACTGCAGATGGTGACTGCAGCCATGAAATTAAAAGATGCTTACTCCTTGGAAGGAAAGTTATGACCAACCTAGATAGCATATTCAAAAGCAGAGACATTACTTTGCTGACTAAGGTCCATCTAGTCAAGGCTATGGTTTTTCCTATGGTCGTGTGTGGATGTGAGAGTTGGACTGTGAAGAAGGCTAAGTGCCGAAGAATTGATGCTTTTGAACTGTGGTGCTGGAGAAGACTCTTGAGAGTCCCTTGGACTGCAAGGAGATCCAACCAGTCCATTCTGAAGGAGATCAACCCTGGGATTTCTTTGGAAGGAATGATGCTAAAGCTGAAACTCCAGTACTTTGGCCACCTCATGCAAAGAGTTGACTCATTGGAAAAGACTGATGCTGGGAGGGATTGGGGGCAGGAGGAGAAGGGGACGACAGAGGATGAGATGGCTGGATGGCATCACGGACTCGATGGAAGTGAGTCTGAGTGAACTCCGGGAGTTGGTGATGGACAGGGAGGCCTGGCGTGCTGCAATTCATGGGGTCGCAAAGAGTCAGACACGACTGAGCGACTGAACTGAACTGAACTGATAGATATTAATGTAGATCCATCTATCTTACCTGTTAAATCTGGTATATTCTATTTGTTGGGGTCTGTGATTGATTTCAGATGTACTACAGTGAGAAAAATCAGCAAAAGTTAGAAACCACACTGCAGGAATGTAGGAATAGTAAGCATGAAGTTGGATTAGGCATACCTGGAACTGGGGACTTGAGTGCCACAGAACTTTGTCTCTGTCTCCTGGGATGTTTGTGGATCAGCTTTTTTCTTTCACTGAATAACATGTCCTCTCTGGGACAGCAAAGTCAACAGCTGTCTTAAACTCACTTTTTATTGCTCCCACCACCACATGGTGGCTAACTCACATACTTTCTTGCACCAAATTAAAAAATCCTGGGACCTCCCTGGTGGTCCAGTGGTTAAGAATCTGCCTGCCAGTGCAGGGGACACAGGTTTGATCCCTGGTCTGGGAACTAAGATCTCACATGCCACGGAGCAACTAGGCCTGTGTGCCAGAACTACTGAAGCCCACGTGCCCTAAAGCCTGTGTTCTGCAACAACAGAAACCACAACGAGAAGCCTGCATGCCTCTATTAGAGAAAACCAACGCACAGCAACGAAGAGCCTGAGGGCTTCAATGAAGACCCACCACAACCAAAAAAAAAAAAAAATCCTGGGAAGTCTCTGATGCCTAGCTTGAATAAATGATTCACTGATGAAAATATCCACCATAACCAAGAGGTTTAAAAACATGGCAGCTTCTGTGCGCTCCATGTGTGGAGGAGAGGAGTGAATATAGGTCGGGGTGGTAGAGTTAGGCCTGCTATCCATAGTTTTCTAGGACTACCATCTTCGTCATTAAACATTTGAGTCAAAAGTGTAAACAAAAGGCAGGCTATGATAAACACTAATTAGAGGGCTAAAGAATGTTGTCGTGTAGAGGGCTTTGAAACACCTCTGTGGTATAAAGTTTTAGGCCTAATTATGAGAAGCTGCAGGTCATAAGAAGGAAGCAGTTGTCTTGGGACATCAGATTGACATAAATATGATTACTTTTCAAGGTAATAGTAAACAACAGACCTTCTAACACCTGAGGGATGGAAAACAGACTAGTGATGATCTCTGATAATGAGATTCAGTACTTCAGTTTCTCTCTCTTTAGTATAGCTTCATTAGTGGATAGTTCCATGTACTCAGACATTTTACAGGAGAAAACCCAAGCAGATGTCTCCTCAAAACGCTCCTTGAGGAAAAATTTATTGTGACCTACTTAAGAGTCCCCTAAAGCTGGCAAGGAAAAGACTGCCTATTGCTTGCACATATAAAAGGAAAACATAGAGATCAACAGAACGTTTTTACAGTGCTGGCACAGAGGCAGATTTATATAAATTCAACTGAGCTCACCCTGAATAATCCAAAAGGAAAAGAGTGACAATGCTTAGCCTTCAGTCTAGATCTGCTCAGCTTATACTCACTAGGGTGGATTTTCATCTAAGTTTACATCTGTCTATAGCCTCTACTGATATCTAGCTGCAGACTTTCTAACCATAGGGCATAGCAAGTAGAAGGATGAACTGAAGAAACCGGTCTGTTTAATAAACAGAATTCACATGGGTTCAATCCCTGGGTTGGGAAGATCCTCTAGAGAAGGAAATCGCAACCCACTCTGGTAGTGTTGCCTGGAGAATCCCACGGACAAAGGAGCCTGGCAGGCTACAGTCCATGGGGTTGCAAGAGTCAGACATGACTGAGTGACTAAACCACCACCACATGACAGAGGTGACCACCTTGGCATCCTTATGATATGAGAATGTGTTGCACTTAATATCATTAGCAAAATAGAAGGGGAAAAAAACAATCAAGAAGTTGAATCTTATATCTTTCTCTAAGAAGAAACATTTCTTGGCAGAAACTAGAAAAAGGGAGCTGTTTTATTCTTTTCTGCATAGTAGAGAAAAACATGCAGGCTCAGTAGTCACACTGGATAACATCAAGTCTAGACTCTGTCTTGGACTATTTCACCTTCCCAGGGCTTCACTCCTCATTGTAGGATGGGGCTCACAATGGTGCCTATCCCACAGGGATGATACATAAAGAACTAAATCACTCACGTACGGTTGACCCTTGAACAACACAGGTTTGAACTTTGCGGGTTCATTTATATGCATATTTCTTTAATAGGTACGTACTACAGTCCTACACAATCCTCAGATATGGAACCTTGGATACAGAGGGGTGACTCTAAAGTGTTATGTGTTGATTTTTAACTGTGCAGACGGTCAGCGCCCCAACCTCATGTTGTTCAAGGGTCAACTGTACATGTAAAGTGCTTGAACTGTGTGTGACACTTAGTAAATCCCTATTAAACTTAGCTCTGTTGTTATTGCTAATTACCTGTAAGTCAGTCACTAAACAATAATCTATTCGGCATCCTCAGAATCCTTGATCAAGTCTTGGAACAGAATAACTTCCCTCTTTTCTACTCTCACTAATAATACGGTATTTAAAGAATAAAAATGCTATTGTGTGGGCTTCCCGGGTGGCTCAGTGGTAAAGAATCTGTCTGCCAGTGCAGGAGATGCGTTCAATCCCTGGTCTGGGAAGACCCCACATGCTGAGAAGCAACTAAGTCGGTGTGCCACAACTACCAAGCCTGTGCTCTAGAGCCCAGGAGCTGCAACTACTGTGCCCATGTGCCACAATACTGAAGCCCATGCACCTAGAGCTCGTGGTCCACAACAGGAGAAGCTGCCACAATGAGAAGCCTGTATACTACAACTGGAATGTAGCCCCTGGTTGCCACAACCAGAGAAAAGCTCATGCAGCAATGAAGACCCAGCACAGCCAAAGTTAAAATAAGTAAATACTTTCTTTAAAAGCTAATAAAAAATGCTATTGTGCAGTAATTTGGCATGTGTGTGTGCTAAGATGCTTCAGGCATGTCTGACTCTTCAACCCTATGGACTGTAGCCTGCCAGGCAACTCTGTCCTTGGGATTTTCCAGGCAAGAATACTGGAGTGGGTTGCCATAAAATGTACTATTCAGAATGCTAACTGTGTTGAATGTTATGTTATGTGACTCTGGGTCACATGACAAGTTTGGTACTGGTGTCTGCCAGCCTCTTGATTACACTTAAATACTGATAATTGCTTTCCAGTTTTGAATTATTTTACATAAAATTGCTTATATCTCACCAATTCTGCTTTAGTAGAGCCTTCATGGGGAATTTTTAAATTCAGGAGAGCTGAAATTCTACATCTTTTTTTTTTTTTAATTATTTTTACTTTATTTTACTTTACAATACTGTATTGGTTTTGGCATACATTGACATGAATCCACCACGGGTGTACATGAGCTCCCTGAAATTCTACATCTTAAGATCTAGGCCTATATAATTTTTTTTTATGGAAGAATCATTGTTCTTTATTGCTCTGCTTGTTTTTTCTATTTTGTATATTAATCTGACTACTTCCTTGAATAGGTGCTTTGCTCTCCATGAAAACTAAATTCCCCATTTTCGTATTTAACTTCTTTCTCTTCCTTCTTAAGAGTTTTAAAAATCAAATAATTATTTTTTTGTATTTGATTCTAAAACTTTTGAAAAAGATGAGAAAGAAGTTAAATAAATTCTACTTACCATTTTTCCTCATTTCTTGATAGAATCAATACGCTAGCATATATGTACTTTGTATTCTTAGTTGACCTTGCATCTAATGGATTTTTCTGAAGCTGTTTAATGTTGCCTGTTGCTTTTTGGACTGTGGGTTTAACTTGATGATTTCAGCCTCAAGGAGTGAATGTGGCTGTGTTTGATGTGGAGGGGAAAAGGAGAAAAGTCATTTGTGCATAATTTTGATCTTGGAGTTATCTTTTCCAGTTCTCTCATTGCTTACTCCTTTATGGCTGGGCTCTCCCTAGAGATACATAATCAGCTCATTAGAAAAACACTTGACTTTTAGCAACCTAGCACTATAAATATGAAGTCGACTAGTGTGGAAATTCAAGGTTCTAGAACTCTTCAGACTACTAAGAGTAGATATTACTGAATTTTAAATGAAAAATACAGTTTAGCTTTACGGTTGGCTTGCTTAAGCGGTGAAGCTATAATGTCTGTGGCATTTTAATTTATGCTGTCAAAAAGGTAATCCTTGTTAGAAACTCTTTTAACTCTCTAAAATAATAAATTTTTCATACAACTGAGTAAATTACAGTCACTTCAAGTGGATTTTTCTGTAATTACCTGAAATCATTTTGCTGACCTTTAAGATCAATTCAGTTCAGTCGCTCAGTCGTGTCCAACTCTTTGCAACCCCATGGACTGCAGCATGCCAGGCCTCCCTGTCCACCACCAACACCCGGAGCTTACTCAAACTCATGTTCATTGAGTCGGTGATGCCATCCAACCATCTCATCCTCTGTTGTCCCCTTCTCCTCCTGCCTTCAATCTTTCCCAGCATCAGGGTCTTTTCCAGTGAGTCAGTTCTTTGCATCAGGTGGCCAAAGTATTGGAGTTTCAGCTTCAGCATCAGTCCTTCCAATGAATATTCAGGACTGATTTCCTTCAGGATGGACTGGTTGTATTTCCTTGCAGTCCAAGGGACTCTCAAGAGTCTTCTCCAACACCACAGTTCAAAAGCATCAATTCTTCAGTGCTCAGCTTTCTTTATAGTCCAACTCTCACATCCATATGTGACTACTGGAAAAACCATAGCTTTGACTAGACAGACCTTTGTTGGCAAAGTGATGTCTCCACTTTTTAATATGCTGCTTAGGTTGGTCATAGCTTTTCTTCCAAGGAGCAAGCATCTTTGAATTTCATGGCTGCAGTCACCATCTGCGGTGATTTTGGAGCCCCCCAAAATAAAGTCTGTCACTGTTTCCACTGTTTCCCCATCTATTTGCCATGAAGTGATGGGACTAGATGCCATGATTTTAGTTTAATATATGTTGGGCCCAAAATGAACATTTTAACCTAATTTCATAACATTATCTAACATAATCTGTGCACTGGCTATTTAATTCAATTCCCATAGAGAAAATTTTAGAAAATATCATCTACAAGAATAAAGAAAAGCTATCACTTTTTGAGCACTTGTATGTTCATGTGTGTGTGTGTGCGTGCATACATGTACACATATGTAAAGTCAATGGAAGAGGGAGCTGAGAGTTGAAAGTCAGCCTAGTTCATAGCACAGTACAGATGATTAATGAATTTTGCTACTGCTGCTAAGTCGCTTCAGTCATGTCCGACTCTGTGCGACCCCATAGACGGCAGCCCAACAGGCTCACCCGTCCCTGGGATTCTCCAGGCAAGAACACTGGAGTGGGTTGCCATTTCCCTCTCCAATGCATGAAAGCGAAAAGTGAAACGGAAGTTGCTCAGTCATGTTCAGCTCTTAGTGACCCCATGGACTGCAGCCTTCCAGGCTCCTCCATCCATGGGATTTACCAGGCAAGAGTGCTGGAGTGGGTTGCCATTGCCTTCTCCAGAATGAATTCTACACCTGTTTTAAATTAAGAACAAATAAAAACAAAGTGGTTTCCAACTTTCATAGAGGTTCCAGTCTCATAAGGGAGACAAGATAAATTAATATAAAATGATAAACCAGCAATTCAAGACAATATAGGGTAATATTAATAGCTAGCACCTACTGAGTGATTAATTGCTAGCATCTGTTGAGTATTGCATGTATTTTCTTACTTAGTCCTCACAGAAACCCAATGAGATGGTTCTATTGGCTCCTATTTTAAAATTAGGAAATTAACGCTTAGGTCAATCAAAATCACATAACCACTGAGGGGCAGAGCCTGGATTAGAACTTGGATCTCATATTCTGCAACTTCTTAGCCTCTGCCACTTGCTTCCTTGGGCTGCAGAGAAAAGAAGTGGGTCATGGTGAGCTGCAGAGAACAGGGAAGACAAAAGATGGGACAAAAGATTGATTCTGAAAAAAAACTGCTGATGCTATTGCAATGATATTAGAAAAATTAGAAGAGTATTAGCAAAACATGAGTCAAAGAAAACACCATTTAAGAAAGTCTCTCTTCACATCTCTCCATATGAATAATTGTTTCTTTATGGTATCCATCAGAAATGCACAATGAAAGAACAATCAAGTTTCAAAACTAGAATGAAAAGTCCTTTCACTAGGAGTATTGGGCTCTGTGAAGGACAGGCATAATGCTTTAGATGTAAAAAAAAAAAAAAGCCTCTTTAAATGACATAGGGTAGATTCTATTTCTGAAAGCAGGAGTATATACTGAAGAATTGTACCATAACTCCTAGCAGGTGAGAGTAAATCGCTCCTTTCTTCTAACAAGCATTCCCTTTATTCGAAGACTTTTACTTTCAGACTTTATGCGAAGACTTTTACTTTCAAACTGCTGCAGTGGGCCACTGGGTTCTTTTTGTTCCTTTCTGTTAAATTCTGAATATTATGTTTAACTCTAAATTCTACCTGACAGGTACCACCAGGAGAGCAGCACAGCATCCAAGGACTCAACTCTCGGCCCTTCTTCAGACCTGAAGAAGCTGTCCCTTCATGGCCAAAGAGCTGGTGGACCCTTACCTAACCCTTCCAGGAGAAGTTGTCAGCTCACATCAGCCAGTAGCAAAGCTAGTGGGCCATTTTGTATAACAGACACAAAAGAACCCCAGGGGCTTTTAGATCACAAAGACTCTCTAAGTGAAATCCCTTTCAAGTGCAATGGGAACGGAAATGAGTTTTACTTAGGAAATTCCACCCTGGCTTCCCCTTTACAGAGCAACCCAAATCTAGAGAAAAAGGAGTCAGAACTTCATTTGTATGTTATTTCCACAACATCATCAATATTTCTGCACTTAAAAAGTTCATGGAACAATTATATTATAGTAAGTGCCCTCCTAAGTTAACCTTGCCTTGAGGATTAGTTTTTAGGATAGGCTTCCCTGCTCTTCCTCCCCATTTTGGAAACTTAACCTTGGGATTTAAGATAGTGAAAGACACAATGCACTGGACAATTAAGGAGATGACTTTATCAGGCTACTCCAATAGGGGAAATGCTCATTAATGAAAAGTGTCTTAAAGAAAAGGAGATGGCCCTGAGGTTTCATGAGGCAGGTAACAAATAGGGCAGTTGGCCGTAAGTCTTGTGGGAATCAGTGAGGAAGGTTGGAGACAGGTCTTATTTTGGAATATTTGTGAGCAGTGTTTTTTTTTACAGTTAGCTGGGGTGATTTCTCAGGCTTCTCAGGTGGCAGTTTTAAGACACACAGGTTCGATCCCTGGGTCGGGAAGATCCCCTGGAGGAGGGCATGGCACCCCACTCTAGTAACTATTCTCACCTGGAGAATCCCATGGACAGAGGAGCCTAGTGAGCTATGGTCCATAGCGTTGCAAAGAGTTGGACACAATTGAAGTGACTTAGCACGCACACAAGGGGTGATTTCTTAACCATTCAGCTTTCAGTGAAGACAAAGCTCAACACTGTCAATATGTTTCATTATTTCTTAGCTGTGCTACTGAAAGTAGGCTAGTGGGAGTCATTGTCATAAGATCAGATAATTTTACAGAGATCACCTGGCTTATGTCCTTTATTTTATAAATGAGGAGACTGAAGCAAAAAAAAATTCTAAGTAACTTACTCAACATTGTGTAGTAAGCTTAGAGGCAGAGTCAGAACTCTCATTTAGTAATCTTTTTATAACACCAGGATCAGTTTTATAATATGACTCTTTTTAGTTCCCTTCAGTGATATATAATTTTTATTACTGATCTTCGAATATAATAATGTTGAAATGAAAGTCACTCAGTTGTGTCCAGCTCTTTGCAACCCCGTGGACTATACAGTCCATGAAATTCTCCAGGCCAGAATACTGGAGTGGGTAGCCTTTCCCTTCTCCAGGGGATCTTCCCAACCCAGGGATTGAACTCAGGTCTGCATTGTGGATAGATTCTTTACCAGCTGAGTCACAAGGGAAGTCCAAGAATACTGGAGTGGGTAGTCTATCCCTTCTCCAAGGGATCTTCCCAACCCAGGGATTGAACCCAGGTCTCCTGCATTGTAGGTGGATTCTTTACCAGGTGAGCCATAAGGGAAGCCCTTCTGAGTGAAAAGAGTCTTTCATAATGATGTTAAGAGGAATGAAAGACTCTTATCACTCAGAAGAAGCTAGGAAGGAGGGGTTTTATAAGTGGCCCCAAATTTGGAAGACTGCAAGGCAACTCTAGTTTTTTTCTCACAGCACAGTTCAGAATATTTAATGTTTAAATTAAATGTTAAATGTTTAAAATTCATCTGTAAAATCTTAAACAGCTTTCTCCAAATTAAGAATGTATGTGAATCATAAATAGAGGGAAAATCTTGATCTCTTAAAAGAAGGCCTTATATACGACTCTTTGTGACCCCTTGGACTGTAGTCTACCAGGCTTCTCTGTCCATGGGATTTTCCAGGCAGTAGTCCTGGAGTGGATTGCCATTTCCTTCTCCAGGGGATCTTCCCAACTCAGGGCTCAAACCCGGGTCTCCCGCACTGTAGACAGACACTTTACCATCTGAGCCACCAGGGAAGCAACCATATATTCTAATAGAAAACCCAAAACTTAATTGACTTTTAAAAATCTGCCTAAATATTTCAAAATAACTGTTTATGCTTCCAGAATTAACTAACTCCTAGTTTTAAGTACTACTTTAAAATTCTGCAGTAGAGGCATGCTTGGGGTAAGTCAGATGGGCCAACTCATAGCTCTTCTGATGATAAAAGCAACAACAAATAACTACCATGTAGTGTTATTATCAATGTTATTAACTGTGCTGATGCTTTCTGTATATTAACTCATTTAATCTATACAACAGTCCTATGAGGTAAGACTGTTATTCTCATCTTATAGATGAGGAAACTAAGGTATAGGGAAGTTAAGTATATTCAAGGTTATACAACAAACACAGAACTGAGATTTGAACCCAGATAGACTGATTTTTTTTCTATGCACTGAAATACTGTGGATGGAGGGGGTTATCCTTATGAGTTGGCAGACATTATTATTAAACAACATTCTATCCCTTGAAAGAAGGAAAATAAGTAAGCAAATATTTCATATACAAATGAATCAATTAGGTTACCATTTATTCTAATGAAAATGGTATTAACTCAACATAAACATTTTAAAAAGTGTGACTTTTTTTGTGACATTGTTGGATTCTCTAATTAGGGTGGTCACCCTTGGTTGGTCTTGGCTATCTTCATAGATTTTAGGAAGTGGAAAAAGAATAATTTCCTAAGTCAGTCAGACTTATCTTGTGTAATTGATCTGCTGCGTCTGAGATTTCTTTCCTGTTGAGGTATGGAAATGCTCCTGGGAAAAGACATCTTAACTCTGTATACTTTCAGGTAAAATTGACCTAAACCATCCAGTTAGAAATTAGCACTCATTCTGATTTTAAGGGTTTCCAAAGAGTTGTCTCTGTGAGTAAGACATTTAATCTGTAAATTTTACCAAAAGTAATTATGATCTCTGTTGTTTAGCATCTCAAATTCTACAAAGACAAAATATGGCAATTTTTGCCCTTATGTTGCAAAGATAACTGCTAGAAAGCTAAATAACTAAGGAATATTCTCAAATTAAAATTCTAGATTTAAGGCAAGGATAAATTTGGAGAGGAAAAAAGGGTAGCTTTTTTTTAAAAAAGAAGAAACATAGAATGATGACAAAAATAGTAAGACAAAGCACATAATTCCCCCCTACATACGCACCTACCACTATACTCTCTTTATAAGGAGTAAGACAGGAGTTGCTTGGAACTGTAAATCAGAAACATTTCAGAAATTCCTTCTGACCTGTTAAGCCTCAAAAAAAACAAAAAATTATTTAGAGAACTTGCCGAACATTACATGCCAGTTTGTTTTAAGACCCAGAATGAATGGGAAATGGCAACACTAACGATTTAAGGAAAAAATAACCCCATTAAAGGGGGAACAGGTAACAAAATTATTGTATATCTTAGCAATGTAATACTGTAATTATTAAAAAGACTGAAGTAAATCTATATATATAGATATGAAGAACTGTCCACTATGTATTAAGTGAAAAAAAGACCCCAGATTAATATGTGATATGATGTGGCTAGTATTAAATAAATATTATAAATATATATCATCTAATGTGTAAATATTATAAATGTATGTTATAATTAATATGTTTTTATCTGCCTGAAAGAATATAAACCAAACCAACAACAGCAAGGTGTTTTGAAAATTGAGACAGAAGGGGTAGTGAGGGATAGGGAACTTTTTATCATTTAAACATTTCCGTACTGTTTGATGTTGATACAATGAGCAAGTGTTATGTTTAAAACTTTTAAAAAAAACTACTAAGGAAAAATTCCCTGTGGTATTATCAAATACTGGAATGAGTCACAAATCATGTACTGTAGAAGGGATTAAAGAATAGATACATGATACTGACTAAAAGTAAGGGGAATTGATTTTCATTCAACAAAAATTCTAACTATTCCCACTTTTTTTCCTCTTTCAGAAAGCTACTCTTTTACAAGATCCCCTATATGTTAGTGAGTTCAGTCCTGCTACTGGAAGTCAAAAGCCATACAGGTAAGAAGTGATGACAGGGCAGAGTTACATAGGAGGTGGGGGCGGGGGTTTGTTCTCTTTGCTTCTCCTAACTCTGTGAGTTGCTGACCATCACATTTATATCTGTATCACTTCATGCCCTGAATTGCAAATACTATATGGGACATCACTTCTTGTATGTGTCACAGGAGCCACAACGTCAGCATATTCAAAACAGGGCTCAGCCTCTTCCTTCTGTGACCTGACCGTCTGTCTATGTTTCCTAAACAGGGCATGATGTCAGTATCTCCAGACAGCCTAAGCCAGGGTCCTGGATCCTCAGATGCCCACCCTCTACATCCAGTCATCACCACATGATTTATTGTACCTATTGAATATATCTGGATAACACCTACTTCTTTCCACTGCCATATGCTCAGGTCCAGTTATCTCTGTTTGAGGCTCCCACCAGTATTTTCCTTGCTGGTCTCTGCCTTCACTCTTGCAGCTCGCTAGACCCTCCCTCAGCATGACAGAGGAATCTCTCAGAAGCACAAACCCTGATCATGTCACTTCTCCCTTAAAACCTTTGCAGAGCTCCCCAGTGCCCTTAGAAGGTCTACACTCTATAACACCTTTTTACATATCTTCCTAATATCTCTTTATTTTTTTCTCCTCAACTGTTGTGTCCCCCACACTCCTACCTTAAATTCCTGATCCAAGAGAACTTGTAGCTCTCAAAAAGCTCCCTGTTCATCTGGGTCCTAACATGATGGCTTCCATTCTAGAACTTACCCGCTTCTCTTCTTCCTCTTCATAGAAATGTCAGCTCAAGTCTTAGCTCATTATCCCTTTTTCAAAAAATCATTTCTCAAAGTAAGTTAAGAGGGCCCCTCCCTAAAATCCTGTGGTTACACAACTTGTAGCACTGTCCACTCTGTATTATGGATTGCTTGTTTATGTGCTGCCCCATTAGGAAATACGCTCCTTAAGCGGGGACTGTACTTTGGTCATTAGCACATAGTAGACTGCCAGTAAGCTTTATACAATGAATGAATGAATGAATGAAATAAGATAGAAGCTGGACCTTATATGCGAGACAAAGGAACTTGGATTTTATCCAGACTTTATAGTACTACTATGTTCTCATCACAATCAGCCTTACATTGAAGCAGTTACTTGTGATGTGACTATTACTGCCAATAGATTGTGAGCCCCTGGAAGGCAATGGACTTCCTTTGCGGCTCAGGGGTAAAGAATCTACCTGCAATGCAGGAGTCGTGGGGTTTGATCCCTGGGTCGGGAAGGTCCCTTAGAGAAGAAAATGACAATCACTCCAGGATTCTTGCCTGGGAAATCACATGGACAGAGGAGCCTGGCAGGCTGCAGTCCATGGGGTCACAAGAGTTGGACACAACTTAGCAACTGAACCACCACCACCACCCTGGAAGGCAAGAAGGATATCTTATTAATTTTTGTATTTTTCTTACTTAAAACAGTGCTTTGCACAAAGAAAACATTCTGTGAATTGATGATTCCAATAATTTTGATATTAAGTCATAAGTGAGTTTTGAGAGATTTATGATAAGTGACATATACTGGGGGTGATGTAAATAAACTAAGGGAAAGTTTAATTTTAAAAGATACAATTCATTCCCCATTAAAAGGACCCAAAGTTCCTGGGAAGAATGACTAATTCTAGGCCTGCAGCAGGAAATACACAAATGAATTTGAAACAGCTTGAGGCAGAATGCAAAGAGCAACAGGGCCCAAACTAAAGGACACAGGAGCACCCATGAAGGGGCTCCTAATAGCCAACAACACGAGATCAGAAAAAATAATGAATGAGATGGTTAAAACATAATGAATATATAAAAATTCCAAAGTGTATAATGATGCATCATGGAAAGTCCTCTCTCCTACCCTCCTTCCGTTAAGAAATAAAAATACACTAAACTCCATTAGAAGTAAATAGGGCATTAATTCATCTCTCTGCAAATAAGCAAACAAATGGAAAGAATTAAGCATTTATCCTGCCTTTCCTGCATAAACTGGTTAGTTCAGGGTAACCAAGTAGCTCAAGTTGATGAGAACAAATTTAACTTTACAGAATTCCAACTAAATAAATGTGGAAGGTTTGACAGAAATAGAAAATTACCATTTTTCCAACCTCAAATGAAATAAAAGATTCATGCAATGATCTCAATGGATGGAACTATTAGATATAAAGGTGAAGGGTAACTTCAAAATCGAGGGATCATGTAAATAACTAGACCATTGATCAGTCTTAGCTCACTTAACTGGGATGCTCTAATGAGGCACTTGAAATTTTTGTGCCTCATTATTTGACATAACATGAAACAAAGAGCACCACCTATGGCACATCTTTGCTCAGACAATTAAACTGCTTTGTTGTGGTTTAGTCCCTCAATTGTATCTGACTCTTTTGCAACCTCACGGACTGTAGCCCGCCAGGCTCCTCTGTCCATGGGATTGCCCAGGCAAGAAAAGTAGAGTGCTGGTTGCTTCTCCACAATTAAATTGGAATCTGACTTAAAGTCTGGGTGTGTCAGCCTTAAGAAGGAATGAAATTCTCATACATGTGACAATATAGATAAGCCTTGAAGACATAATGCTATGTGAAATAAGTCAGTCGTAAAAGGACAAATATTTTATGATTCCACTTATATGAGATACCTAAAATAGGCAAATTCATAGAAACAGAAACCAGAATATGGGTTACCAGGAGCTAGGGAGAGAGAGGAATGGAGACTTATTGATTGATGGATACAGAGTTTCTGTTCGGGATGATGAAAAAGTTACGGAAATAGGTAGTAGTGATTTTGCACAATATTATGGTCCCACTTACTGCTGCTGAATTGTATTAATACACCGTAAAATGGTTAAAATGGCAAGTTTTTATGTTATATATATTTTATCTCAGAATTTTTAAAGGTGTGTGTGTTGTTGTGTGTATTAATGTGTATGTTTAAGGCAATAGATAAAATGAGACTGGCAAAATGTTGAAAATTACTGAAGCTTAGTGATGGGTATGTGGGGGTTTCTTATGTGATTTTCTCCATTTTTGTGTATGAAAATTGCCATAGTTAAAGTTTTTAAAAGACCTAAGAAACACAGCAAGCAAATATAACCATTATCTTATTTAGATCTTGATTTTAGCAAGCCAAATATAAAAATATATTTTAAGGCAAGAGAGAACATTTGAATATGGACTGGGTATTAGACAATACCATAGAATTACTGATAAGTTTGTTGGTGTGATGATGATGAGTTTGCAAGGAAATGTTCCATTTATTTTGAGATATGTTCTGAGGTATAGGGGTTAAATAACATAATGGTTTGGGATTTCTTCTTAAAAAAGATGATTATCTAGATAACTTAGAATTTCTACATGTTTTCATATGTTTACTCTAAAAAATATCCATTTTAATTTTGGTGCTATATTGTATAAAGTGATTTCAAAGTTAATTGTATAATAAAACAGGCTCTCACTTTGTGTGACTTGAAATTTATCCCTGAAGGCAAGGAGAGGTCTGCCTCTATCTGGACTCAGGAAAAGCATATTTCTTGCAAAGTTAATTACTAAAGGCAATAAATATATTTAAAGTATAGTAATTTAATGTACCACGAAGGATGCAAATATATGTACAAGACACGTAGGAAATGGTCTGTACCTACAAGGCACCTTCAGTTTAAAAAAGAATAAATATTCTTTGGGTTTTCAAGTTAGGATTCTGACACAGTTGTGAGTTCTGTAATCTGATTATTGTGAATATATACACTGGGCTTCTGAGATAATATAAGAAAAACCATTCCAGCTATAAAGTATGATACAAATATAAGGTATAATTAATGTTAAATGTTTGTAAAAATGAAAAAATACAGGAAAAATAGAACTTATCATTAAATCAAGAATTCTCCTGCCACATTGTTGGGTGAGGTTTTGTTTTCTAGCTCATGAAATATAGAATATCTGTTGACTTTAATATAAAATTTCCTCTTATTCCTAAACTGAATAATGGAGTCTTCTGGCACTAGACTTTTTCTTATTTAAATTAGTCGAAGTTTGTCATCTATCTAAAAGCAAATATTCTCTGAATTTTCAGAGAAACTGTGATTATCCATAACTTCTCTGTAGAAATATAGACCACTGAATCTAATTTGAATTTATGAGGTAAGATAAGACCTCACTTTACATATGAATTGATTTTCAATATGAAGAGTTTAGTGTGCTTTTTCTTATGAAATTTGTTTTTGCCTTTTTGAAAAAAATAGTTTGATATTATAATCTATTATCATAGGTGCCAAAAGATTAAAAACAGTTCATTTCTATATGAATCCTAGCAAATTGCTGACTCCCAGTGGGAAAAACTGGAAACTCAATTTCAAAATGATTGTGCTGATATTGTATTTTTCCTGGGCTTTTGCTTTTCTAAGCTCATTTGTTTGTGAAAACTACATATCTGCTGTTTATTTGAGTTCTTAGCAGAGGGATTTTGTGGTTATTTTTTAAATATGAAAAATTTATTGCCATATGAAATATGGCAATAATTTGAAATGGTATATAGGGAAGCAAGATCTCAAAGCTTATTCCTATTTAGATCATATTTATTAAATACTTATTGTATGCTAAGAACATGAAATAACTAAAATATCAAAACAGCACAGTGGGATAGGTACTATCATCATCTTCATTTTACAGATGGGAAAACTGAGGTATAGAGACACTAGGAAACTTGCCCTTGGTAGTTACTCAGAGGAACAGGGGCAGATCTAGGATACTGACCAGTCTATCTGACTGTGCCCCCATACTCAAAATCATGTTCATCTGCCTCTATGACTGTTATTACTGAATTCTTTTATTTTTTAAATTCAGGTATAGTTGATTTATAATATTATGTGTTTTCGGTATACAACATCGTGATTCACAATTTTTAATGATTATAGTCCATTTAAAATTGTTATAAAATATTGGCTATATTCCCTGTGCTGTAGGATATATCCTTGCAGCTTTATTTTATACATACTAGTTTATACTCTTAATGCCATACCTCTACCTCATCCCTCTTCCCTTCTCTCTCCTCACTGGTGACCACTAGTTTGTTCTCTGTAACTGTGAGTCTATTTCTATATTCATTAGTTTCTTTTATTTCTTAGATTCCACACATAAGTGATATCACACAGTATCTGCCTTTTTCTGTCTGACATTTCAATTAGCATAATACCCTCCATGTCTATCCATGTTCTACAAATGGCAGGATTTCATTCTTTTTTTATGGCTGAGTAGTATTCCTCTGTGTGTGTGTGTGTGTGTGTGTGTGTGTGTGTGTACACATACACACATATATGGCTTCCCTGGTGACTCAGTGATAAAGAATCCGCCTGCCAATGCAGGAGATACAGGTTTGATCCCTGGGTCAGGAAGATGCCCTGGAGGAGGAAATTGCAACCCACTCCAGTAGTCTTGCCTGGGAAATCCCATGGGACAGAGGAGCCTGGCAGGCTATAGTCCATAGAGTCACAAGAGTTGGACATGACTTGGCAACTAAAATTATACACACACACACACACACACACACACCATATCTTCTTTATCCATTCATCTGCTGAGGTTACTTACATCCATTAGCCATTGTAAATAATGGTCCTATGATCATTGAGGGTACATGTATCTTCACATTAGTATTTTCTTTTTTTTTCCAGATAAGTATCCAGGAGTGGGTACTTTGGTGACATGGGAGTTCTATTTTTAGTTTTTTGAGTAACCTCTATCCTGTTTTCCATAGTGGCTGCACCAATTTACATTCCTGCCAACAGTGTACAAGTGAAAAAAGTGAAAGTGAAAGTTGCTCAGTCGTGTCCAACTCTTTGTGACCCCATGGACTATACAGTCCAGGGAATTCTCCAGGCCAGAAGACTGTAGCCTTATCCCTTCTCCAGGGGAATCTTCCCAACCCAGGGATCGAGCCCAGGTCTCCCTCATTGCAGGCAGATTCTTTACCAGCTGAGCCACAAGGGAAACCCAAGAATACTGGAGTGGGTAGCCTATCCCTTCTCCAGGGGATCTTCCCAACCCAGGAATCAAACTGGGGTCTCCTGCACTGCAGGCAGATTCTTTACCAACTGAGCTATCAGGGAAGCCCTAACAGTGTACAAGGATTCCTTTTTTCCCCACATCCTTGCCAACATTTGTTATTTGTGGCCTTTTTGATGGCTAAGATTGATCTCTTCATGTTCATTTCTACTCTGGTGTCTTCACTAGAAAAGAGACTATTTTTCAGAAAGTCTTAATTTTTATGTTAATAAGAGAGGTTCATTGATTGGCTAGAAGAGAGCATCTTAGATTTGTTTTTTTTAATAAAGTGGGAGGTAGTGGGCAAGAACCAAGATTCTATGTAGTATTATTGGAATAAATGTCTGATAACAAGATTTCTACAGTAAGTGGTAAAAATATTTTTACCTTAAGTCAGAAATTCTAAGACATTTCCATTGATCTACACAGAACATGAAACAGCTCTCTTACTGTTACTTTGCACCCTGCTTTTCTGAATCACTGGTTGTGTGAGCTTGGACAGGCTACTTAACCTAATGTCCTGTAAACGTGATAGTAATTCCCAGCTCAGCCCACCTAGTGACACTGAGTGAGCTAGTCCATGAGGAGTACCCAGGCCAAAGCCTGCCACAGAGTCAGTGCTTAGGTAAGTGCAGTTGTTATTGCTGAGCACAGTGGGAGATGGAAACAACATCCAAACTGTTAATGGTTTTTCAAGTTGCTGCAAATCAGCTGAGGGGCCAGGACAAGTACACAAAGAACTGCAATGGAGTGAAGTATGGAAAAAAGGCTATGGAAGAGGGTCTCCATGGTTGGTAGAATTAGGGAAAGCCCTAAGGAGAAGGTGTTAACTCATTTCAGCAAAGCCAGCTTTTCCTGAAGTGTGGAATGGACGTGGGGCAATGATGTGGGGTGACTTCATGTGGTTTTCTGACATGGCATGAAATGACTTTGAATTCCACAGTAAAAAAGTGATTCTCTCTTCCAACTCGTCTGATCTCAT
The DNA here is from genome assembly GCF_032405125.1 of Capricornis sumatraensis. Taxonomy (NCBI): domain Eukaryota; kingdom Metazoa; phylum Chordata; class Mammalia; order Artiodactyla; family Bovidae; genus Capricornis; species Capricornis sumatraensis. The sequence goes on from NC_091072.1 coordinate 93,838,541, forward strand.
CAGAGAGAATCTCTTGACTTGGTGCCAGTAGAGGCAGGTCTCTAACACACTTATCTGCCCTTTTGTCAAAGGGAGAGCAGACTTCAGGCTCAAAATAGGGAGCATCAACTTACAATTTTGTTGCTTTCAAGCTGTTTTTACAGTTACCTGCTAATTATAGCAAAAAGTACTGGTTTTTCCCTTGTGAAGTAGTAATAAGTTTTCTTCGTAAAGAAATTTCTCTAGGAAAAAATGAGTTGATTTAAAGGAAAAATAGTATGCAAACAATATTACATATGATTCATGGATTATGGTAAATGGTATACAAACAAACTCTGAGATAGACTATGAAAGAGGGACAGAAGATTCGGGATAGGTACAGCTAGAGTAAAGGGGCATGGTCAGAAATGTGTTTGGAGAGTAATAAACAGTTCGATTTAGAGGCTTCCCCAGTGGTTCAGCAGTAAAGAAAGAATCTGCCTGCAGTGCAGGAGATGCAGGGGATGCGAGTTCGTTCCCTGGGTCAAGATCTCCTGGAGGATGAAATGGTGACCCACTCCAGTATTCTCGCCTGGAAAATTCCATGGACAGAGGAGCCTGGAGGGCTACAAGGAGCAGTTTTCATTACTGATAAGTAATTAAGTTAGAAGTACAAAACTATACTAATATTCCATTAGTCCTCTTCCAGCCATCTTCCCATGCTGCCATGATGGTGGCACCATGAATGTCCTCGCTAATGCTTTCAAGAGTATCAACAATGCCTCAAAGAGAGGCAAATGCCAAATTCTTATTAGGCTGTGCTCCAAAGTCATCTTCCATGATGAAGCACGGTTACACTGGCGAATTTGAAATAATCGATGATCATAGGGCTGGGAAGATTGTTGGGAACCTCACAGACAGGCTAAATAAGTGTGGAGTGATCAGCTTCAGATTTGATATGCAACTCAAAGATGTGGGAAAATGGCAGAATAACCTGCTCCTGTCACATCTGTTTGGTTTCACTGTACCAACAACCTCAGCTGGCATCAAGGACCATGAACAAGCAAGATGAAAACACACAGCAGGGAACAGTCCTTGAATTGTTTTTTTAGGGACGTAATACATACATGCAAATAAAATGCCTCAGGGAACCAAAGAAAAAATTTCATTAGTAACAAAGTTTTACATACCTGTCAGTAATTGTTGATATTTCTCAACTGCTGTTTCTTATCATTTTCTTTCATGGCAAATTTTCTTTTCTTTCTGTAGATCTGAGGAGAAAATTAAACACTTTGGTCAGCTTAAATCTGAACTTTTTCTTAAAGACAACACGTTGAGGAAGATACTTTGTTTAATTATGGAACTTAAAGTAACAGCCCAGAAAAACTTCATTCTGAAAAGACTTTTCTGGAAAGTAGGTGTTTTGTCTTATTTTTAATCTTTAAAACTTGTTTTACCTGTTTATCAAATGTAGCATATTCAAGCATAAAGTAAAATAGAAATAAATATCTTGTATTCTGATGCTGTTTTAAAAAAAATGTTGATTAAATTTAATGCAATCGTCTCGATGCTTGAAATGCTGTGATGTAATCACAGGGAGATGGAAGAGAGAGGAGAGCAGTAGCAAACAGATGGTAGCTCACATGGGCTGGGTTGACAGAGTGAAAAAAAGAGAGAAGGTCAGGGGAAGCTCCTGGCATGCAAGAAGTGTAAGACAGTGAGATAAAGCAGATATCAAGAAGTTTTATGTGCATGTTCCCCTAAAACAAAAATAGAATTAAATACACTTTCAAGTGTAGGATTGATATATTTAAAAAAAATTTTATTGTGGTAAAAGTCATATAATACAAAACTATCGTAACCATATTTAACTGTATAGTTCAGTGGCACTGAGTACATTCATCTTGTTAAAGATGACTCCTGGGCTTCCCTGGTGGTTCAGTGGTAAAAAATCCACCTGCCAATACAGGAGACATGGATTTGATCCCTGATCCAGGAAGATTCCACAGGCTGCGGAGCAACTAGGCCTGCAGGCCACAACTACTGAGCCCACACACCCTAGAGCCTGTGCTACGCAACAAGAGAAGCAATGAGAAGCCTGAGTATCACAATAGAGAGTAGCCCTTGCTTGCCACAACTAGAGAAAAGACTGCACAGCAACGAAGACCCAGCACAGACATAAATAAATAAAATAATTTCTTAAAAAGGTGACTTCTGAGAAGTGAAAGTGATCTAGCTCTCCCATCCGGCAAGTTACAGACTTACTCTGGAAGACTGACTTCGTGTCATCCAGTTTTAGGTGAAGGCATTGAGAAGCCCAGGTTAGTACTGGTACTGTGCTAATGAGGCTGATTCTGGCTCCTGGCCTCATACATAGTTGCTGCCATACTTCTTAGATTCTGAGTGCTTCATATGTCTGATGACCAACCATCCTGGCTTACCCAGAGTAGGGTAACAAACTGTTCCAGTGTGTCTGGGACTGAGGAAGTTCATGGCACTTGCACTTGCTTGTAGTACAAAAGCTAGACCAATTGCAATTGGGATGGTTGATCCCCCTAACCAGAGGGCATAGTAGCTATAGGGAATAGTCTGTCAAGTGTCGCCAGCATTGAGGCAGGCAGGGATGATGCTGCAGTGCTGTATCATCTAAAATGCTTGTGCTAGACAGACCCTGTTAGGAATACACCACATTATTAGCTTAGAGGTAGCTCTAATTTTTGGTTCTTGGGTAAGAGGATGGGAAATTATATATATATTTGTAAATTATAATAAAATTAGTATAATGAATAATTATAGCCATATTCTTATACTACTATAATTATTATAATAATATAATAACATAATATTATATAATTATAGTAATATGTATATAGTTGACCCTTGAACATTAGTTTGAACTGCTTGGTCCATTTATATGTTAATTTTTTCAACAGTAAATACTATAGTACTACATGATCACATGTGGTTGAATCCATGGGTATGGAATCACAGATATGGAGGGTTGACTGTAAGTTATACTCAGATTTTTGATGGTGAAGAGGATGAGCACTTTTAACTCCCCCCAAACCTCCACCCCTTGTTGTTGAAGGATCAACTGTGTATCATTTTCCCTTTTAAAAATCAACTTTATTGGGGTATAATTTTCCTCTGTTAGGTAATTTTTATTCTTCTATTACAATAAAACTTTTAAATTTTGAAAAGACTTTTTCATAGGCTGACTAAACTGAAAACTTCAGGAGTACAGATATCATGTCCAGTTAGTCTGTTTTGCTTAAGATGTTATTTGCATTACTTCGCATAGTACTTGCCACACGGCTGGATTAAATCGTTATACGTTCAATGAATGAATGAAAGAGTTCTCTCTCTTCTTTTTTTTTTGGCCAAACCATGTGGCATACAGGATCTTAGTTCCCCAACCAGGGTTCAAACCTGTGTCCCCTGCATTGGGAGCTTGAAGTCTTAACCACTGGACTGCCAAAGAAGTCCCCAAAGAGTTGTCTAGATATGTTCTTTCCCAACCCTTCATTTTTTATTCATGAAGTTTTTTTCCCTTCAGTTTTTAAACATATAAAATTTACCATCTTAACCATTTTTAAGTGTGTAGATCAATGTTATGTATCCATGTTGTGTAACCATCACCACCATCCATCTCCAGACCTCTTTTCATCTTACAGAACTGAAACTATACTCAATAAACAATAATTCCTCATTTCTCCTCCCCGAGCCCCTGGCAACCATGATTTTCCTTTGCGCTTCTATGAGTTTGATTATTCTAAACATCTCATGTAAGTGGAATCATACAGCATTTATCATTTTGTGATTGGCTTATTTCACTTGGCATGATGTCTTCCAGATTCACTGAAGTTAAAGGATATGTCAGGATTTCCTTCCTTTTAAGGTCGAATAATATTTCAGACATGTAATACCACATTTTATTTATTCATTCATCCACTGATTAGCACTTGGATTGCTTCCATGTTTTAATTATTGTGAATAATGTTGTTATGAACATGGATGTGTAAATCTCTCTTTAAGACCCTGCTTCCAATTCTTTTTGGAGCCCAGTTAGAAGCAGAATTGCTAAATCATATAGTAGTTCTATTGTTAAATTTTTTAGGCACTGCCATACTGTTTTGCACAGCAGCTGTACCATTTTACATTCTCACCAACAGTGCATAAAGTCTCCAGTTTTTCCACTCCTTGCCAAGACTTGTTATTTACTGATTTTTTGAAGCAATCATTCTGATGGGTGTTAGGGTGTATCTAGTAATTTTGATTCACATTTCCCTAATGGTCAGTGATGTTGAGCATTTTTTCCCATGCTTACTGGCAATTTGTATATCTTCTTCAGAGAAATACTGGGGTCCAATTTACATATAATTAAATGCACATATATTTTAAGAGTTTTAACACATAGTTTAAAAAGTTTTAGCAAATGTATATAACTGTATAAACACCACCCAAAATCCCATGGGCAGAGAAGCCTGGTAGTCCGCAGTCCATGGGGTTGCTAAGAGTCGGACATGACTGAGTGACTTCACTTGCACTTTTCACTTTCATGCATTGGAGAAGGAAATGGCAACCCACTCTGGTGTTCTTGCCTGGAGAATCCCAGGGACGGGGGAGCCTGGTGGGCTGTCGTCTATGGGGTCGCACAGAGTTGGACACGACTGAAGCGACTAGCAGCAGCAGCAGCAACCATGATTTAGAACACTTCTATCACCTCTTCCCTTGTAGCTCAGTTGGTTAAGAATCTGCCTGCAGTGCAGGAGACCCGGGTTCGATCCCTGGGTCAGGGAAGATCCCCTGGAGAAAGAAATGGCAACCCACTCCAGTATTCTTGATTGGAAAATCTGAGCCTGGTTGGCGGCAGTCCATGGGGTCACAAAGAGTCGGGCACGACTAAGTGACTAACACTTACACTTACTTACACCTATCACCTCTTAGGGCTAAATTGTGCCCTCTGGCACTCAGTTTCCTCTGATCCATGTCCTCAGGCAACTATTGCATCTTCTATCATAGATTAATTTTGCTCTTCCTAGAATTCCAGTTACATGGAATTGTACTGGAGTTTGTGTTTGGCTTCTTTTAACATAATGTTTTTGAGATTCTTCCCTGTTGTTGCTAGTAGGTGGAAGATATTTTAAACATGAAAATTCCTGAACCACTGAGCAGGTGGGCGATTACAATAATCACTGATATTTATTAAGCACATACAATATGTTGAGTACTGTTCAGGCTTTACAAATAATATCTTATTAATCCTAACATCAACTTCATGAGGTGATTCTATTAATCCCATTTTAGAGATGAAGAGCTATAGAATATATAAGTAATTTGCCAAACATCCTACAGCTACCCAGTGGCGGAACTGTGCTTCCTAGGTAGCTCAAGTGGTAAAGAATCCACTTGCCAATGCAGAAGACGTAGGCTTGATCCCTTGGTTGGGACAATCTCCTAGAGGAGGCAATGGCAACCCATTCCAGTATTCTTACCTGGAGAATCCCATGGACAGAGGAGCCTGCGGGCTATAGTCCATGGGGTCGCAAAGAGCTGGACACAACTGAGCATACATGCAACCTGGCTCCAGAGTCAGCATGTAAAGCTACCGTACTCTGCTAATACACCAGGGCACTGGCTAAATCCCAGCACTTCTCAGTGGGCCAAGGTGTCCATTTGCCCTTCTTTTCCTTCCCATTCTCCACTTGCCATCCCAGCCTCTTCTCATGCCACATTAACTAAATAAGAACACACATGTACCTGTCTAAACAAGGAGTCTAGGTTGCCACAAGTGAATGAAAAAGTCCTGGGGAGAAAAGGAACAACAGAGAAATAGAAAACAGAAGCAATTACATCCTATTTCTCATTAGTACCAACTTGCCTCATTTCATGGGCCAGTGCTTATTGTCGTGCTCGATTATCTCATGAGACTGGATAGGAACACACAAAAAATTGTTTCCCCCACTCTTAAGTCAGTGTTTATTTTGGCAGAAATGGCAATCTACATTTCCACTGTTTTAACAGAAGTATTAAAATCATTCTGCACCATCTTCACAGGCTGTACCACTGCCATTCATTTGTTTTTGAATTAGTAAACATTTCACAATGAGTGCTTTTCTAGACATATTCTCACAAAAGCCATATTACTTTGGAAAGGCCAGACATATAGTGGCCCCCATTTAACGCTGTTATTCCAAGATGACTTAATGACTTGCCTAAATTATATACCTACTTCTGGCTGATCTTCAATATTAATGGTGAAGTCATCTCCCAGCATCACCTGCTTATTTTTAGCTCTGGCTCTGTTCAGCAGGACAGTGGTCTCCTGGTTGTAAGTAAAAGTATGTTTTCAATTTGGGTTATGCTAGCGTTAATGAGTGGAGAAGGCAATGGCACCCCAGTCCAGTACTCTTGCCTGGAAAACCCCATGGACGGAGGAGCCTGGTAGGCTGCAGTCCATGGGGTCGCTAAGAGTCGGGCACGACTTGAACAACTTCACTTTCACTTTTCACTTTCATGCATTGGAGAAGGAAATGGCAACCCACTCCAGTATTCTTGCCTGGAGAATCGAGGGACGGAGGAGCCTCGTGGGCTGCCATCTATGGGTCGCACAGAGTCAGACACAACTGAAGCGACTTAGCAGCAGCAGCAGCATTAATGAGAGAGATTGTAAATCCCTTTCTCCCTAATCAAAGAACAAATAATTTCTTATTTTTATTGTGGAAGAATTGACAGTTTTGCAAACAGGTAACTCAGGGAGGCCTGGCATGAAGCAGCCCATGGGGTCGCAAAGAGTCAGACAAGACTGAGCGACTAAACTGAACTGAACTGAACTTAATTACCATTTCTTTCCTGCTTGCTTTCACAGACCAGTGACCTTTTCTATTTCCTAGTGAATAAACTTCATGAATACTTGCCAGAGTCTAGGGATAAGAATGCACTTCACAACAGAAGCCAAAGGGCTGATGAGCTGGTGTAAGTACTAACTGGCTAATCACAGATATTTTTTCCCTAGGATGTTAAATAAATGGAAGGCACTAGGCAAAATATGTACTGTTTTAATGATAAATAATGCTGCAAATTTTGCTTCACATAGATTTTTAAAAATAGCATTTATTTTGTTCTAATTGTATGGTCAAAAACTACACAAGAAACTAGTAATACTGGCTGTCCCCAAAGGAGAAAAAAAATCAGTTTATGAAGGAAAGACACCTTTTACTTATCCCCATTTTTACATTTGAAATTTTGAAAAATTACCTACTTGAAACAGTTAAAATGATTAAATTTTGTTTTAAAAGTGTGATTATCATTAACACTTTGCAAAAAATAAGTACAAAAATCAATATGATAATGACTTGTAATCTTGACATGCACTTATTAATTTATTCATTCAACAAATATTTTTGAGTACTTACCATGTAGCCATCACAGAATAGGCTTGCAACCAATGTTGGCAATTGGATATATAGAATTTCCTTCCTATACTTTTTAAAAAAATGGGTATCTGAATGTAATTCTATTAAGGATTACTGATTTTGTGAAATTCTGAACTCATAATGAAGTCATGCCATTTCTGTGACATTTTCCTCTTTGTTTTACAGGGTGTGCATTGAAATTATACAGACTCTGGGACGGATGTTCAGAGAAACAGAAACTGAGTCATTGCGCCTGAACATATTAGCAGCTAAGAAGTAAGGCCTTTTAAAAATTGAGATCTTGTAGCTGCAACCCACTAACTACTCTTTCGAGTGTCTTCCAGAACTCATAATTCTTTGACTTCTCTGCTTGATCCCTTTGTAAATATATTAAACTCTTTTGTCTCTCACTTCCTTCTGTGATGAACAGATTAATTGGTATATACTGAGTTCTCTCTGATTATTGAGGGCACAAAGATTTTGTTATCCTAAGTTCGTCTTTTGTCGTCATCTGAAGACCAAGGGGTTTTCCCGGTGGCTTAGTGGTAAGAATCTGCCTGCAATGCAGGAACTGCAGGAGACACAGGTTTGATCCCTGGGTTGGGAAGATCCCCTGAAAGAGGGCATAGCAACCCACTCCAGTATTCTTGCCTGCAGAACCCCATGGATAGAGGAGCCTGGCGGGCTACAGTTCATAGGGTCACAAAGAGTTGGACACGACCAAAGCGACTTAGCATGCATGCAATCTTGGAGTGAATATTGGAGGGTAAGAGGTGTAATAAAGTTACTCCAAAATATGTGTCCCAAAGAAGAGAGAAATTTACATGTTTCTCACATATTAGTCCAGAGTAAAGAGCCACACTTTTTGCTATAAGATCAGCCAGAGACCTAGGTTTCCTCCTTTTTGTTGCTCTACTGTCTTCTATCATGCTATCTTTGTCCTCATGGTTAGCTGGCTGAACTTCTTGCCTTCATCACACCCTGTGGGAATCAGGAAGGGCAAGGAAATTTCTTCTTCTTTTTACTTAGGAATATATTTTATTTACTTATTTTTTTAAATTGGAGTATAACTGCTTTATAATGCTGTTTAGTTTCTGCTGTACAACAACGTGAATCAGCTGTAAGTATACATACATCCCCTCTCTCGAACCTCCCTCTCACCTACTCCCCCTTCCCCCCTCCCCAAAGCTGCAAATCCTACTCCTCTAGGTCATCACAGAGCACCCAGCTGAGCTTCCTGTGCTATAGAGCAGCTTCCCAAATTTCTTTTTAAAGCAAGGCATAGAAGACTTTTGTTGTTGCTGTTCAGTCAGAGTCGTGTCCCACTCTTTGAGATCCCATGGACTGCGTAATAGTTTTGCTTTCCTTCTATTGCTGAGAATTTTAGGCATACGGCATTTCTAGCCGCAAAAAAGGCTGCAAAACGTGTCTGTAGTTGGACTTCTGTGTGTCTAGCTAAACTTTAGATGGCAGTGGGACAGCTGTTATTCAAAGGAAGAATGGGAGAATGTATAGTGTGGGACAATAGCATTCTTTGCCACAGAAAGTGTGTGTTTCCATATTAGCTGTTTGACCTTTTTATGAGATTTATAGGCTATGAATTATATCCTTGGGCAATGGTCTGGCTAAAATCTTAATTTCCTCCCACCCTTTCAATCAACTGTATATCTACATTTCTTGCATCATAAGGTGGAAGAAGGAGGAGCACCGTAGACTCTGAAACATTTGAACCTGAAGGAAGAATAAGAACTTTTAGTACTATTTTGTCCAGGCTATTTATTAGAGACTTTTACAAATAAATTTTACTGATAATGGTCATTAGCATATCTTAAGCAAAGGAAAGTTATGACCAACCTAGATAGCATATTGAAAAGCAGAGATATTACTTTGCCAACAAAGGTTTGTCTAGTCAAGGCTATGGTTTTTCCGGTGGTCATGTATGGATGTGAGAATTGGACTGTGAAGAAAGCTGAGCGCCGAAGAATTGATGCTTTTGAACTGTGGTGTTGGAGAAGACTCTTGAGAGTCCCCTGGACTGCAAGGGGATCCAACCAGTCTATTTTGAAGGAGATCAGCCCTGGGATTTCTTTGGAAGGAATGATGCTAAAGCTGAAGCTCCAGTAGTTTGGCCACCTCATGTAAAGAGTTGACTCATTGGAAAGACTCTGATGCTGGGAGGGATTGGGGGCAGGAGGAGGAGGGGATGACAGAGGATGAGATGGCTGGATGACATCACTGACTTGATGGACGTGAGTCTGAGTGAACTCTGGGCATTGGTGATGGACAGGGAGGCCTGGCGTGCTGCGTGCAATTCATGGGGTCACAAAGAGTCGGACACGACTGAGCGACTGAACTGAACTGAACTGAAGCAACTTGCTGTGTGTCAAGGACTATAGGCATACTATGCTTTATAGCAGGGTGGTCAAATGTTTCTGCAAAAAGCTACTTAGTCTCTGTTGAAACTACTTAATTCTGCCATTGTCACAAAAGCAGCCATAGACAATATGCAAAGGAAAGGGCACAGCTGTATTCCGATAAAAGTTTTATTTATAAAAAGAGGCTCTGGGCTATTGTGTCTGCAGGCCATAGTTTGTTGACCCCTACTCTAGAGCATACAAGGAAAATATACAGCTATTTTCTCTGCATACTTTTTTTTCTCTGCATACTTCTTTATGTAGTTGATGATACTGCCATTTTCCCAATATCCAAGAGAGAGATTCAAAATTATGTCTGATATTTATGTCTTCTCCCACACTGAAATGATTGCTAAATCACATTACCCCTTTTGTCCACCTTTTGGTCTCTACTTTTCTTTATCCCAATTGGAGAAAATCATTCTTACCAATCTCTGTTGTAAAGTGTTGCATTTTAATTGCTCTGTCTTAACTTGGTTCTGCCACATCAGCCCTACTGTATCAAGCTTCTTTCCTGAGACAACAAATTCTTCTCATGTCCTTTGGTACATATAGTATATTGCTATAGTTGGTTGTAATACTAACTTTTCAGTCAATTTTGATATTCATAGTGGTCAAATCATGTTATCTGTACCAATAACTAGCACAGTAAATGTCTAATACAACTAATAATCTTCTGTTGCTATGTAACAAATTATTGGGTTGGTCAAAAAGTTCATTTGGCTTTTTCCATAGATCTTACAGGCAGACCCGAATGAACTTTTTGACCAACCCAATACCACAAATTTAGTGGCTTCAAACAACATACACTTATTATCTGACAGTTTCGTGGATCAGGAAATCTGGATACAGCTTAGCTGGCTCCTCTGCTCGGGGTCTGACAAGGCTGTAATCAAGGTGGTTGGCTGGGGCTGCAGTCTCAGGCTTGGGGCCCTCTTCCAAACTCATTTGGGTAGTTGTTAGCAGAATTAATTTCCTTATAGCTGTAAAGCTCATGACAGCTTGCTTCTTGGCAGGAGAATATCTCTGAGCTCAGAAAAGGCCTAAACTCTCTTTTAAAGGACTCGCCTCATTAGCTTAGGTCCACTCAGGATAATCTCTCTTTGATTAACTCAAAAGTCAACTCACTGGGGATCTTAATTACATTTGCAAAATTTCTTCACCTTTCTCATCTAATATAACTTAATGACGAGAATGAAAGCCTAATATGTTCCCAGGTCCTGACCATACTTTAGGGAAGGGGTCATATAGAGTGTATATACTACAGGATGCAAATCTTGGAAGCCATATTAAAATTCTGCTTACCAAAATAACACAGAATGACTTATAAGACCATGAATGTGCCCTTCAACGTCTGTACTTTAAAATACTGTAATACATTAAAAAAAATCTTACATTGGGAATAATAACAATCTAAACAATAAAAGTATCAAACTCTTGGTACCATTTTTAAGGGTGTGATGTCAACCCTAAGGTGTCTATTATAAGTCAGGATGAAATACCATTTTAGAATAAAATTTCTTTTATCTATTATTGACTTAATGGATTTTAAATTGAGTTGGCAGAAGGAATAGATGGCAGAAGGGATAGATTTAAAATTAAATTCCATTTGAGCAAATAAAAAACATTTATTCATTTCAGCATTTTCCTCTTTATTTTTTTCATAAGTAGAGATTTTATTAGTTCAACCCACTTCATTGTATTCTTGAAATATGCTATAATCCTTCCTTTTTTTAAAGTATTCTTATGGTTGAAGTCATGTATTCAACTTACCTCAGTGACTCAGAATTTGAGAGTTCCTCCCTTTAGCCTAGGATATATGATAGTTTGAAAAAAGTTGTTGCTGAAAATAAAGGACTATAATTAAATATTACAGTGAATGGAATGTCAATTCAAACTTAGTATCAGGAAAGCTTCTAAATAGAGTATTTTGTTGATTTGAGAAGTGTCTTCTGAAAATAAACTGGCTGTTTTAAAACAGCCTGAATAAAACATTAGCAAATATCCTGTAGGACATATCCTGCTTTTTTGAGCAATGTGGTAACTGACAATGTGCTAACTTCTTTTGCAGATATGAGAACTAGATTTGTTTTTTGAGTTGGTGAAAGGAGGGGAATCGCACTTTTATTAGAATTTTGGTAAACGTATCATGGTAATAATTTAAATGACTGTAAAGATTCAGTTCAGTTCAGTTCAGTCGCTCAGTCGTGTCCGACTCTTTGTGACCCCATGAATTGCAGCACGCCAGGCCTCCCTGTCCATCACCAACTCCTGGAGTTCACTCAGACTCACTTCCATCGAGTCCATGATGCCATCCAGCCATCTCATCCTCCGTCGTCCCCTTCTCCTCCTGCCCCCAATCTCAGCATCAGAGTCTTTTCCAATGAGTCAACTCTTCGCATGAGGTGGCCAAAGTACTGGAGTTTCAGCCTCAAATATTACTAAATAAGATTGTTTATATTCTTCTTTATTCTATTATAAAAGGTATGCTTAAGAATATAGAGGATTTCTATATAGTCCTATATGTACATTCTTTTATTGCTCCTCTCTGTCAAAGCTTCTCTGATAGTGTCTTCAATTAGGGAATGGATTTTTCTAGTGGTCTGCCTTCAGCTTTTTTTCAACCTTGTAGGGGTTGTACTATACGTATGAAAATGGGATTACTGACCTAGCTTCTCAGGAAGCATGTTATGAATTGTGATTTCTGTGTGTGTGAGCCTTTTTATTTTCAAATAGTATGATATATTATTCAAATATGCAGTAACATTTAAGTGGGTTATTAGTATATATTAGGGGACTGTACACTGCATTTGAAAGACCTGAAGTTTAATACTACTTTTATTCACTAATAGCTAGTGATCTTTAGTGGAACAATAAACCTCTGAAATGGTTTGTTACAAACAGTTTCTAGAGTCAAAAAACTCTACAATATCACTTATATGTAGAATCTAAAAAATAAGACTAGTGAATCTAACAAAAAAGAAGCAGATACACAGATATAAAGAACAAACTAAGTGCTCTAACCAGTCGGCAGAGGAAAGGGGGGAGGGGCGAAATAGAGGTAGGGAGCTAAGAGGTACAAACTACTATGTATAAAATAAATAAGCTGCAAGGATATATTGTGCAAGACAGGGAATATAGCCAATAGTGTGTAATAAGTATAAATGGAGTATAACCTATAAAATTTTTGAATCACTATATTGTATACCTGAAACTAATATTATAAATCAATTATACCTCAATTAAAATAAACAGTCCACAGTCCTTCATACTTTTAAATATAATTACATTCAGTGCCTGAAAACTTGGTGTCACTGTTTTTCTTTCTGAACTTAACTCACTAAGTGCCTTTATTTTTTTTCAGGGGAACACTATTTAACCTTTTGGTAATTTTAATTAGTGAGCCTCAGATTCCAAAATCAAGTCCTGTGTTTGACATCCAGTTGGTGGCTGACTCAGCTTCAGTTGAGATGTCTTTTGATGCTGAGGTGAGATGAAAATTTTGGAATACATTAATTACAATATATACAAGTTCTTCTATGTGGACCATGAGTTCTAGAATATAGAAACATAATTAAATCAAAGTTAATATTTTGTTATTAACTTCAAAACTTAGATAGCTATTCATCAATATTATATCCATTTTATATGTTTTAAAGTATGCATACTGAGAAAACAGTATTCTGTATATATTAGATAAATCTGTTTATATCTGTCTCTGTAAGATATTTATGTATATAATTTCACAGCAGGGGTCTAATGGGTAAAAAAGCACTGTCTTAGAGATATATCAGGGTTAAGGTTCTTGTCTTAGTTTATCATTTCCTTACCTATCTGAGTAGTGCAAACTTAGCATTACATGTTTGTTTAAAGTTTTACTAAAATATTAGAGGTATCAAAGTGCCACGGAAGAACTGTACAAAAAAGATCTTCACGACCCAGATAATGATGATGATGTGATCACTAATCTAGAGCCAGACATCTTGGAATGTGAAGTCAAGTGAGCCTTAGAAAGTATCAGTACAAACAAAGCTAGTGGAGGTGATGGAATTCCAGTTGAGCTATTTCAAATCCTGAAAGATGATGCTGTGAAAGTGCTGCACTCAATATGCCAGCAAGTTTGGAAAACTCAGCAGTGGCCACAGGACTGGAAAAGGTCCGTTTTCATTCCAATCCCAAAGAAAGGCAATGCCAAAGAATGCTCAAACTACCACACAATTGCACTCATCTCACATGCTAGTAAAGTAATGCTCAAAATTCTCCAAGCCAGACTTTAGCAATACGTGAACCGTGAACTCCCTGATGTTCAAGCTGGTTTTAGAAAAGGCAGAGGAACCAGAGATCAAATTGCCAACATCCACTGGATAATGGAAAAAGCAAGAGAGTTCCAGAAAAACATCTATTTCTGCTTTATTGACTATGCCAAAGCCTTTGACTGTGTGGATGACAATAAACTGTGGAAAATTCTGAAAAAGATGGGAATACCAGACCACCTGACCTGCCTCTTGAGAAATCTGTATGCAGGTCAGGAAGCAACAGTTAGAACTGGACATGGAACAACAGACTGGTTCCAAATAGGAAAAGGAGTACGTCAAGCCTGTATATTGTCACCCTGCTTATTTAACTTCTATGCAGAGTAATAATCATGAGAAACGCTGGACTGGAAGAAACACAAGCTGGAATCAAGATTGCCGGGAGAAATATCAATAACCTCAGATATGCAGATGACACCACCCTTATGGCAGAAAGTGAAGAGGAGCTAAAAAGCCTCTTGATGAAAGTGAAAGAGGAGAGTGAAAAAGTTGGCCTAAAGCTCAACATTCAGAAAACGAAGATCATGGCATCCAGTCCCATCACTTCATGGGAAATAGATGGGGAAACAGTAGAAACAATGTCAGACTTTATTTTGGGGGCTCCAAAATCACTGCAGATGGTGACTGCAGCCATGAAATTAAAAGACACTTACTCCTTGGAAGAAAAGTTATGACCAACCTAGATAGTATATTCAAAAGCAGAGACATTACTTTGCTGACTAAGGTCTGTCTAGTCAAGGCTATGGTTTCTCCTGTGGTCATGTATGGAAGTAAGAGTTGGACTGTGAAGAAGGCTGAGCGCCGAAGAATTGATGCTTTTGAACTGTGGTGTTGGAGAAGACTCTTGAGAGTCCCTTGGACTGCAAGGAGATCCAACCAATCCATTCTGAAGGAGATCAACCCTGGGATTTCTTTGGAAGGAATGATGCTAAAGCTGAAGCTCCAGTACTTTGGCCACCTCATGCGAAGAGTTGACTCATTGGAAAAGACTCTGATGCTGAGATTGGGGGCAGGAGGAGAAGGGGACGACCGAGGATGAGATGGCTGGATGGCATCACGGACTCGATGGACATGAGTCTGAATGAACTCCGGGAGATGGTGATGGACAGGGAGGCCTGGCGTGCTGCGATTCATGGGGTTGCAAAGAGTCGGACATGACTGAGTGACCGAACTGAACTGATAATGTACTTACTCTGAGAGAATAAATCAGGTTATTATTAGTTTATTTTGAATAGGCCAACACAGAATTTCTTTAAAGGGTGGACATGATTTGATAGTTCTTGGACACACAATCAGAGTTCTATTTTAGAAAGGTCTTAAATTCACTCATCTATTCAATAAATATTTATTGAGTGTCTGTTATGAGCTAAACAGTGTTCTAGGCAGCAGGCTGCAAATAAAAAGCAAAATAGACACCACTTCTGCCCTTATAGGTTGAAGAGACAGGCATTAATTGGTCAAATATAACATCAAATATTATTACAGACTGTATATGGAGCATCTGCAGTACCAATTTCAACACTGGAATGAGTGGATTAGGGATAAAAGAGGATGGAAACAAGACTGACAGAAGTGTTAAGAAGCTAGTGCTGTAGTCCAGCTGAGGGATGATAGGGGCCAAGAAGCAAGCCTTCTCTGACCCCCAAACAACACTAGGCTTTCTTTTTAGAGCTCTCCTAACTTCCTGTGCCTTTCTTCCACAGCTCTTGTCTCAGTGTATAACTGTGCATTTATTTATGTGATTATTAGATTGATATCTGTTCCCCCCTAGATTTGCGATCCCATGGACTGTAGTCTACCAGGCTTCTCTGTCCATGGGATTTTCCAGGCAAGAGTACTGGAGTGGGTTGCCATTTCCTTCTCCAGGGGATCTTCCTGACCCAGGGATCGAACCCAGGTCTCCTGCATTGCAGGCAGACCCTTTATCCTCTGAGCCACCAGGGAAGCCCTTGTATATTCCACCAGGGCAGTAACCACGTCTCTGTTACTCTCCATTAGTACAGTATGGGACTCCAATGAGTACTGTGTCTGATGCATGTTTGTTCAATAAATAAATGAAAAAAGGAAGATGGTAATTGTGAAGAGGAAAGATTCCAGAAATTTTTAGGAAACTGAGTTGATAAAAATATAAAGAGTTAATATTAGATGACTTTTAGATTCTGGCCTGGATGACAAATAACAGCCATAACAAGAATAGGAGGTTTAAAGGGGAAATAATGAGCTTGGTTTTAGATTAGCTTATTTGATTTGCCTTTGATATTTCCACATGAAAACATCCAGTGAGTAGTACAGACAGGTCTGAATTTCCTGTTTTCGGACCTGCTGGTCTTTTGCACCTGGGCTATGAATGAAACCTTGAGCAGATTATATAAATTCTGGTTCCAAGGTCTAATAGAGCAGGTGGTTTCAAACTAGAACTCTTCCTTGCAAAGGATACTGTTAGGGAAAATGTGGGGCCTGTAGCATGCCTACATAGTTCCCATGCACCAAGTGGCCTGTAGGCTAGGAGACAGCTTCACCAATTGTTTGAATTTCTTGAGAACAACAACAACAAAATGTCTCTAACTTTACATTTACCCATACCACAGAAGGAGTTATCCTTCAAGTTGGGCATAAGACTTAATTCCCTGGAGAATCTCCTACTTCAATTCTGGGGAGTATATTTCTACATTCTTGAAAGGAAGCAGGATGGTTGATCTGAATGTGTGCATTCAGATCAAATCAGTGTGCATTTTTTTGCATGTCAGTATTATTCTGTAGGCCGTATCTTCTTTTCCTTCTTTTCCCACTTTCTTAGCCATTATTATATGTGCAGGCATTTTATGAGAGCCACTTTTTTGAGAATGATTGAATCAAACAGAACAAGAAAATTAACCACACTAATACTTTCTACTGATCATAAGTTCTTTTTATAACCAGAAGAAATGATTATTTTCTGGCTCTGCCAATGATACTGCATTGATTACTATTAAAAATTCTAGTTACAGAAGCTTATCCTGGAATATACAGATACAGCTACAGCACTTTTGTATGAGATACTTCTTGTCTTTCAGCAGGTACAATGGTTTTATTATACATACCATATTGTGTCATTATCTTATATGTCATGATCATTATATGATATATACTGTTGTTGTTGAGTCACTAAGTCACATCTGACTCTTTTGTGACCCCATGCATGGTAGCCTTCAAGGCTCCTCTGTCCATGGTATTTCCCAGGCATGAATAGTGGAGTGGGTTGCCATTTTCTTCTCCAGGGGATCGTCATAACTCAGGGATCAAACCCGCATCTCCTGTATTGGCAGGGTAATTCTTTACCACTGAGCCACCTGGGAAGCCCTATTATATGATATATATATTCTATAATTAAAATGCTTGTCTTAGAGATAACCTCCAAAATTGGGTGATTTAAATGACAGGACTACTATTGTTCTTAAGTGTTCATCTAGCTTATGTTCCTAAATACTCATCTTAAAGATTTGATTAATCAGGATAAAATGTATTTGAAACTGAATATCTTTTTAGCTAGGTTTGAACTTCATGAATATAACTTGCTTATTTCATTGCATTTTTTTAGGGAAATCTTGGATTGCAGTCAACAAAGTTTGCTATTAGCTGGATAATGTCGTTTCTACAACGTTGTCCTCCCATAGTAAGTACCTTCTAGAAGCAGAAACAAAACTGATGAAACAGATCAAAAAAGGCTGATGAAACAGATGCTCTTGTACTTAATTAACGACTATTTCTCTATAAGGGGAGAAGTTTATAAAACAGAAGAAAATGTACATTTGGTAATTTTATTAGTCAAAATAAAATGTTTTTCTATTTGGGGCCTGAATGTTTAAGATATTGAAATAACATCTTAAATGTGATTTTTATTTAATGAAAAGCCCTAAGCTATATGTAGGAAATAGAATTTTAAAACGCTGGCTGTATAATTAAGTGAAAAACATGAACATTCATCTTAAACAGTGAGTGTGAGTTGGTGAGTATGAGGACACTTTTAGTACTGTGGCCACTCTGTCCTGGCAGCCGCCACCCTGGTCTGTGGTATCACCATCTCTCTCCTCGACACTCTAATTGCATTACGTGGTCTGTCCTATCTTTCCACCAGACTACAGTCAAAGGAATCTATTCAAAATAAAAAATCTGATTATGTCATCACTTGCTTTAAATCTCGTGCTCATAATAAATGAAGACTAAAAACTTTAATATGGCCTACAAGGCTGTGCATGTTATGACCCTGAAGCCTCCTCTGGTCCCTCACTCTGCTAGCTATGTGGGTCTCATACCTACTGCCCACCCTGATACTCCCAACTCCATCACATGGTCCTTACCATTCCCTCTGTCTGTCTGCTTGAAGCACTTTTTCCTTCTTTTTACACCTAATTAACTCCTCATCCTTCAGGCCTCAGTGCCCCTTCCTCGTGTGGGATGGAGGTGATGATTCTCCCATTCTGGTTATATCAGATTCTTCCATCATGGACACACATTGTCAGAGCATGGCAACTTTTTCCTATTCTACACAGGACTTGTTATTGTTGCAGTCTACACTGTTTGTGTTATTATTTGATTCTGTCTTGTGGTAGCCATTAGTGTCCATATATATTCTGGGTTTCTCTCCTTTCAGGCAAGTAGTAGCAGTACACTTCCCTACCAACTCGAAATTAGGTGGGTCTCTGTTTCTGCTTTGGCCAGTGGAATGTGAGCAGAAGTAACCTATGTCACTTCTTGTCCAAAGGTTTAGGAGCCAGTGTATGCTTTCCTGCCTTTTTTTTTTTCCTTCTGATAGGGTGACTAGTAACATTCCATATGGTCCTGGAATGCGGACCAGTGACTACAATGAGCAGAAACCCCTACTGATCCTTAAGGAACATACAGCATGAGCAAATAATAAACCTTCCTTGTGTTAAACAAAGCATTGATATTTTGCGAGATTTATTACCATCACATACCCTAGTCTATCATGATTGATACAATGTCTTTCTTCCGAAACTCAAGGGGCCATAGGGTAGGAGCTCTGTGTTTTGTGCCAGGCACATAATAGATGTTAAATAATATATCTGCTGAATTAACTCTAAGAAAGGCTTTATCCATTAATCTTTCTCATCTCCCCAAACTTACTTTCCCTTTATTCATTCATGTATTCGTCCGTGTAGTCAACATTGATTTAATTGGAAATCTTTTCAAAAGGTAGTAATGCAAACTAAATTTTTGTTGCTAATGGAGGATTGACATGTAGTATTCTGTTCTCTCTCCATACATGCTTCTTTTAACCATCAGTGGTTTCCTGCTTTGAGCTATTTTGATGTTGAGTCTGTCTTAGGGAATCCAGTTGCCAGATCTCTGACATAAATATATAAAAACCTGACTGCAGTCGGAGGGTACACTTGTCAGTAGTACAGCCAACTGCCTTATACAGAGATTGAGCCAGGAATCTGAGTCCTTTAGCAGACATAGACTCTAACCAGTCTCAGGCCCACTTCAAAGAGTGTTGTAAAGTTACAGCCACTCCCAGCAACAGTAGCTCATATGTGCACGATGCAAGACCCTTATTTTTTGTGTGGGGTGTTTGTAGACCTCATCATCTAAACTACTGTGTGGAATCTGGGGTCCTAAGAACTCCAAGCGACAGGAAAGTTTTCTTGTCAACCTCTAGGGTTAGTTCACCAAAGGAACTGAGCTGAGTATGTGGCCAGCCTATGACCATAAAGAACGTCAGGATGAAAGATGGCAAAAGGACCACTAACAGTGTTAAAAACTGCAGTATTAACCTACTTCTAAAGAGTCTGGGTAGAAACAGACCATTTGAGAGAAATTTGCAAGCAGGGAAACTGGTGGAATCATTGAATATACCTGCAGGCCAGTCAGCTCTGGCTGATTCTCTTTCTTGATTACAGCAAGATGCTAAAGAAATTAAAAATTTAATTCCCAATGGGCATTGCTTTGTTTCCCTGCTCCAGACTCTCTGATCTCAATCTGCATTTGCCTGACACAAAATTTAGTCAATATGTGTAAATGGATCTGGGTTGGGGAAACTTCAGATCACCTGCCATACTTAGGAAGGGTCAGTAGCCACGTGAATAGAAAAGGCAAATTTTGTTAGTGCTAATTTAATGAGCATCCAGAATGACCTTCTGGCTAGAGCCTGAAAGGGCAGTAGTATTCCTTTCTGTTTTTTACAGTAGCCTAAATTTATGCTTTCAATGTTCTCCTCCTGCTTTGGAGTCAGACTCCTTTGACAGTCAGGTCTGGTTCTGATCCAGTTGGTAGGGGGGCAACTGGCAAACCCAGTTGGTGTGTGGTCTGGAGCTCTCTCAATACTAATTTAGTAAGAAACAGCACAATGCAAGGGCATCAGGGAGTCAGGGTGGCGAGGACTTCAGCCTAGATTTCTAGCTGAGATTCCAGCTAAGCAGGTGCCCTTGCAGGTAGCATGCAGCGTGCGTGTAACTGTGTTTCCCTTGCCTAGATTACTTTTGTGGCCAGTATTGTGAAACAAGTGGTGAAGGGCCTTTCAGCTTCATTTCAGCTGCTAAGTCCTGGCCGAGCGGTTTTGTTGTACCAGCAGTTTTACATCCTCAAGAGCTGCCTGCAGTACAGCAAGACTTTAGCTGAGTATATTAGGAACAACTACAGAGAAGAATTCAGGTAAGAAAAAGTCTGACTCTCATCTGCCACAAAATCCACTCATTTTTTATCTTCATGCAAAACTACAACACGACCCAATATTTAGAAGATTAGGTAGGAAATTCTAATGTTTGTTTTTAATAATATTTTACTTTGATAAAATAGTTACCTTACTGTGGTAAGGTAGGATTTGGGGTTGGGGGGTGTCTAAGAACTATTGCCACTTGAAGTACATTCCTGCGCCAGAAGAGACCAGTGAATCATCAGAGCTCTCTGGGAAGGACTGTTTCTCACTCACTGTCTTTATCGCAACCAGCATCTATTTTGCAGAACTGGTAATGATTTTAACATGTGAATAACTGAAAGTAAGAAACCCTACTGAAGGAGACAATATAATTGACTGTGAATTAACCCAGTCATTGGGGGAAAGAAAAACAATTGATAAAGGAGGAATGATGAATGCAGTTACTAGGGTTTTCTTTTTTGTTGTTTCATTTACCCTTCTCTTACATTCAATAACAAAACAGTAAGAAAGAACAGCAGAGAGCATTGTTTCATCATCAGCCAGCTTGTTCTGCACCTCAGGGGTTCCTACTTCTATTTATAGGCCGGCAAAGCCAAATGCTCTTAGCGGTGTAGCTTTGCATTAGCACCTTTAAAGAGAAAAACAAAACAAAACCCAGGTTGTGTCTAACTTAAGATGAAAAGGGTGCAGCAGGCGTAGCTTTGTTATTACTTTGGATGGAGACAGACATACAAGGTTGGGAAGGCATGTGTGGCCTAAAGATTTGCTTTAAAAAATTTTACAGGCCAGTGTCAATCCTGTTTTTCCTCCATGTGGTTTTATAGCATAGGTTCCATTCTGGTTCCCATAAAAGGGTTTTGGTTGCCCCACTATGAGTTGGTGCATATGACCTAATTTTTTCCTCACTTTTTTTGAAGTAAAATTCATATAGCATGAAATTCACCATTTTAAACATTTTAAAGGGTGCAATTCAGTGGCTTTTTATTTTTAAAGACTTTATTTTTTGACCCAGGCCTACAGCAGTGAAAGTATTGATTCCTAATCACTGGACTACCAGGGAACTGCCAAGACTTTATTTTTTTTACTTTTTTGTTTTGGTTGCACCGTGTGGCATGCAGGATCGAACTCAGGCCGCTTGCATTGGAAGCACAGAGTCTTAACCACTGGACCACCAGGGAATTCCCTCAGTGGCTTTTAATACATTTCACAATGTTGTGCAACCACCACTCCTATCTAATTGCAGAACATTTTCATCACTCCCAAAGAAGCCTGTTACCCATGAAGCTGTCACACCCCAGCACCCGGCAACCGCTAATCTACTCTCTGTCTCTGTGGATTTGCCTGTTCTGGACATTCCATACAAATGGAATCACACAACATATGGCCTTTGTGTCTGGTTTCTTTCACTTAGCATGATGTTTCCAAGGTTCATCCATGTTGTAGCATGGGTCACATAAATCAATGTCTTAAAAATAGTTACACACATTTAAAAATCAGAACAATGGCAACAACAGTGTCACATGCCTACATGAAAATAATTGGCCAGGGCTCAAAAGCAGCTACCCTCTTAGGTAGATAACACACTGTTTAGTTTGCCACTGTCTCCTCTCTTTGTCCTTAGTGTTAGCCTTCCTACATGTGACACCCAAGTCTCACATATAGAAATGTTGTACCTGTTCAGTTTGTCTGGGGTGCGCCTGGGCACTGGTGTTTAAAATAAACTTTCTAGGTGATGCTAATGCGCATCCAGGGCTGAGAAGCAATGCTTGAAGCCGTCCAAGAGTCTAGCTAAAGATTTTCTTACTTTTGTCCCTTCCCTGGTTTTTTCCTATAGTAGCTGACCCTTGAACCGTGTTGTAGCTAGGGATGCCACACCCCACATAGTTGAAAATCCATACATAACTTCTGACTCCACCCAAAGTTAACAAATAGCCAATTTTTGACCAGAGGCCATTCTGATAACATAAAGTTTATTAATATATATTTTGTATGTTATATGTATCATATACTGCATTCTTACAATTAAGTCAGCTAGAGAAAATATTATCAAGAAAATCATATTTATTGATACAGGAAGTTCATGTTGTCTTTAAAAGATGAACTGTCTATCTATAAGTATCTACATTAATTTGTCTTAAGTGGTACAAAGCACTGTAGATGTTACACATATTACAATCACTAGGCAAAAGAAATGAAAAGATAATGTGAAAAAGAAATTTATATTTATGTACAGGCCTAATGGTTCATGCATTGGTAACAAAGCAGCAGCAATATGATCGCTTCATGGTAACCTGGCTTATACAATAATGAATGAATCATAATAAAATGTTTATGGCACACAGTGTTATAGTCATATTCATAATATAGTATTGGAAACACTGTTACTTAAAAAAAAAAAAAAAACACCTGTGGTGATAGGCTGAAACAGTTTCTCCAATTACAAGAAAGAGAAGCATACTGTATGGTATGTAAGTCTTTGAAAGCAGTTATAAACAGTACTATGAGAACTCACACATTATCAATTTTATATTAAGCATCGCCTTGTGCCTATGTAAGGACAGGCAATCCACTCCAACACAAGTCTGTGCAGTGTTCTACACCTATATTTATATACACTTACTGAAAAAAATCCAAGCCCAAGTGGATCCATCCACACAGTTCAAACCCATGTTGTTCAAGGGTCAACTGTACTTCACTGAGGCCGTGGGGACAAACTCTCCTCTTCCCTCGACTTGGTCCTAGTGGGGGACCAAGCTTCACTCACCCCAGCTTGACTCATTTAAACTCCCCGCTGTGTATGGCCGTGAAAACGAGAGGCAAGAGTCTCAGCTCACACTGTGGTGAGGACAGGCCTAGCTTCCTTATTGATGCTTTGATAACTGATACATTATTAATGCAGTTCACTCTCTTTGCTGAAGTAAAGTGCTTCAGTGAGCTGAAAGGCTCACATATCAGAGGTCTTCTAGGTCACAAATGGAGGAGATTGGAGGGCTAAATGTTGGCAGTCTTGTGGGTTAAACTCCCACACTCAACAGCCCTATGCCAGTAAGTATGTATTTAATGATGTGACTGGTGTGAAAAGTCTTATTTTTAAAGCTCTCTATTTTGTTTCTTTTTATGATTTGCAGGTATTTTATTCACATGCCAGCATTGGAAAAAAGGCTCCCATTATGTTACCCTATTACCCAACCTACCACTCAACTTTTCCATGAAGTTCTGAAACTGGTTGAACAGAAACAATCTGTGAAACATTAATAAGAGTATAAAATGTTAATTGGAAGTCAACTTAATATTTATTAGAAATACAGCTCTTCCTGTATTTTACAAAAAAGATCTTATTTGAAGGTTCCCTCAATACCTCTCCAAGGGAAGTCTTTAAAAAGAAACTGTTCAATACAATGACATAAAGTGTTGCTGAAGACTAGCATTTTTCTAAAAGAAAAAGTTTAAGACATAAAAGAAACAGAAACCTATGAAGAGCAAGTGTAGAAAGTGCACCCTGATGAGTTTTGGTGTAATAATGGTGACTGGCATGAAGCCACTGACATATCCAAAAATAAATTGTGGGGAGTGTAAATATTGGGCAACAGGATGACACCAGGTGTAAAAATTCTAGTGATAGAAGTATTCATGGAAGAAGGAGCAGAAGAACATAGGTATAGCTGTAAGAAAGGTCAGTTCCTCATTTATCATGGGGAAAGCAGCTTAGACTTGCTTCAACAAAACTAAATGCATTCTGCCACTCTTAAACAAACCTGGAGCTAATGAGAGCAGTCTTGTAGCATTTCTATGAAAGAGAAACTGTCTATAAGCAGTTATGGCTCTTCCAGTTATTTCTAAAATGTCTTACTATATCTTATGGCAGTAAACTAATCCAACAAAAACCTTCACTTTGGCATCCCTGCTGAGCTATTGGATTTGCGTTTCTAAGAACTCAGGAACTGGGTCCTGCATTCAACTTCCTTAAGGGAGAATCAGAGAAGAATCCAGCACCAAAGAAAGGGCTCCCAAGCCAGACTTGCCTGTGCTGTGCAGTGGAGAGAAAATTAAACTCGGGACATCTGATTCCTGGTTCTGGTTAAACCACTAACCAGCTGTTTGACCTGGAGAAAGCCAGATCTCCTTTCAGGGCCTCCTCTCCTATGTGGAAGGCTAAAGGTAGAACTTTTTCTCCAAGTTCTCTTCCAGCTCTGACATTCTCTGCCTGTGATGAGACACTTCTTAGCATTCTGTAATGGGCAGTGCATTCCTCTGCTACCCTGGCTCAGTGCCTGGCTGTACACTGATTTCAACAATGCTGTTTTCTTTGGACTAAGCATTTTCCTCCTGGCTGTCATACCATTGCCCCAGAAAGTGTCTGAGCCTTCTGCACTGTCACCCATCCAAGATTATAAGTCTTCTGCTTTCTAATCTAGGGACAGAAAGGGAGCAAAATGGTGTTTATGAGTGTCCTGGGCTGTCAGATAAGGGGTTATTCCCAAGAGATGGTTAAACAGGAGAATTTGAAAAGATTCTTAAGACAAAGGCAAGCAACACTTGAAACTGGAAAAATGATGGGACAGTAGGCTGACTACCGATGAGTGCGGAGCCTGCAGAATGACAAGAGCACTGACTCAGCTCTGCCTCGGCTTCCAGGTAGTGCCCTGGCTCTGGGCTAGGCGTGGCGAGGCTCTGGAGAGGGCTTGGGGGTCTCTTTCCCACGTGCTTTCTTGTCTGTGTTGCCTCTTCTCTCCCATTAGTTTTGGACCTTGGGAAGTTACTTAACATCTCTAAGCCCTAATCAAAACAAAAATATAACCTATCCCAGAGGGCTGTTAGATTTAAATGAAAAGGTATTGCTTAGGCACATAAGATGGTTATGTGGAAGCAGTAAAGATTCAGTGCATGCGTGCTCAGTTGCTGAGTCATGTCTGACTTTTTGTCACCCCATGGACTGTAGCTTGCCAGGCTCCTCTGTCCATGGGATTATCCAGGCAAGAAATACTGGAGTGGGTTGCCATTTTCCCCATTAGGAGATCTTCCCCACCTAGGGATAAAACCCATGTCTCCTGCGTCTCCTGAAATGGCAGGCAGACTCTTTATCACTGAGCCACCCAGGAAGTTTTAGGTTTGGGTACTTATTAAACTACTATCAAAGCTGGCTGAGAACTTAGAGATTAATAAGTGCTTCCCTTATTTCCAGGACCAATTTGGGGACTAGCTATTATACTCAGCCCCCAATCTATACAGCATTGAAGAACAGATTCATTTCATTATTAAACTGAAAATTCAATTTTATATTAGCAGGAGTATGATCTCATTAGGTGACTATTTCTACTGCTCATCACCAAGGACTGTAGACTCTAATTGACATTCACAATGCAAGAGCTGCGTGGGAAATATTCTTCCCAAGGGTGGACAGAAAGCTTTTCAGTCATGTAAACTTTTTTTAACCTTTGATTTAAACAGCTAATTACTAACTGATCAAGCAGACTTTGCCACTCTGTCCTTATAGTGTTCCTAATTGATTCACAGACAGGGTGAGAATACACATATGAAGAGTTTGTTCATTTTACTGAAATCTAGATAATCCAGAAACTATGTTAAGAGGGAAAAGCCTAAAGTCTCTCTGACTGATGATGTATTTTACTCATTTCCATACTGACTCTCACTCACCATTTTTCAGTGTATAGAAATGCCTGAGTATGGTAGTAAGTATGGTATTAAACATGTTCTAAGGCATTTGCTAAAAGTGGTCACAGCTTGTTGACTGGTGATATGTTTCAGCCAGTGGCATTATATTTTCTCTGAGGTTAGACTCACTTGTTTTCTATTTAATGTGTCTGTATAGTAGAGAGGTTTCAGTGATAAATGTAGAAGAGAAGCTGGAAATTTCTTGAAAAAATGAATTTAATGGGAATTTCTGAGCAACCTTTAATAGTATTAACTCACTCTGATTTCTCTTGTTCACTGTATTTACTTCTAAAATGCAATACTGACTTGTAAGTTCCACCTGAACTTGGCTCCCTGTAGGATGAAGACAGTCAGCAATTCTTCATCCCATCAGACCAAGCACTCTGTGCCTGTATATCTGTCTTTTGGATCTGAAGATTTTTACATTGAGAGGAAGGTAGAATGATTCTGGCTGGAAATAGGGGTGGTATAACTTGTGACCGAGAGTCCAGATGCTTTGTCAGCAAGACCTTGTTTTGATTCTTGCCCATCTACTTGTTATCAGACTTTTGGCAGGTTATTTAACTTCTTTCAGAACTTCCATTTTGTCAAGCATAAGTTAATAGAAAGTCTGCCTTAAGGGTTTTTGTGAATATTCATTCATTCATATGTAAACAAATAGTTCTATGGCCAGAATACACAGACAAACCATATGGCATTGCCATTTTCAAGTTCAAAACTATCAATATCTGCAATCTCATATGGTTCAAACAAATAAAACCCCCCCTCAATCGATGGTAGCAATTATCCTAACAGAAACACTAACTCACGTTAAGAACTTATTCTTTAAATACATGTCATTAATTCTAATTTCCCAGGTAGTATGGCATTTTGTTATAACATGGCTAATTCTTGCACGGATTTGGGTGAACCTTAAATCATGTATTAACAGTTCAATTACAAATTATTAAGTGGGCATAATATAATTTAAAATGTTCAAACAGAATTTAAAATTTCCTTTCCTGCCTTCTCCCCAAATGAAGCAATCTGTTCTTGCACCAGTCTGCCCCTCCTCAGTGAATTTCACTTCATTCACCCTTCCACTCAAAAGAGACAGTTGGGAGGCTTTTGTGTCTTCTCCTTTCTCTTCATCCTCCAAACACAATCCATCAACAGCGCTTATTGGAAATTCCTTCAAAATATATGAATAATCTACTGACTTCTCATAATTGCTCTACTTTTGTCCAAACCTCCATCACCTAATGCAATAAACTATTTCATTACCTTGTTTTCACCCCTGACTCCTACAAAACCCTTCTCTAAGGTGAGAGTGGACTATTCTTTTGAACAAGGAAATCAATACAATTTATGACTTTAAACCTCTTTTCTTCTCATTACCCAAGATGAAATCCAAAGTCCTTACCATGGCTTTCAGGTGTCTTAATGACCTGACCTTTGACTACCTTTGTGACCTAATCCAATCACTCTTCTCACTCACTACTCCCTAAACACACGGGCCTTTTATGGTTTTCCTTTAAACCTCCAAGTTCTTTCAAGGCTTGGACACTTGCACTAGCAAATGCTTCCCCCCCTCAGATCGTCAAGCGTCACTTCAAAGAGGGCTTTTCTGATCACTCCAAAGTGGCCTCCCTATCACTTACCTCACTTTGTATTTGTTTACTTACCTGTTTTCTGCAATGCAGGAGTTTAAGAATGTAAGCTTCATGAGGGTCTGGCCCGCATTCATGACTATATCCCAACATCTGGGATAGTGCTATCCCAATATCTGGCTATTCTACAAAGTGCCTCTTCTATGCTGAGTTGAAAGCATGGGCTAAAGAAACATGTAGAAGGAGACCACAGACAGGAGCGCCAGCCCCAGCTGCCACATAACAGCAAACTCATGAAAAGGCCCCAAGTAAGAGCTCTAGAAAAAGCGCCCAGGCAAGCCACAAATTATGAGACATAATAAAGGGTTGGATTTTTTCCAGCTTTACTGAGGTATAATTGACTAATAAAACTGTAAGGTAGTTAAAGTAAACAATGTGATGATTTGATATTCTTATACTCTGTGAAGGGATTTTCCCCACCCTCACCCCTCACCCCCACTCAAGTTAATCCATCCCTTACCTCCCATAGGTACCTTTTTTTTTTTTTTGAGGGGGAGGGGAACCATTTAAGTTCTACTGTCTTAGCAAATTTCAATTATATAATACAGTGTTATCAGCTATGGTGACCATGTTATACATCAGGTACGCAGACCTTATTCATCTCATAATTGAAAATGTTTATACCCTTAAAAGTTTGGAGAAGTACCAACCTCTCCCTATTTCCCCATCCCAGCCCCTAGCAACCACTTTCTACCCTCTGTTTCTATGAGCTTATCTTTTTTTTAAAAAAAGTAAGTGTTATTTTAAGCCTCTAAGTTTTGGGGTGGTTTATTATGTAGCATTGGGTAAACAGAACAAGGACATTATCATTTATTTTAAATACATTTACAGCATTCTATCAATGTTAGTATAATTCCAAATTAAATCATTTGCCACAATCAAGCACTCTAACCAGCTTAAGTATTTTACTTATCTGTTCTTCCAACTTTTTTCTAAAAGTTGGCTGAGTGAAGTCGCTCAGTCGTGTCCGACTCCTTGCGACCCCATGGACTGTAGTCTATCAGGCTCCTCCATCCACAGGATTTTCCAGGCAACAGTACTGGAGTGGGTTGCCATTTCCTTCTCCAGGGTATCTTCCCGACCCAGGAATCAAACCCGAATCTTCCTCATTGACAGATGCTTTACCGTCTGAGCCACCAGGGAAGTCCTTAAAAGTTGACTAAACATGGCTAAAATCATAAAATAATTTTCCCTTTTGTCATTTTAAATGGATTAGACAGTATTCCACAGAATTCTCATCCTTTTAAAATGGGATTTATATTTGTCTAAGCACAACAGGGTCCACACTGTCACTGTCCCTTACTGGGGAGGAACCCTTGGAATCTCACAGCACAAATGACAGCTGACCACTTAAGTGCTGATAGTGTATGATGAACACCAAGAGGACCAAGACTGCTTCTGCCTTCAACCCTTGCTCTCTGAGCCAGTCCCTAGAAGGGACTGATGAGGAAGTTATACAACATGGAGGAGATAAGGTTTTGAAGGTGTACTGGTTATATATCAGAGATCTCTGGCTTCTGGGTTTAGGAAAAACCTTGGGGCAAAGGGTTTTCTTTTCTTTCCTTTTGTTTTTCTATTTTTCTTTTCCTTTCTTGTTGTCTTCTACTTGGAAGGGGACTTTGCAGAACTAAGAGGGACTAGAGGTGGAACAAGAGAAAAGAAAGCAAGATTAATATTTGCCCTAAGATTCTGAGAGGCAAAGGGGACCATTAAATTTCCCTCTGGGCGGTCCACTCCTTTGAAGACCCGAGGAGAGGTGTAGGATTTCAGGGCATAAGTTGTGCCTATAAATAAAGATGTCGGATTTGATGGAGCCACTAATTCCCTTCCTTCCTCTTTCTGCTTGTGGTGGTGACACAGATGGAGTAGTTAGTGGCAATGGTAGTGACAGTGGTTAGTGATTTGTTTCGCCAGCAAGGAGGACAGTAGAAGTTTCCCAGGTGGTGCTAGTGGTAAAGAACCCACCTGCCAATGCAGGAGACAAAAGACACACAGGTTCGATCCCCAGGTTGGGAAGATCCCCTGGAGAAGGAAATGGCAACCCCCTCCAGTATTCTTGCGGAGAATCCCATGGATAGAGGAGCCTGGTGGGCTATAGGCCATGGGGTCACAAAGAGTCGGAAGGACTGAAGTGACTTAGCAGAAGCAGCAGGGCACTACAGGAGGTGGAGGGTGTAGATCAAGTGGAAGAGGGCCACTGAGGGGTTTTGCAGGCTATTCTGCAATATTAGCCATTATTTAGAACATCGTTCCTACATGGAAATTACTGTCTTCAGCACAGCTAACCTGCAAATGAATTTGGAAAGGACACATTTATAAAGGGAGTATTTTATATCCCGGGGCTTCACAGGTGTCTCCATGGTGAAGAATCCACCTGCCAATGCAGGAGACATGGGTTCTGTTCCTGGGTAGGGAGGATCCCTTGGAGAAAGAAATGGCAACCCACTCCAGGATTCTTGCCTGGGAAATCTCAGTGACAGAGGAGACTGGCGGGGTACAGTCCACGGGGGTCGGAAGAGTCAAACAGCAACTAAACATTTTACATCTATTCCCAACTATAACCACCAGGGGGCAAAATTGGACAAGAAAGACAGAAGAACAACTGCTCTAGGAGTTTTGATTGATGAACTTTTAATTCCTGCTCATCTTCAAAATTAAATTAATTTTTATTGTCAGCCTTCTTTAATATGTACTCACATAAATCTAGGTGTGAGAAAACTGTTCTTTTGTGCTCAGTCGCTTCAGTCGTGTCCAGCTCTTTGTGACCCCGTGCGTTGACGCCCACCAGGGTCCTCTGTCATCCTCTGGGGGATTCTCCGGGCAAGAATCCTGGAGTGGGTTGCCATGTCCTCTGCCAGGGTATCTCCCCAACCCAGAGATTGAACCTGCGGCTCCTGTGACTCCTGCATTGCAGGTGTATTCTTTACCAACTGAGCCATCTGGGAAGCCCCCATATGTTCTTATAAAATCGGCACAAATGTATAGTTTAAAAGTTTACAAAATTAAATGTAAATTAATATCAATGTCACATGTGATGTTTTGCTCAAACGCCACCTCTCCTCGAAAAATGAAGATGGTAGAATGTATCACAAAGGCCCTTAAGTTCTCCAGTCTCCTGGTGTCACATTTCACTGTGCTCTTCAGAACTACTGCACATCTTTATGTACAGGCCACGCTAACCTCGGACTGCCCCTTGGCTTGAACATTTCACTATGTTTGAAATCTGCTTGTGTTCTTTTTTTTCCCCAATGTATTGCTATTTTTTAAAATTTTCTTCTAAACTAAAAGAAAATTTTTGAAATATGGTTGATTTACATAGCCACAGTGTTATTTATTTTTTGCCACGCCCCGCTGTATGTGGGATTCTAGTTCCCCAACCAAGGATCAAACCGGTGCCCCCTGCATTGGGAGGGTGAAGAAGTCTTAACCACTAGACCACCAGGGAAGTACCTGCTTCTGTTCTCTTTCTGGCTGAGGACACTCAAAGTTCCCCCACTTAGGGACAAACAGTGGCCCAACATAAACAATGCAAACACAGGCATTCCACTGAAATAAAAATGAAACTTTAAACTTCCTAAGAAACTCCACAGACTTTCAAGCTGAAGTCAAGACCCCAATTTGAGAGGCTCTGCTGCAGAGGCTAAAGGGCTCACAATGTTTTAAGTATGGTGACTTAACATCATGGTGTCCCTGGATGGTTTATGCTTTTTCCCCCCCAGCACTTCTGCTATATTTTCAATAGTGTCCTCATTTGAATGATAAAGTAATAAGGTTATATCTGTACCCTGGTTAGAAGCCAGTCTCAGTGTGGAATTTTAGGATCAGGAAAGATCTGTGCCTTAGCAGTGGGAGTTAAGAAGCAAAAGTTAAACCTACTTAGAGAAGCTTCTCGGGCTTTGTTGAGAAGCATATCCAGTCTAATAAGAGTAAAGCTTTGGCGGTTCAACCAAACTTTTGATATGTTCTGATCTTCTTTTGTGACTCAGAAGCGTCAGGGATTCCCCTGACTCCCCCATATTAACAAAACACCACCTCAAAACACAGGCTGTAAGAAAGGAAATACTAGTATATAGAATGAAAGATTTCATCACACTGAGGATTCTCTGATATTTGAGAGCATACAAGGTCATTTTTGGGTAGGAGGGGTGAAACTTCTGAGAAGGCCACATTTACTCAGAGAAGCTGGAAGACTGGACAGCAGTTTTGTAACTGTATGACATAATCTGGCTAGCATGATGCTTTGGGCTTGCTACACAACAAAATGATTCCTTCCCGCCAAGTCTCAAGACCAAATTCAGTTGTCAATGTGCCTTCAGATGGTTCTGTGTTAGCAATAATGAAAAGATGCCACAAAATAGTGATTTTCAAGGAGGCGGAGAAATATTTCTCTACAATGCCCCATAGACAAATTTGCTGAGACTGGTCTGTTGAAGTGGATACTAATGACAGCATTCTGGCAACTCTGAGTTCCATTCCTTCAGATGACGATGATTATTAGCATTATTTCATATTTATCAAGCCCCAACTGGAGCAACTTGTCATAATGGACAGGGAAGAGAGAGGGGGGGAAAAAGCACCATCTGTCCTTGGCATATGTGCTGGGGATACTTAATGTGGCGACAATGTCTAAATGTGGTCTGTCAGAGGTTTGGGAGGTTTCACACAATTTTCAAGGATCTTGCTGTCCCAGAGAGTTTGGATTTAGTTGGGCTAATTTGGAGTTAGTTGGATACTTAAGATGTACAAAGATTAATAAAACTGGGTCTCTGTTCTAAAAAGCTAAATTCTCTAAGCTAAACTGAGTACAACCTTCAAAACTTTTGCCATATCATCTGTATTTTTATTTACTCCATATTTTTCTAACATCATTATTTACTCCATATTTTTCTAACATCATTTCTAGAACCTCTACCTAGTTTAGAGTATCTGGGAAATCATGGAGTTGATGTTCTAGATATATATATATTTAAAAATATATATATATTTAAATACTTGTGCTTACATATTTCTAATATGCATTTTTAAATAAACACAATTCTAAAAATTTCAAATGCCTTTACCTTGGACTATCTAAAATCATCTTTGTACCACTCTATGGGAATGATAACAGTAAGGAACACTTAAAGAAGATATTATAAGGGTAGAATAAGTCAGATGGTACAGGTATAAAGAAAGGGTTACAGGAAATCACAGAAAGAAGTTTAATTCTGATTGGGTTCATTAACAAGGCCGAACTTAGAAGATTTAGTATTTTTGGAGATTTTAAAAGTATCTATGTGGGTAATATTGTTTCATAAATGTGTAATTTTTTTTCAAACTAAAGATGGCAAAAGATTTGACAAAGCTTGGTGATGAGTGCACAGATATCACTATATTATTATTTTCTCTGTGTGCTTGAAATACTTTATGATAATAATAAAATGTGTCTAGGATTTGGAGAAGAGAAAAGCATTCCAAGTAGAAAAGAAAGTATGAGTGAAGGCACAGAATCCTGAAATTCAGGTGAGGTGTCTCCAACAGAGGCCTCCCCAGTGGCTCAGTCGTAAAGCCTTCTTGCCTGGAGAATCCTATGGACAGAGGAGCCTGGTAGGCCACAGTCCACGGCGTCGCAAAGAGCTGGACATGACTGAAGCGATTCAGCACATGCACATCTTCGATAGAAGGTAAGCGTCAGAAAATTAAGTTGTGGCAGATCATGTGGGACACTGTCTAAGTGTTCCTGAAGAAGAGGTCTGCAGGCATGGGACATCCCTGAAGGTTTCTGATGAACAATACATAACCAGAGCAGTAGATTAGGAGTAGAACTCTGGGAGAGAACTGCAAGATGTGGAGAGCCCAGATTTGGAAGGATCTTATAATAATGACTCAAGTGAAAATATGGTAGTCTCCCTAAGACCAATGACATCCTAATTTGCTCCCTTGTTCTGCTCGTTTGCATCCCCTATTTTTATTTTTTAAAAATCCATTTCTACTGGGCAGTGATATTTCCTCCTTCCTATCCTAGATTCTTTGCAGTCTCATCAACTACATTGTAGACAAGTCTCATCCAACTATATTTTCTGTAAATGAACAGACAGTAAACATTTTATGCTTTGCAGGCCACGCAGTCAATGTTGTAACTATTCAGTTCTGTTGCAGGGAGCCACAGACAATACAAAATAAATTGGTGAGACTGTATTTCCCTAAAACTTTATTTATAGACACTGAAATTGAAAATTTCAGATAAATATTCTTCTTTTGATTTTTTCAACATTAAAAAAATGTAAAAACCATTCATAGTTTTCACACTGTATAATAAGCTGTAAATTACAGAAATGCAAAACAAAACCTAATGAGATATCATTCCTCACCCCTTGATGGCTATAATCAAAAAGACAAATAATAACACATGTTGGCAAGAATATGCAGAAGCTGCAACCCTCATACATTACTGTGGGAATTATAAAATATCACAGCAGCCTTGGAAAACAGTTTGGCAGTTTCTCAAACATCTAAGCAGGGAGTTATATATGATCTAGCAATTCCACTCCTACGTATATACCCAAGAGAAATGAAAATATATGTCCACACAAAACACTATACACAGATGTTCACGGCAGCATTATTCATCATAGTCAAAATGTGGAAACATCCATTTCGTTCTCTTGGCAGTAAGAAAGAAAGCAGCATTGCTGTGCCACAACCTGGATGAATCCTGAAAACGTGCTAAGTGAAAGAAGCCAGTGGCAAAAAAACCACCTACTGTATGATTCCACTTATAAGAAACATCCAGAATATGCATATCTATAGACAAGAAATAAAAAAAAGAATACGAGGGCTGGCAGGTTTTGGCGAACAGGGAGAGGAACTGCTCATGGGTGAGGGTTTTCTGGGGATATGTGATGAAAATGTTATAAAATCAATTGCGGTGAAGATAGTGCAACTCAATAAATACACCAAAAACCCACTGAACTGTACACTTTAAAAGGGCAACTGTAGGGCATGTGAATTATATCTCAATAAAGCTGTTAAAAAGTAAATAATGGGCTGCAGGCTAACTGTTCCCACAGGTGGCAGTTTTCCAGCCTCTGCAGTAGACACCAGATGAACTGGCTGCTTTCAGAAGCTTACTAGTAGACTCGGCTATTTCAACTTGGAAAATTCAGTTTAGGAGAGCTGGAAGATAACTGTAGACAGGCTTTTGTTCTTGGGTCCTGCTGATGAGGCAATCTATAAGTCTCATAGATGTGTGATATAAGCAATGATGAATTTCCATTTATAAAGTCAGGAATTTAGCCCACACACTCAGATACACTCAGATTGTTTGTGGTTTCCAACACTGAGGTCCTGCAAAGCCACCAGGCTTCGAGGACCTTCACCTGGTCCCAGCTGAGCTGCCCAGGCAAGTATTTTGTCCATCTTTATTCCTATAGACCAGCTGGCTG
This sequence comes from Capricornis sumatraensis, assembly GCF_032405125.1. Classification (NCBI taxonomy): domain Eukaryota; kingdom Metazoa; phylum Chordata; class Mammalia; order Artiodactyla; family Bovidae; genus Capricornis; species Capricornis sumatraensis. The sequence continues at coordinate 93,874,042 of NC_091072.1, forward strand.
CTTAGCTGAAATTCTCCAGCGTCCCATGATTTTAAAAAGCTTTGGGACTTCCCCAGTGGTCCAAGGGCTAAGACTCCACGCTCCCAATGCAGGGAGTCCAGGTTTGATCCCTGATTAGGGAACTATATCACACATGCTGCTGCTGCTAAGTCGCTTCAGTCGTGTCTGACTCAACCCCAGGCTGCCCCGTCCCTGGGATTCTCCAGGCAAGAATACTGGAGTGGGTTGCCATTTCCTTCTCCAATGCATAAAAGTGAAAAGTGAAAGTGAAGTCGCTCAGTCGTGTTTGACTCTTAGCGACCCCATGGACTGCAGCCCACCAGGCTCCTCCGTCCATGGGATTTTCCAGGCAAGAGTACTGGAGTGGGGTGCCATTGCCTTCTCCGAGATCACACATGCCATAACGAAAGATCCCGTGTGTCACAACCAAGGCCAGGAACAGACAATTAAGTAAATAAATAAATAAACAAACAAAAGCAAAGCTTTCTCTCATTACCTCTTTAGAGAGGCAATGTGAGGTGTGACGGTAAATTTATCTAAATTTTTCTTCTTATAATTAGTGTCTTGGCCAAGACAACTGCTTAGATAGTTTCTGTACTGTAACTGTGGCACTAGGCATTCATTCCACAAATATTTGTTTAGTAGGTATGTGTCAGGCACTATTCCAACCACTAGAGATACAGTAAATAAGAAATTAAAAACCCCTGACTTCATGGCATGGCATTTATATTCTAATAAGAGGAAGTCTCCTCCTCTTCTCTCTGCATCTTTCCATCATGAACTACTATATTGTCATGAATTAATCTTGAGTAAGACTCCTGTGCTTCAAGAGAAGTCATTTCACCTCTCTCTCTGTTTCTGGACAGGACAGATCTATACTCATCCACAGGGATGTCCTGTGAATTCTGTCCACAACAGAATTTCAGAACACATACTTCTTCCCATCTTTACTAGTCCAAACCAATATCATTAACACCTATGTTACAGCAATAGCTTTTTTAGGAGTCTCCTGAATCTTAAATTTCTCCACAGTTACTTTTAAAATAATAAAATCTGATTACATCCTTTTATTTAAATCTTTCCAATAGCTTTTTCATTTTTCTTAGAATTAAGTCCAAAATATATAACCTGCCCATAGTGGCATTACATGTCCTGGTCCCTACCTACCTCCCCTCAAATCACTCTACCCTTGGCTCAAAATTTTCCTACCACATCGGTCTTCTTTTTTTCCCATCCTTCCCCACCCCCATGTTTTCTCTTTATCTTGAGCATGCCAAGCCCTTTCATACCTCATGCATACTTGTATCCACAAAATTCAGCTTCACTTTCTCAGTAAAGCTACCTTCGACTCCACTCTATCATAGACTTTGAGTTATTAGACAAATAAGCTATGTTATTATTTACTTAATAAATGCCATCTCCAGTGACTATGAGCTCCTTACAAGGGCCTTCTATCATCTGTTTATGATTATATCTCCTTACCTAGCTCAGGATCTGGCTGATCACAGATGCTCAACAGATGTTTTCAATAAGAAATGGATATTCTGAAAAACATCAATTAAGACAGGAAGACTATGAAATTACTTCAAAAATGTAAAGGTATTTTAAGTACATACATTATAACTTAGAATAAAGAGAATGAGAAAAAGGATAGAAATATGATTAGAAAAGAAGGAAATGAGATGGGGAGAGAGTGACAAAAAGGAACATAGAGTCATGGCTCTAAGCAACAGAAGAAGCGTGGTAAAAAGAATATCATTTAAAATAAAAACTGGTGAGGGTTTGATTGAAGCATCATTTATTTTAGGAATAATGCTTTTACGAGACTTGGAAAGTTATAATTTAGGACTGTAACTCATGTAGCAGTCAGAATAAAGACCATCCCAAATTTTTGAAAAGGACAGTTTTTTCCACTTCTTTGCATCTTTTGTCTTAAATCCTTAGAATCTTCTGAATGACATATTACATGCCTTCCTCAGGAGAACTATAAGTTTTAGGAAATAAAACACAGTGCTGTGCTTGCTTTTAAGAGGGAAGCTTTCAGTTCACTTCCAGCCTTAATTCTTGGATAATCTGCACTTCATCTTCTCTCTCTTCAATCTCTGCACATGGTGGTAGCTAACTATTTAAAACTGGGGGAGAATTTTTAGTTTGATTATTAAGTGTCAAGACGAGGTCATTTGTAGAAAAAATGTTTAATAATATGCAGAAAGCACAGCTCCAAAAGTCTCCATGAAGACCTTTGCCCTACATGTAAATGGATAAATGGATGGAAATGACAACTTTAGGTAACACAGGTGAGAACAACAGAACTGAAAGATCAGATGAATTAACATTTAATGATACACACATACTGAGGAAAAACACATGCAAAAGATCTTCTCTGAGGAACACAAGATATAAATTTTAATGATGTTACTAAAAGAATTAAGTCCATGATCATTTAAAACACAGGGAGAGTCCTTTTGTCTTAATGAGGGCTCCAATCCTTTACAGAATTACTAGAAAGAAAATGTTGACCAATACAACTCCAATCTATTTGGGAGTTTAAATAGTGTCCATTTATGAGAACAACATTTATATTCTATTAAGAAAACTGATAAAAAATTTTCTGGGATTCACAGTACAGCATTAGTAAAATTGAATACCATAATTATTTCAACAACTGATTACTGAGTTCCTACTTTTGCATTTCAGCTGAGCTATTTCAAATCCTAAGCAATGATGCTGTTAAAATGCTGCACTCAATATGCCAGCAAATATGGCAACTCAGCAGTGGCCACAGGACTGGAAAAGGTCAGTTTTCGTTCCAATCCCAAAGAAGGGCAATGCCAAAGAATGTTCAAACTACCACACAATTGCACACATTTCACATGCTAGCAAAGTAATGCTTAAAATTCTCCAAGCCAGGCTTCAACAGTGTGTGAACTGTGAACTTACAGATGTTCAAGCTGGGTTTAGAAAAGGCAGAGGAACCAGATATCAAACTGCCAACATCCACTGGATCATAGAAAAAGCAAGAGAATTCTAGAAAAACATCTACTTCTGCTTCATTGACTATGTTAAAGCCTTTGACTGTGTGGATCACAGAAAACTTGAAAAATTCTTATAAAAGAGATGGGAATACCGGAACATCTTACCTGCCTCCTGAGAAACCTGTATGTAGGTCAGGAAGCAACAGTTAAAACCGACATGGAACAATGGACTGGTTCCAAATTGGGAAAGGAATATGTCAAGGCTATATGTTGTCACCCTGCTTATTTAACTTATATGCATAGTGCACCATGCAAAATGCTGGGCTGGATGAAGCAAATGCTGGAATCAAGACTGCCGGGAGAAATATCAATAACCTCAGATATGCAGATGACACCACCTTAATGTCAGAAAGCAAAGAGGAACTAAAGAGCCTCTTGATGAAGCTGAGAGAGGACAGTGAAAAAGCTGGCTTAAAACTCAACACTCAAAAAACGAAGATCATGGCATCCAGTCCCATCACTTCATGGCAAATAGATGGAGAAACAATGGAAACAGTAACAGACTTTATTTTCTTGGGCTCCAAAATCACTGCAGATGGTGACTGCAGTCATGAAATTAAAAGACACTTGCTCCTTGGAAGAAAAGCTATGACAAACCTAGACAGTGTATTAAAAACAGAGACATTACTTCACCGACAAAGGCCCACATAGTCAAAGCTATGGTTTTTCCAGTAGTCATGTATGGATGTTTGAGAGTTGGACCATAAGGAAAGCTGAATGCTGAAGAAATGATGCTTTTGAACTGTGGTGTTGGAGAAGACTCTTGAGAGTCCCTTGGACTGCAAGGAGATCAAACCAGTCAATCCTAAAGGAAATCAATCCTGAATAGTCATTAGAAGGACTGATGCTGAAACTGAAGCTCCAACACTTTGGCCACCTGATGCAAACAGCCGATTCATTAGAAAAGACCCTGATGCTGGGAAAGATTGAAGGCAGGAGAAGGGGGAGACAGAGGCTGAGATGGTGGGATGGCATCACTGACTCAATGGACAAGAGTTTGAGCAAACTCTGGGAGATGGTGAAAGGGAAGCTTGGCGTGCTGCAATCCATGGAGTCACAAAAAGTTGGACACAACTGAGTGGCTGAATAACAACAACAATTACTGAGTATCAACTATGGGTGAGTTACTGTAAAGATGAATAAGACCCAGTGCCAATCTTCAAGATTACTATATGGCAAGCTTGTAATACATTAACTATAGAGATAATTATGTGATAAAATAGTTGAGAATAAATGACCAGGAGGTATAGAGTTTTATGAGTTAGAAGGCAAAAAGGCTTGGTTTTACCTTATTGAGATCATCAATAAAATTTTCATGAAGGAAGTAGCATTTGAAATGAGGCTTGAATAACAGTAACTTTTGCATATTCTGGGATATGAGAAAAGAATATTCCAGGCCATTGGTACAGTAACAGCAAAGGTACCGAAGTGGGAAAGCAGGAGAGATTTTTAGGCAACTCATTAACTATTTTGCCAAAGTATAAATTGGATGTTTTGGGGAGAGGGCAGTTGGATATACCACAACTGGACAAGTAGGTTGGAGGCAGGTTGTGAGGAGCTTTTCAAATTCGTTCCCTCCCTTCTTCAGCATTGACTGAGCACCTGCGCCCGCCATTGTTTTAAACACAGGGGTCAAAAAACAGGAGAGGAGAAGCTGGACGCATGTTAACTGTGTCTTCACAAACATTCACCACTATAAGCCTAAACATTCTTTTCATAAAATGAAGTCATATTATTTGTCTGCTCCCCAAACTTCATACTGAATTAGTCAAGCTTATTAATGGTGTACCTGAGCCCATGAGATCCCTGTCTCACAGGGGTTCAAAAATAATTTTGAGAAAGAAAGAAACACATTTGCAACCAAATATACTTTTCATTATACACTCTAATTTCCAGGAACTAGGTCAAATTGCTTAGCAGGTTTGGAAGGATTTAACCTATCCCTCTCTGGCAATGGCAACCTCTGCAGCTTGTTCCATGAGAGGCTGGTCCCATTTGGTTTATCCCAGTGGGGTGATATCATGATGATAATCACATCCCAGTAGCTGATCCACCGACCAGCCAAATTTGGACTTTATCAACTGGAAGCAACTGCTAAAGAATTCTAAGGACAAATTCTTGCAGCTGTTTTCAGCCTCAAACATGACTGGAATATCAATCTGTAAGCTGGAGGTGGCACATGCTGAGAATCTGTTGAAACTACAGGAACCCAGATTTAAAAGTGGCAAATTTTAGGCAACCCCCCCCCCCCACCGCCCAGTTATTAAAACAAAGAGGCTATGTCCACATTTAAATACTTTTAAAAAGAAATGTGAAATAACAAAACATTAAGAGTAGAAATGAAAGTCACTGACATGCAGGGCAATTATACAGATGACAAATTAAAATGAAATGTAAGAATATACTAGGGAAAAGGCTACACTAAAAGATTATCATTCACTCAAAACGTTATAAGAAGAAGGTTTCCCAGGCTGAGTGTTCATTGCATATAAGGTGCCCAAAAAGCTTTCTCAGTTTGAAGTTCAAATCTGGGGAACTCCCTGTCCTCTGGGCTTTAACCCACGCCTGACATTACTCGTTCAGGAACTGCTGCCAACCTTGTCTTTGCATCCAAGCAGAAAACAGCACTGCAAGTCTTCACAAAAAGCCTCTGGGCCTTGAACGGCCTTACTGATGCAAGTGAATTTACTTACTCGTCTATCTACTACTCACATGTTAGTCTTCTGATAAGATAAAGAGTCTTAGTGTACCTAATCTTTGTCCTTTCACCCCCTACAATCTGAAATGCATGTTGGGCCAGTCCAATTAGGAAAATGGCCTAGTTTTGATCCTCTAGATAAATATAGGAGGGTTTTTTTTTTCTTTCCTTTTTTTTTTTCAGGGTGGGGGGATTGTTGCAAGGCTTACAGGATCTTAATTCCCGATCAGGGGCTGAACCCGTCCCCTTGGTAGTGAAAGTGCAGAGTCCTAACCACTGGACCGCCAGGGAATTCCCAGGAGTCATTTTTAAAATCAGATTTCTGCTGGGTGACTCTCTATATAGCTTAGAAAGGAAGACACAGCAGAAATATAATTTATTCAATTCAGTCAATCAGTATATGTGTTTTAGTGCCTAATATATTCTTAGCACTGTGTTTGATGCTATCAGGACGAGAAGTGTCAGAGGCTAATAGTCAGAGGTACAGGATCAACACAAATAAATAAGGAAGGTATAAGACAGTACATGCTGAGCTGTTATCTCTCTCCTTTGTATATACTGTGCTAAGAAGGCACCCTGTCAAACTGCCTTGCTACCATGGTGACAGTTACTAAGAATGCACAGACCCACATATAAACAGGTTACAGAGTTCTGTTTTGCTGTTGTTCTTGTTTCTAAATATGCAGTTTCTTCAGTGAGATGAATGGTTCTTAATATCAGTCTCCAATTTTCTCTATGAATTCTCTGTATTCAAGTCCTTAAAGAGCACCCCAGCCCATCCAGGCAGATCCTGCACAATCTGGGGGTCGTTCCTGTTGCTTGGGGATCGGGCTTTAACCTTTCATGTGTAGCGTCGAATGACCTCAAGTGTCCCAGGCCTCTAGGTTTACTTGGCCCTTTAATACAAAGGTTATGATTCCCCAAGGTTACCCCAAGGTTAAGAAGGAATTCTTAATCGTTTCTAAATTTCTGTGTTTTAGTGGCTGCTATCTCCTCTTTCCCCCACTTCATCCTAGTTGTCACCACTGCCCCTCCTCATTTATTCCCCAAGCACCATTCTGCACAAGTGGTTGTTCATAAAAGACTTACTGAAGGTCTGGGAATTACAAGAGGAATTAGTGCACTGGCAACCCACTCCAGTATTCTTGCCTGGAGAATCCCATGGACTGAGGAGCCTGGTGGGCTGCAGTACACGGGATCACAAAGAGTCAGACACGACTGAATGACTTTACTTACTTACTTAAGCACAGGACAGAAGATAGAAGTATCCAGAAGTCCTATGGTCCTTTTCAACACAGGGAATTTATCACTATGTTTTCTTCTCCGGTACTGCCTGCTGCCATTTTGCTCAGATTTCCTTCTTCTTCATCTCTTTTCTGAGTTCCACAGGTTCCAAATCACTGTAATTTTATTACTCCAAACAAAGTTTTAAAAATTCTCATTGTCAAACCATCCCCATAGAGACTAGCTCACAATCCCAAAGGCTGGTCTTTTTTTTTTCTCTTTCCTCAAACAAAATCTCCATGTACCCCAGAGGTGAATTTTGCTGCTCCCCTAGAATGTAATATCAAAGTGAAAGTCACTCAGTTGTGTCCGACTCTTTGTGAACCCATGGACTTAGCCCGCCAGGCTCCTCTGTCCATGATATTCTCCAGGCAAGAATACTGGAGTGGGTTGCCATTCCCTTCTCCAAGGGATTTTCCTGACCCAGGGATTGAACTCAGGTCTCCTGCACTGCAGGCAGATTCTTTACCATCTGAGCCACCAGGGAAACCATAATGTAAAATAGCAGCTAAATACAATTACTTTTTAAAAGGTACTTATTTTCTTTCCCTTTCACATGCTTTTGGGCTTTGTTTAATCTGCATTCATGGTAACATTGTTTTTGAGACTGAACTACTGACATAAGTCAAAGTTTCAGAAACATTATGCCTTCTCCATAGGTCATTTATATGTTTACAGAGAATTTTATTTCCTTTTTTTTTCTTTTTAAACTTCATTTCCTAAAAAAGGGAGCAGAAGAAAAACTGGTCCCCTATAGAGAACTCCCTACTATATCTGGCATTATCCACAGGCCAAGAGTATTTTATATGCATGCAACACAATTCTTATAAAAGAAACATTTTCACATTCAGTCTCAGGAATAGACAACTGGGCAGTGAACACAGCCCTGCTCTAAGGAAAAGAATCTCAGCTCTGACTACAGAAACATCTCCAAAAACGTTGAGGACTGATTTCTTGGAGGCATACTCAAATTACATTTGAATGTCACCCCCAAAAGAAAGTAACATATGACAGTAAAGAGGAGAAAAATTGATGAATATTTCCCCTGGGAAAGATCTCAATCTATACATGTATTTTTTACCTCTTAAGAGCCTGTTTCGTACTATGCAGGACACTGGACTAGGTATCACGGAAGATGTGAGGAAACAAAATTGAAATCCCACAGAAGCTTCGACTTCAGAGGGTGAAGAAAGTTTCACTATACAGAAGTAATAATTACTGAATGAAAAACAAAGTAGAATTTATTCATAGAGTTCTGGAATTTCAGAATTTCAAGTGTTTATAAAATTAATTTTTATTGGAATATGGGGCTTCCCTTGTGGCTCAGCTGGTAAAGAACTCACCTGCAATGCGGGAGACCCAGGTTCAATCCCTGGGTTGAGAGGATCCCCTGGAGAAGGGAAAGGCTATCCACTCCAGTATCCTGGCCTGGCGAATTTCAAGGACTGTACAGTCCATGGGGTCACAAAGAGTTGGACACGACTGAGCAACTTTCATTATATTGGAGTATAGTTGTACCTATATAGGTACTGCTGCTGCTACTGCTAAGTCGCTTCAGTCGTGTCCGACTCTGTGCGACCCCATAGACGGCAGCCCGCCAGACTCCCCCGTCCCTGAGATTCTCCAGGCAAGAATACTGGAGTGGGTTGCCATTTCCTTCTCCAATGCATGAAAGTGAAAAGTGAAAGTGAAGTCGCTCAGTCGTGTCCGACTCTTAGCGACCCCATGGACTGCAGCCTACCAGGCTCCTCCATCCATGGGATTTTCCAGGCAAGAGTACTGGAGTGGGGTGCCATTGCCTTCTCCGTATATAGGTACACAGAGAGTCAAATAGGGATACATATAGAGAGAGTATTGGTGGAACTACTCTTTGCTCTGCCAAAAAGCCAGAAAGTTACCTTGTTTTGCTTTACCATGTAGATATCAACACACAAAAGTATGGAGCAAAGAAAATAGGAAAAGAAACGCTATTTGGGATGTTATAATATTGGAATTACTTATTTTTCTTAACAAATAATACACCAAGTTTCTACCTTTAAGGCATTTAGTCTAGTGGAGGAATAAAGTGAAAGTCACTCAGTCATGTCTGACTCTTTGCAACCCCATGGATAGTCCATGGAATTCTCCAGGCCAGAATACTGGAGTGGGTAGCCTATCCCTTCTCCAGCAGATCTTTCCGACCCAGGAATCAAACAGGGGTCTCCTGCATTGCAGGCGGATTCTTAACCAGCTGAGCTACCAGGGAAGCCCGGAAGAAGAAACCGGGCTATTATGATATAGAGAACTACACAGGTCACATAGCTAGAGCTAAGACCTAGGGAAACTCACAAGAGGCTTTCCATTCTGTACGGGTGGGGGTAGAGAAGGGAGTGTCAGAGATTTCTCAACTAAAGGAATAAGGAGTTGGCCAAAGACGAGAAGAGGCGGAAGGGGCCTAAAGCCACAATCTAGTTGTGGTGGGTGCCCTGAACTGGCTCTCAGCATTTATGCCAAACCTCTAGTATTTCTTTTCAATATTTATTTGGCTGGGTTGGGTCTTAGTTGGGTCACGCAGGATCTTTTGCTGAGGTACAGACTCTCTAGTTGTGACAAGCGAGCTCCTGAGCACGTGGGCTCAGTAGCTGCTCTGTGGCATGTGGGATCTTAGTTCCCCAACCAGGGATCAAACCTGTGTCCCCTTCATTACGAGACAGATTCCTAACCACTGGACTACCAGGGAAGTCCTCTAGTGTTTCTGAGACTGCAGGTGTCATTGTTGTTATTCAGTCACCAAGTTGTGTCCAACTGTTTGCAACCCCATGGACTGCAGCATGCCAGGCTCCCCTGTCCCTCACCATCCTGGAGTTTGCCCAAGTTTATGTCCATTGAATCGGTGATGCCATCTAACCATCTTATCCTCTGTTGCCCTCTTTTGCTTTCAATCTTTCCCAGCATCAGGATCTTTTCCAATGAGTTGGCTCGTCACATCAGGTGGCCAAAATATTCCAGCTTCAGCTTCAGCAGCAGTCCTTCCAATGAGTATTCAGGGTTGACTTCCTTTAGGATTGACTGGTTTGATCTCCTTGCTGTCCAGGGGATTTTCAAGAGTCTTCTCCAGCCCCATAGTTCGAAAGCATCAATTCTTCAGCGCTCTGCAGGTGTTAAGGAAGAATAAAAACCACACCTCCCCCATCTCCGTGCAGTTAGGGTTCTGCTTCTGCCAATTAGCAGCACTTGGAAGATGGATCGAAGGTTGGAGCCACCTGCTCTGTTTCTGCCAGTAAACTCAGCTGTGAACACGCTGGGCTTTACTAACTAGTCTAGGTACTAACTTCATGGGTGCTGAGAGGTAGTCCCAGGAGCAGCAGTGGCTCTCTGTTAACAGTGACAGTGTTGAGTCTTTGAACTCAACAGCACCAAAGGTGTCCCCAGATGCCCCAGCTCTCTGTCTACAGCAGAGATCGCCTCTTGCCTGGTAAACCAGCCCAGCAGTCTTGTCCTAGTAAGCACTCCTGGAGGCCCCACTTTTATCTCTTCAGACTTTCCAGTAACTCTGTAAGCTCCTGATTCCCTGTATTAAATCTCCTGTTGCAACATGATATGAGTGGGTCCTATTTCATGCACCAAATACACCAAATAAATACAAAAATACACAGTGTGCCATGAGTAATATCATTTGCAAGGGTCATCAAATAAGGGACCAAGATAGTATATATGGATCTTAGGCATTGCCGGACCCTGCGATCTTGATCTACTTTTCTTTCTCCACCCCTCCTAAGTGTTAAGTACATTCACATTATTGTGCAACGATCTCCAGAATATTTTCATTTTGCAAAACTGAAACTCTATACTCCTTAAACAGCAAATCCCCATTCCCCTCTCCCAGCCACTGGCAACTACTGCAATTCTACTTTCTGTCTCTGTGAATTTAACTATTCTAGATACCTCACATAAATGTAATCGAATATTCGTCTTTTCTCAATTCGTTTATTTTACTTAGCATAATGTCCTTATAGTCCATGTTGTAGCATGTGACAGGACTCCCTCCCTCCCGTCCTTTTTAAGGCTGAAAAATATTCTGCTGTATGCATGTACCGTATTCTCTTCATCACTCCTCTGTTTATAGACACCTGGTTTGCTTCCACCTTTTGGCTATTGTGAATAATGCTGTTATGAACATGGGTGTGTAAGTGCCTCTTTGAAAGCCTTTCAGTTCTTTTGGACGTATACCTAGAAAGGGGATTACTGGATCATATGGTAATTCTATTTTAATTTTTTGAGGAAGCAGCACACTGTTTTCCATAGGGGCTGTACCATTTTATGTTCCTACAAACAGGGCACAAGGGTTCCAATTTCTCCACATCCTCGCCAACATTTGTTATCTTCTCTTCGTTTGCTTAAAATGGTAGCCATTTTGATTTGCATGCCTCTAATCATTAGTAATGTTAAGCATCTTTTTATATGCTTTTTGGCCATTTGTGTATCTTCTTGCCCATTTTTAAAGTGGATTCTATTTGATGTTGTTGAGTTGTAAGAGTTCCTTATAGATCCTGAATATTATCCCCTTATTAGATATATGATTTCCTTAGGCTGCCTTTTCACTCTGCTGCTTTTGCTAGGCCAGTTTTAGTCCATGCTCATGAGTGAAAGTCTAGTCCGTAGCAACTTGCTGGCAGTCTGGCCAGATCTAGAGCCATCTTCCATCCTAAAGACACTAGTGGGAATGAGCTAGATCGTCTCTATCTTTGACACCCCAGTCTTAGATACTGATTCCCTGAGACCTGTGAAGTATCCCCATGCTTTGAGCCCAAACCAGCCAGCCTGAGGTTTCTACGGCTGTCAAATTATAAACAGCCTTAAGACTGGGTAAGTGGGAGTCATGGAGGTAGACTCACTAGATTTAGGTTTTGCCAATGTCAAGTGCCTGCCACTAGAAAGCTGAATTCAAACACAATCTTCACATCTGCTTTGCAATTTAGCACTGCTCCTTTCACTTCAAACAGTAGTGCAGTTCATCTTCTTTGATTCTCTGTTTATCCTCAAAGGATAAAATATCCCAACCTTAGAGACCTTAATGACTTCCAGGCAAATATATAGAAAATTGGGCTTCCCTCATGGCTCAGAAGGAGAAGGCAATGGCACCCCACTCCAGTACTCTTGCCTGGAAAATCCCATGGACGGAAGAGCCTGGTAGGCTGCAGTCCATGGGGTCGCTAGGAGTCGGACACGACTGAGCGACTTCACTTTCACTTTTCACTTTCATGCATCAGAGAAGGAAATGGCAACCCACTCCAGTGTTCTGGCCTGGAGAATCCCAGGGATGGGAAGCCTGATGGGCTGCCATCTATGGGGTTGCACAGAGTCGGACATGACTGAAGCAACTTAGCAGCAGCAGCAGCAAGGCTCAGATGGTAAAGAATCTGCCTACAATCCGGGAGACCTGGGATTGATTCCTGGGTTGGGAAGATCCGCTGGAGGAGGGCATGGCAACCCACTCCAGTATTCTTGCCTGGAGAATCCCCATAGACAGAGGAGCATGATGGGCTACAGTCCATGGGGTCGCAAAGAGTTGGACATGACTGAACAACTAAGCACAGCACAGAGAAAATTAATACATTACTTAATGCTACCCAGTTCATGCAACACCTGTTCCAAAAAACTCTTGCTGATTCTGCAGTAGTGGGTATCAACTCAATGGCATGCTGCCTTTGCTAAAATATCCTATTTGAAGAGATATGATTATAATCTATAAAAGGTCTATTTCATTTTCTAACTACTACTGCCTTTTGAAAGACTTTAGGAAGCCTTACATGCCTTATTTTTCTGGTCCCCACAAGAAAAGGAAAACAGGATGATTAAGAACAGAGCTGCACAAGGTCAAAAAGAAGAAACACTGGAAGAGAAGGATCCTGATTCTTCTCCCCTGACTTTTATGTTAAACCATTGCTATTCAAGTGTTTATCACTGTATTACTTATAATCACGAACATCAAGGACAGTGACATTTATAAATTATTTCAGCTATAAGCAAACAGAAAATCCAAACATAGGCACATTTTAAAAAATATAGTTGTTTTCCTCATCATAATGAGAAATCCAGAGATAGGTAGTTGCTTTTTAAAAAAATTTATTTTGGCTGCATGGGGTCTTATTTGCAGTATGCAAGATCTTCAACCAGGGATTGAACTGACATCCCTTGCATTGCGGAAGTCCCTTGGTTTAAATGTTCAATGATCTTAAGGCCAGAAGCCCTTCATTTTCTTGACTTTTCACTCATGGATGAAAGATGGCTACCATAGCTCCAGACATCCTATTCCTTACCAAGCAGAGAGAACAGGGAAGAGATGATATCATTTTTGGCTGTGCAATTTTATTTGGAAGGCAAAAGGTTTCCTGGAACTTCCCTTCAACTTCAGAAATCTTCAGCTGACTTCTCAAAGGCTGGAATTTACACCACTCCTAGCAAGGTTAGGAAAACAAAATACATGGTAATATTTGGTTTTCCCATCCCATAGGCAGGCAAGTGAGAGAGAAGTTGGGGATGAATGTTGGTCTAAGTTACAGGGTTTGCCACAGTGAAAACCAGGAAACACCAAAATATTCAAGAATGTAAGACTGAGTATAATGTATTACATGAATCCTGAGGAGCTGTTACAAACTGTGGTATAAAAAAATACTTAGTGGCATGCAAAATGATTCATAAAATGTTATCAACTAAAAGTTAACATACAAAACAATAGATGAGAAAACATCAAAGTTGTTGGGGTGGCCTAAGTTTGGATAGGTTTTTTAAAGTTACATAAATATATGCAAAAAATAAAAAAGCTGGAACTGATCCTCTGAAATGTTGATTGAGGTTGTGTTTTTCAGGAAAGTGACTCTGGGGCAGAGATTTGCATGCAGGTGGTTTAGCACAGAATACTCTGAGAGGCAGCCCCTGTAGGGGAGGCAGGACTGGGCAGCGGGAGAGGGTGAACCACAGGGCAGAAGGCACCGAGCTTTGTGTACGAAGTGAGTTCTCAAGCTGCATGTCTCAGACTGTCCCTTGTACCTTTCTTAAAAATTTATTTGGCTGCATTGGGTCTTAGCTGCAGCATGCAGGATTTCCCACCAGGGATCTAGCCCACATTGAACCCCCCTTTTTCAAAAAAAAAAAAAAGCAACTATTTATCTTTGAGGGACTGTGCCTTGTACCTTTACAAGTGACCAGTCATGGGATGTGAGCTGTCTCCAGGGAGGGGATGTAACCTAGTGTGAGGCAGTTGCTTTCACAGAAGGTAATTCTGGAGAACAACTCACATGTGAGTCATCAGCAGCCAAGATTCCTGGCAGCTGTATCCTGAGCTCCAGGCAGCATACCACAGTGTCCACCAGAAATGTCAACAGTGATTACCTCTGGGTTTGCGGATTAAGGTTGGTTTTCTCTTTTAAAAATATTTTCCATAATGAATATAACATTGTTCTAAGGATTAAATAAATGAGTTAATACACAGAAGGCACTTAGTACAGTTCCACCCCACTACAGTACTCTTGGCTGGAAAATCCCATGGATGGAGGAGCCTGGTAGGCTGCAGTCCATGGGGTCGCTAAGTCGTACATGACTGAGTGACTTCATTTTAACCTTTCGCTTTCATGGATTGGAGAAGGAAATTGCAACCCACTCCAGTGTTCTGGCCTGGAGAATCCCAGGGACGGGGGAGCCTGGTGGGCCACCGCCTATGGGGTCGCACAGAGTTGGACACGACTGAAGTGACTTAGCAATTAGCAATAAATTTAGCTGTAATTATTTCTTGTGTGTGAAGAGCTAAAAAAAGACGAGAAGCTAAAGGCAAAGAAAAAAATGAAAGATATACCCATTTGAATGCAGAGTTCCAGAGAACAGCAAGGAGAGGTAAGAAAGCCTTCCTCAGCGATCAATGCAAAGAAATAGAGGAAAACAACAGAACGGGAAAGACTAGAGATCTCTTCAAGAAAATCAGAGATACCAAGAGGACATTTCATGCAAAGATGAGCACAATAAAGGACAGAAACGGTATGGACCTAACAGAAGCAGAAAATATTAAGAAGAGGTGGCAAGAATACACAGAAGAACTGTACAAAAAAGATCTTCATGACCCAGATAATCATGATGGTGTGATCATTCACCTAGAGCCAGGCATCCTGGAATGCTAAGTCAAGTGGGCCTTAAGCATCACTATGAACAAAGCTAGTGGAGGTGATGGAATTCCAGTGGAGCTATTTCAAATCCTAAAAGATGATGCTGTGAAAGGGCTGCACTCCATGTGCCAGCGAATTTGGAAAACGCAGCAGTGGCCACAGGACTGGAAAAGGTCCGTTTTCATTCCAATCCCAAAGAAAGGCAATGCAAAAGAATGCTCAAACTACCACACAATTGCACTCATCTCACACGCTAGTAATGTTCAAAATTCTCCAAGCCAGGCTTCAACAGTATGTGAACTGTGAACTTCCAGATATCCAAGCTGGTTTTAGAAAAGGCAGAGGAACCAGAGATCAAATTGCCAACATCCGCTGGATCATGGAAAAAGCAAGAGAGTTCCAGAAAAACATCTATTTCTGCTTTATTGACTATGCCAAAGCCTTTGACTGTGTGGATCACAATAAACTGTGGAAAATTCTGAAAAAGATGGGCATACCAGACCACCTGACCTGCCTCTTGAGAAACCTGTATGCAGGTCAGGAAGCAACAGTTAGAACTGGACATGGAACAACAGAGTGGTTCCAAATAGGAAAAGGAGTACGTTAAGGCTGTATATTGTCTCCCTGCTTATTTAACTTATATACAGAGTACATCATGAAGCACAAGCTGGAATCAAGATTGCTGGGAGAAATATCAATAACCTCAGATATGCAGATGACACCACCCTGATGACAGAAAGCAAAGAAAAACTGAAGAACCTCTTGATAAGAGAGAAAGAGGAGAGTAAAAATGTTAGCTTAAAACTCAACATTCAAAAAACTAAGATCATGGCATCTGGTCCCATCACTTCATGGCAAATAGATGGGGAAACAGTGGAAACAGTCAGAGACTTTATTTTTGGGGGCTCCAAAATCACTGCATATGGTGACTGTAGCCATGAAATTAAAAGACGCTTGCTCCTTGGAAGGAAAGTTATGACCAACCTAGACAACATCTCAAAAAGCAGAGACATTACTTTGCCAACAAAGATCTGTCTAGTCAAAGCTATGGTATTTCCAGCAGTCATGTATGGATGTGAGAGTTGGACTATAAAGAAAGCTGAGCGCAGAAGAATTGATGCTTTTGAACTGTGGTGTTGGAGAAGAATCTTGAGAGTCCCTTGGACTGCAAGGAGATCTAACCAGTCCATCCTAACAGAAATCAGTCCTGAATGTTCATTGGAAGGACTGATGGTGAACCTAAAACTCCAATAGTTTGGCTACCTGACTCGGAGAACTGACTCATTGGAAAACACCCTGATACTGGGAAAGAGAAGGTGGGAGGAGAAGGGGTGACAGAGGATGAGATGTTTGGACGGCATCACCGATTCTACAGACATGAGTTTGAATAAGCTCCGGGAGGTGGTGATGGGCCAGAGAAGCCTGGTGTGCTGCAGTCCATGGGGTCACAAAGATTCAGACACAATTGAGGAACTGAACTGAACTGATATATATATATATATATATATGTACATATACACATAACATTTTAAAGAGAAAACATAAATATGGAGAAAATCAAGAAGAAAGTATGAAATATGATTAAAATAACAGAACTTCTGTTCTTTTCCTTTTGGCTTATTTTTTTTAATCTGTGAAATTATTTCTTATGACATTGTTTTTTTCCAGCATGTTCAACAGAACTTTGTGTGATGACAGATATTTCAGGGACTTCCTTGGTGGTCCAGTGGGTAAGACTCCGAGCTCCCAATGCTGGGGTTACAGTTTCCATCCCTGGTTGGAACTAAGATCCTGCACACTGAAAGTCACAGCCAAAAAAAAAAAAAATTCAGTGTTTGTGCTCTCCAATATGGTAGCCATTAGCCATAGGTGGCTGCTAAGCATTTGAAGTGTAACTAAGGCAAATGAAGAGCCAAATTTTAAATTTTATTTAGTTTCAACTCATTGAAATGTAAACAGCCACATATTGCTAGTGACTGCCATACTGCACAGTGCAGCTCCATATCAATTCTAGGCAATGGTTATTTAGAGCACAGATTTAAAATACACTTTCTGTCTTGAAGTTTGGTTTTCTTTTTCAACTCACTATCCTGTATAATTTCTACCTTATGACTTCAAAATCATTATATTTATGGGAAGAAAAACAAAACGGCAAGAGCTAATTAAGTGTAAAAAAAGAGGGGGTCACATTTTAAAAATATACAACAGGGAAAGTAATTTAATTGAAAGTTAGGTGCTAATGAGCTATATATCGTTAACTGTATGGCATTTTTTAGTAAATAACCTAAGGAGAAAGTGTTGGTAAATTAAGAAAGACTTCTCATTGAAATCAGACCTCTTAACCATACTATGCATATAAACGGAGATAACTGCAGAAACAATTTGAAAATGCCTGAGTAACAATGTGGAAGTCTCTTACCTCTTAGGTGGGAGGCATATGCATAAGGGGATAACTCAAGAACAGAAGCAATGTCATAAAGAAAAGAGAGACAGATACTGGTTTGCATCTCGCCCTGCCAGTTACTGGCTGTGAGTACTTCGAACAAATTACTTAAATTCTCTGTAATCAAATGGTGATAACTACACCTGCTGTGAAGATCTGTTGGAAGATTAGTCATACATTAAAGTCGTGGTATATAGTTAAGTGCTAAATCAATAACAATTTTACTATTAGTATAAAGTCAAGGAAAGTGAAAAAAGTGAAAGTCAAGGAAACAAATCAGCAAAAAGAAAGTAAGCTGAAATACTTAAAAACTGGGGTAGGAATCAACTGGAATAATCATTAAACTGTAAAATTATTTTTGGTATACGTTCTTTTATATGTATTTACAACACACAAAAATTAATCAACTGTTTATCAAATGAATGAAAAAAAATGCTTGGATAAATGAATTAATGTCTTGCCCATTTAAAATATCATTTTGCCCCCAAAATGGGTTATCACTAAAATAGTTTTGTCACTGGCGTTGTCAGTAGGGATATTTCAAAGACTCTAAAGAGCAGCATCAAATCAGCGGTCTTTCCTAGACTTAACAGGAAAGATTAGGGCTGAAATTAAGGGACAACTTCTTAAGCAATATTAAGGATAAAAAGGATCAGTTAAGAGCTTCCACCCTTAGATATTTTCACGAAAATAGATAATTCTCCATGCTGGAAATGTGATTGGCATCTGTGGTAGTTTCCAGGGTGGCCTCCTTTGAACCTTACTCCCTAGCCATTGTGCGCCTCCCTAGTCTGCCCAAATTCAATCAGGGATGGCCTTGAACGCGGCCGAGTGTGACTTCCAAGGCTATGTCATAAAAAGTCGTGCAGCTTTTGCTTTGGTCTATCAGATTGATCACATGCTCCAGGACAAGCCAGTGGCCATGCTGTGAGCAGGACACTCAAGACATCCCATGGAGAGACCCATGTGGCCAACAGTTTGTGACAACCTGGTGGACGTGTGAAGACAGTCACTTTGAAAGCAGCCTCTCCAGCTTCATAAGTCTTTAGATGACCACAATCCTAGCCAACACCGGACTGTAACCTTATGAAACACTAAAACAGAAATGCCCAATTGAGACACTCCTGAATTCCTGACTCACAGAAATTGTGAGAGGCAATACATGATTTTTACTCTCTTAAGTCACTAAGTTTTGCGGTTATTTGATATACAAGATAAAGGACAGAAAGGGTAAGGACCTAACAGAAGCAGAGGAGATTAAGAAGAGGTGGCAAGAATACACAGAACTGTACCAAAAAAGTATTAATGACCCAGATAACCATGATGGTGTGGTCACTACCTAGAGACAGATATCTTGGACTGTGAAGTCAAGTGGACCTTACAAAGCATTACTATGAACAAAGCTAGTAGAGGTGATGTAATTCCACTTGAGCTATTTCAAATTCTAAAAAAGGATACTGTTAAAGTGCTGCACTCAATAAATCAGCAAACTTAGAAAACTCAGTAGTGGCTACAGGACTGGAAAAGGTTAATTTTCATTCCAGTCCCAAAGAAGGGCAATGCTAAAGAATGTTCAAACTACCGCTCATTTCAAGTGCTAGCAAGGTAATGCTCAAAATCCTTCAAGCTAGGATTCAGCAGTATGTGAACTGAGAACTTCCAGATGTACCAGCTGGGTTGAGAAAAGGCAGAGGAACCAGAGATCAAACTGCCAACATTTGTTGGATCATAGGGAAAAGAAGGGAATTCCAGAAAAACATCTACTTCTGCTTTACTGACTATATTAAAACCTTTGAGTATGTGGATCACAACAAACTGTGAAAAATTCTTCAAGAGATGGTAATACCAGACCACCTTACCTGTCTCCTGAGAAACCTGTATGCAGGTCAAGAAGCAACAGTCCATGGGATTGCAAAGAGTTGAACATGACTTAGTGACTGAACAACAACAACAACAAAATTTTGTCACTAAGTTTTGGGGTTATTTAATATGCAGCAGTAGATGGCAAGCATATCATCAACAGCAAACATTTATTGCTACTGTCCAAAGTGTCTTGCTAATAGACTGAACCAGATGATCCTTTAAGGTAACTTGTATCTTTACAGCATCAATGTTTTAATAGCCTATCATGTCACTGACTCAGTATCTTTTTCCTACAAAATTCCTGTAAGACAAGGAGAATCAGCCAATCAAATATAAATAGACATCAATAAACATCCATTAAGTTTGTAGAAATAAAGAACCTCAGCTGAAGCTGGAGTCAGAATATGTCTATAGGGAGAGCTCTCATGGCTGTGCATCATCAGTTACTCCAAACTATAAGAGACATACCCTTACCTCTTCCCACAGGAAGGTACTGCCTACTTTACTATTTAGGAGGAAGAAGAAAACCATCTTTCTGGCCAACCACTGCCTAGTCAATCAAAGACTGTAGCACCACAAACAATGAAAAGCCTCCATAGGCCATACTTTGAACTCCCTGCTTCCTCCCAAGAACTATTTAGTTATGACAGCCCCTTCAGTTCAGTTCAGTTCAGTCGCTCAATTGTGTCCAACTCTTTGCAACCCCGTGGACCGTAGCCCGCCAGGCTCCTCTGTCCATGGAATTCTCCAGGCAAGAGTACTGAAGTGGGTAGCCATTCCCTTCTCCACGGGATCTTCCTGTCCCAAGGATCAAACCCAGGCCACCTGAATTGTAGGTAAATTCTTTACCATCTAAGCCACCAGGGAAGCCTTTCCATGTCCTCTGGACTTGCTTGTGGTCCACCATAGTTTCCATTACCTGAATTGCAATTCCTCTGGCTATTTCTGAGTAAACTCTTTTGCAGGTAAAATAATTGGCTATTATTAAATTTGATAAGTTCAAGGTATTATTCTAGGTGCTCTGCTGATAAAAAGGTTGGATGTTGTGAACCATAAAAGCAACAATAGTAACAATAAGTGTTAACTAATATTTATTAAGCATCTACTCTTAGTGTTTTATTTTTTTTTAATTTTTATTTTTACTTTATTTTGCTTTACAATACTATATTGGTTTTGCCATACATTGACATGAATCTGCCACGGGTGTACATGAGTTCCTAATCCTGAACCCCCCTCCCACCTCCCACCCCGTATCATCTCTCTGGATCATCCCTGTGCACCAGCCCCAAGCATCCTGTATCCTGTATTGAACATAGACTGGTGATTCGTTTCTTACATCTTAGTATACATGTTTCAATGCCATTCTCCCAAATCATCCCACCCTCTCCCTCTCCCACAGAGTCCAAAAGTCCGTTCTATACATCTATGTCTCTTTTGCTGTCTCACATACAGGGTTATCATTACCATCTTTCTAAATTCCATATATATGTGTTAGTATACTGTATTGGTGTTTTTCTTTCTGGCCTACTTCACTCTGTATAGTAGGCTCCAGTTTCATCCACCTCATTAGAACTGATTCAAATGTATTCTTTTTAATGGCTGAGTAATACTCCATTGTGTATATATACCACAGCTTTCTTATCCACTCATCTGCTGAGGGACATCTAGGTTGTTTCCATGTCCTGACTATTATAAACAGTGCTGCGATGAACATTGGGGTTCACGTGTCTCTTTCAATTCTGGTTTCCTTGGTGTATATGCCCAGCAGTGGGATCGCTGGGTCGTAAGGCAGTTCTATTTGCAATTTTTTAAGGAATCTCCACACTGTTCTCCATAGTGGCTGTACTAGTTTGCATTCCCACCAACAGTGTAAGAGGGTTCCCTTTTCTCCACACCCTCTCCAGCATTTATTGCTTGCAGACTTTTGGATTGCTGCCATTCTGACTGGTGTGAAATGGTACCTCATTGTGGTTTTGATTTGCATTTCTCTGATAATGAGTGATGTTGAGCATCTTTTCATGTGTTTGTTAGCCATCCGTATGTCTTCTTTGGAGAAATGTCTATTTAGTTCTTGGCCCATTTTTTGATTGGGTCATTTATTTTTCTGGAATTGAGCTGCATAAGTTGCTTGTATATTTTTGAGATTAGTTGTTTGTCAGTTGCTTCATTTGCTATTACTTTCTCCCATTCAGAAGACTGTCTTTTCAACTTGCTTATAGTTTCCTTTGTTGTGCAGAAGCTTTTAATTAGATCCCATTTGTTTATTTTTGCTTTTATTTCCAGTATTCTGGGAGGTGGATCATAGAGGATCCTGCTGTGATTTATGTCAGAGAGTGTTTTGCCTATGTTCTCCTCTAGGATTTTTATAGTTTCTGGTCTTATGTTTAGATCTTTAATCCATTTTGAGTTTATTTTTGTGTATGGTGTTAGAAAGTGTTCTAGTTTCATTCTTTTACAAGTGGTTGACCAGTTTTCCCAGCACCACTTGTTATGTCTTAGTGTTTTAGACGCTGTGCATATACTCTCATTTAACCTTAATATATTAGAGAAGGAAATGGCATCCCACTCCAGTATTCTTGCCTGAAGAATTCCATGGACAGAGGAGCGTGGCAGGCTACAGTCCATGGGGTCACAAAGGGCTGGACACAACTGAGTGACTAACATACAACCTTAATATATATTGCCAAATGTTTTCCAGGAAGGTCATACCAAGTTACATTCCCATCTGTAAGGTATAAGAACAGAGTCCCTGCATGTTTACCAGCACATAAAAAAAGATTTTTACAAAATCTGGTAGGTGAAAAATATAATAATCTGCATTTCTCTGATGACTAGATCTTGATATGTTAAGTACATCAGATCTCTGCCTGACATACAGTTACAAAGATCTTTCCCCAGGATGGCATTGCGTTTTCTTGAAATTTTTACAAACAATTCAATCCCTTCTTGTAATTGTAATTTCTTCCAATTCTTTCCTAATTATGTTCTTCTATTTCTAGATCAATTAAATTTTCACTTGTATTTCTTTCTAGTTTGTTGATTTTGTTTTTTACATATGCAATTATTTTTTGTTGTAGGATACATGGGGAAAGCTTTTTTTTCTTCCCCATAATCAAGTCTCCTTCACTATTAATTTTCCTTTCTCCACTCATCTATGATGCTACCTTTACTACCTAAAGAATTCTTACATATCTTGAGTATGATTATGAGCTTTAAAACTGTTTTTCACTGTCTGTCGGTTTTGGGGCTAGTACTACTTTTTTTTTTTTTTTTTTTTACTTACTTTTCTACTCATTCATTTAGAACCATCACATTGTCTTCCAGGAAGCCTTGATTCTTCCAAAAAGACACCACTGCTGCCTCCCTTTTTACCTTTATAACATATAAAATTCTGCTTTGAATCAGTTAACAGAGTTGATCTTTCTCAATTATATTCTTGAGAGCAAGCAACAGATACACTATATATTCATTAAAATCAAATTATGGGATTTGTTATATTAAAAGGTAACAATGGCGGAACATTTGGCCAACAAAATGAAAACAGGCAAGTCCCTCATTTGACTAAGGAACATCATTGTGCCGTCCACGATGAAAAGATTATAAAAGTTAGTGAACCCGAGATTCTGCTTTAGGGAAATCACCACTTCGTAGAGGAAAAAGACAGGTAAATTTATGTAACTAAACACAATATAACTAAATAGTATAAAATAAGTAAAATAAGTACGTACAAGGAAAGAGAAAAGTAAAAGCTAAGTGAGCCGTGGGTAGTGTCTCAAGCAGGGGACATACACATGAGCTGGTTTATGGAGTTTCTTAAATGTCAGAAAAATTTGCAGTTAACCTGAATGGCAAAGTGGATCAATCCAGATTCTTTAACAGAAGTTACATTAAGGTAGACTTCATTCTGAGAACTTTTTACGGAAGCCTAATGAAGTATGGCCAAGCCCAGGAGCAGCTCTGCTCGGAAGCCCTTTCGTTAGCAAGAACATGAGATGACTAGGACCCCACAGAGGCGAGAATTAACTCGTGTGATTGTGTGAAAATCAGACATGAGGAAAATAAGTAAACTTTTACCCACGTGAGGCTTCTATAAACCACTTACTGGGGTTGGTTTGAAAGCAATGACTACAGAGTCCTTGTTGTGACAGCCAGCACACTTCCAGGCCGCAGTCTCAATTCCTAGCCCTGCGCCTCAGGCTCGGTGGAGCCCAGGCCAGATGTTAGCACAAGAACTACTGACGTCAAGTAAACGTGACGTCATCAGCACAGACGCAGTCTCACAGGGAGGGGCCTCTCAGCTCACCTCTGAACGTCAGCTCCACGGAGCAGCGAGTTGGCCGCCTAGCGCTCTGCCCTGAGGGTCCGAATAGTCAGGGCTGCGGGAACGGAAGCGCCGAAGCGGCTCAGGAGCTGATGGGCGGTCACCCGTCTCTGGCCTAAACTCTTATCCTCGTCCTCTCTGAGGCTCAGGCTCGGTCCAGGCAGCAGCGCGCTCACGAGCCCGCCGCTTGTGGCGGTTACGCGCACGTACGCTCGTGCGCACGTTCCCTGAGAACCCGGAAGTGCGAAGGAGAGGCGAGCCACGTGGGTGGAGCTGGAGCGCAGCTCGCATGGGGGAGTCTATCCCGCTGGCCGCCCCGGTCCCGGTGGAACAGGCGGTGCTGGAGACGTTCTTCTCTCATCTGGGTATCTTCTCTTACGACAAGGCCAAGGACAATGTGGAGAAGGAACGAGAGGCCAACAAGAGCGCGGGGGGCAGCTGGCTGTCGCTGCTGGCGGCATTGGCCCACCTGGCTGCGGCCGAGAAGGTCTATCACAGCCTCACCTACTTGGGGCAGAAACTAGGTACCTCCGCCCCGCCCCCCGGTGCCCCTGGAGGAGGAAGGAAAGGGAGTATATTCCCCGATCGGCAGTGGCTTGGGTTCCCAGTCTCTGTCACTCGTAGCCGCTGGCTCAACTCTGCACTCCCAGGTCTCCTCCCACCGATCCCTTCCTTCCCTCGGCTTCCACAAACCCCGCCCACGGGCCTGCGCGGCAGTTAGATTGGCCAACTGGGTGGATGTTCTTTGCAGGGCTGTGCTCCGAAAGGATGGCTGTATCCATTTTTCTCATGCATGGATTGGTGCCATAAGTGAGAAGTTACGCAAACTCGCTCTCTAACCAGTGACACTGCGGCGAGAGGAGCAAAACTTGGCAGTACAACCTAGTTAGAATTAATAAACACTATTGTCTGGCCTCTTAAGGCTAAGGCTCGAGAGAATTACAGATGGAGTCCTACCCCGTCTTCGTAGACCCTCAATAAACATTTAATGAATGAAGAAAAAAAAAAAGAATACTGGACAGGAAAGGCAAGAAATATGCCTAACTCTAACAAGAGGGGTCTTACAGAGAAAATGGTAAACACGCTTATCATTCCACTATAAATCTTGCCCCTGAAAATCAAATGCAGAAGCTGATTCAGCTGATTTTCACTAGTAGAAACAAACAATATGAGATCAGAAAGAAATAATATATGTGAAAGCCAAAGGCTATACATATAAAGTATTACTACTAATAATTACCGATATTATGAATTCCAGAGTTTTTAAGAGTCTTTTTAGTGCTTTGGCCTGTTTTAGACTCTTTAATATCAGAGGCACAGGGTCTGGGTCTGGTATGAATGAAGGACATATGTACAATATAAAATAGAAGACTACAACTGTGTGCAGATTCCAGTCTGAGTTTTTTCCCCCACTTTCCTTATATTGCCAGAAGGTGACCCTGTATATCTTGCTTTCTGTAAACACCCAAGGGGCAGGACTTTCTGAGATCTTTGCTTTAGCTTTTCAAACAGTATTTTGTTATTTAGTGTGCGGACTTGGCAAGAATTAGTCAGGTAGTTTCACCTGTATTTTTTCCTCCTTTCCTACAATGGCACTTTTCATAAATTTACAATTGCTGTTGCATTATTGTAATTCCCTTTCTACGGACTGGCAAATTGTGTGTGTGTGTGAAGTTATGTGAGTAGGTGACAGAGCCTGTACCAGAATACCTACCTTTGAACTGTCAGATTATGTTTGTAACCACATGACTTATAAAAAATTGTAGATGTATTGTAATTTACATACTATGTATTATGTAATTTACATATTATTATGTATATATGAAAATGGAGACGATCCTGGCTATAAAATTGATGGTGGGTAATTTTCTGGCAGTTTTGGTGTTTGTAGATTCCCCTGCCTCTTGAAGATTGGTAACTGATCCCAGGGTCACGTTTCTTAGGTTTTTTCTTTTAGCTCACCTATGAGAATTTGGTAACCTGTGCCCTCACTCCCCAGAAAAATATATGTGTAATACAATTTTGCATATAACCTGAAAATATTCAGTCGGAGTTCCTAAAGCCTATGTATGTTGTTGTTATTGTTTAGTTGCTGCTGCTGCTAAGTCGCTTCAGTCGTGTCCGACTCTGTGCGACCCCGTAGACGGCAGCCCGCCAGGCTCTCCTGTCCCTGGGATTCTCCAGGCAAGAACACTGAAGTGGGTTGCCATTTCCTTCTCCAGTGCATGAAAGTGAAAAATGAAAGTGAAGTTGCTCAGTCATGTCTGACTCTTAGTGGCCCCATGGACTGTAGCCCACCAGGCTCCTCCATCCATGGGATTTTCCAGGCAAGAGTACTGGAGTGGGGTGCCATTGCCTTCTCCGTTAGTTGCTGAATCACGTCCAGCTCTTTCTATCTCATGGACCCTACCTTGCTAGGCTCCTCTGTCCATGAGATTTCCCAGGCAAGAATACTGGAGTGGGTTGCCACTCTGACCCAGGGACTGAAACCACATCTTCAAGCAGATTCTTTACCCGCTGAACTACCTGGGAAACCCATAGCCTATGTATGCTGCTGCTGCTGCTGCTAAGTCGCTTCAGTCATGTCCTGTGTATAGACTTCAGTTAAGAAATCCAGTCTAAAGTAAAAAAAAAGGAAAGAAATCTACTCTAGTTTACATTGTATGTGCCTGGCTTTATGTGCCTGATGTGCATAAGAACATGCACAAGACCATCACTGTCTCTGACTTGGATTCTGTGAAGTGGCTCTTATTATGTAAAGTGATTAGTTCTACAAGGACCCCAGCTTGCATGGCTGAGCCTGAGGGCTGTGCTTTGAAACTGATCCACAGAGCAATTTACACTATGCAACATCCTCAGGGCTATTGAGGCTCCCAGCTGATCTGTCATTTCAGAATAAATGTTCTGAAAATGGCATGTTTAATGCCTCATAATTTATTCCCATATACAGTAAATGTAGGTTCCAGATGTAAAATTTTAACTCTGCAAATACCTTATGGTTTTTCTGTATGGGAATGTTTGTGGTATCAACGTGCTTACAATATGACTTCTTGGTTATTGAGTTGATGCTCCCATTTTCTTAAAAACTTGGGAAAATTTTTGTGTTGTCACAACACAGTCCCATGTTCTTCAACTACTTTGCTGTTTAGAATACTCATCTGGGTTTCTTTAAAAAGCAAAACAAAACGTTTATCTGTACCTTTTGAACATATAGAAAGCATGGTTTTAAAAAGTGAGTCTTTTTGACCCTACTTTTGTGACTGTTTATTGGAGGCCTTAGCCGTGAATCCTGATTATGAATGAAAGGATGGGACTTTAGACAAAGGACAGAACTGACAGGGAGCCTTCTGTTCCTGTTTTGGTCAGTTGGAGAACTCTGGGGCAAGTGCTTATCTTATAGCCTGCTCCATACTCTGAGGGGAGAATATACTTATTTGGGAAGAGAAAGTATGGTGACTCAATACCTGTGAAAACGAAACCAACTGGTGTCATTTACAGGGTCTCCAAAGAGTTCTCGTAGCACAGTGCTTTATGTCTCAGCACGGAGAACTCAATGAGATCAAAGTGAGAGATGAGAAGTGATTTATAAGAATAGGACTGTTGTGAGGCTTACAAGCGGGTGGGTGAGAAAAGCTGCCCCTTGTGGACTTAACTGAGCTATAGTTTTATAATCAAAGGAAAAGTAGCAAGGAGAAGAACTCCCTAGTCTTCCTTGAGTAGATGTCATGCTTCCATCGTCGGCTCCTCCTCCAGGTTGGGCAGGGGAGTTTTCTTCTCCAAACATGGTCAAGCTAGGTCCACAAATCATTGTTTTTTATGTGTCAGAGAGTGTGTCAAAGTGGTGATCATTAACTTACTGAGCTCACTGGGCAATCTGTGAGGCTCACACCTCCATTGTTTTATTGTTTGGGGGCTTGTCCCATGCTTCTGCAGCATGGTTTTGTTACTAAGCAATCCTGCTTGGTTTTGTGTTTAAGCAAACCTGCTTTTTTAAATAATCAGTAACTTACAAGGGTCTCCCATATTTTTCCACTTATAATCGCCTAGTGGTTTTAACTATTTAATTCCCTGCTTTGCCCCTTTCACTCTGTTGCTATCACTTGTGGAGGACTTTAGAAGGTCATACTTTTCTGCCCTTTGTTTTGCTGTTGGAGAGTTTCCTCGACATGGTTGCTGGAAGTTACCATGGTAGAAAATGACTTACCTTGAGAACTGATGTTTAAAGATTGTCATGAGCAAGAAGTTGTGGATTAAAATATGCTTAGAAATTTTGCATGCTCCTTTAATATACTTGCCACTTGAAATTTCATGACATGAGATAGACTGTTGAAATCTTGAAAAATAATGAGCTTTCATGAAAATAGACTTCTAGAAATAATTCAAAATAATTGTATTTTGTAAATTCAAAAAACTGAGACAAGAAAGAAGTTTGGTGTCTCTGGTTCCTTGTTTCCCAGCATGAAGAAAGGCCACTCCCCATTGGATATTCCAGTCTGTGTGTGTGTATGTATGTGCTCGTCATGTCTGACTCTTTGCAACCCCCTAAACGGTAGCCTGCCAGGGTCCCCTGTCCATGGAATGTTCCAGGCAAGAATACTGGAGCGGGTTTCTTTCTCTAAGGGATCTTCCCCACCCAGGGATTGAACCCGAGAGTCTCCTGCATTGGCAGGTGGATTCTTTACCACTGAGCCACCTGGGCTTCCCATTCCTTAGCAGGACAGTCACCAGATAGGCTTGTGCTCCTGAGAGCTTTGAGAAAAAAGACCCATTTAAAAGAAGTGAATTGGTGGTCTTTCCCTTCCTTAAAGTGTCAGTTAGCTTGATTTCACATACTAGTAGTGTATGTTTATTGATAAGCTTTAAAAGGTATTCTTTATGTGGTGTTTCCACATCAAATGCGTGTGTGCATGTTTAGTTGCTCAGTTGTGTCCAACTCTTTGCGACCCCATGGACTGTAGCCCGCCAGGCTCCTCTGTCCATGGAATTCTCCAGGCAAGAAGGAGTGGGTGCTGTTCCCTTCTTCAGGGGATCTTCCTGTCCGAAGGATCGAATCCAGGCCTCCTGCATTGCAGGTGGATTCTTTACCATCTGAGCCACCAGGGAAGCCCTTCCACACCCGCTAGATAACCCAGTTATCTATCAAGTAGCTAGCTGTTCTTTTTCCAGTACTTGAAGCTCCCAATTGACCACAGAGTTGCAGAAGCCTGACTCTAGTATTAAGAGCTTCTTTTGTTTTTAATTGGAGGATAATTGCTCTACAATGTTGTGTTTGTTTCTGCCACACAACAACATGAATCAGTCATATGTAAACGTATGTCCTCTCCCTCTTGAACCTCCCTCCCACCACAGCCCCCATCCCACCCCTCAAGATTGTCTTGGAGCACCAGGCTGAGCTTCCTGTGTGATACAGCAGCTTCCCACTAGCTTTCTATTTTACTATGCTACTTTCTCAATTCGTCCCACCCTCTCCTTCCCTTGCTGTGTCCACAGGTTTGTTCTCTATGTCTTTGTCTCAATTCCTGCCCTGCAAGTAGGTTCATCAGTACTGTTTTTCTAGATTCCATACTTATGTGTTAATATATGATATTTGGGGCTTCCTAGGCAGCACTAGTGGTATAGAACACACCTACCAATGTAGGAAACAAGAGATGCGAGTTTGATCCCTGGGTTGGGAAGATCCCCTGGAGGAGAGCATGGCAACCCACTCCAGTATTTTTGCCTGGAGCATCGAATAGACAGAGGAGTCTGGCAGGCTATGGTCCATTTGGTCACAGAGTCAGACATGACTGAAATGACTTAGCACCCACACAATATTTGGTTTTCTCTTTCAAACTTACTTCAGTCTGTATTACAGACTATAGATTCATCCATCTTAGCTCACCTGACTCAAATTCATTCCTTTTTATGGGCTTCCCAGGTAGTGCTAGTGATAAAGAATGTAAGAGACGTGGGTTTGATCCCTGGGTGGGGAAGATCCCCGAGAGAAGGAAATGGCAACCTACTCCAGTATTCTTGCCTGGAAAATCCCGATGACAGGGGAGCCTGGCAGGTTTTAGTCCATAGGGTCGCAAAGAGTCAGCCATGACTGGAGCAACTTAACACAACACACACACACACACCATTTCATTGTATATATGTACCACAACTTCTTTATCCATTCATCTGTTGATGGATATCTAGGGTTGCTTCCATGTCATAACTATTGTAAATAGTGCTGCAGTGAATGCTGGGGTACGTGTGTGTTTTTGAATTATGGTTTTCTAAGGGTCTATGCCCAGTAGTGGGATTGCTGGGTTGTATGGTAGTTTTATTCCTAGTGTTTTAAGAAGTCTCCCTATGGTTCTCCATAGTGGCTGTATCAATTTACATTCTCACCAACTGTGCAAGAGGGTTCCCTTTTCTCCACATACTCTCCAGCATTTGTTGTTTATAGATTTCTTAATAATGGCTGTTCAGAATGGTGTGAGGTGATACCTCACTGAGATTTTGATTTGCATTTCTCTGATAATGAGCGATGTTGAGCATCTTTCATGTGTTTGTTGGTAGAGCTTCTTATATCAGTTAGAAATGGGAGGAAAGTGAAAGTCGCTCAGTCGCTCAGTCATGTCCGACTCTCTGTGATCCCGTGGACTATATAGTCCATGGAATTCTCCAGGCCAGAATACTGGAGTGGGTAGCTTTTCCCTTCTCCAGGGGATCTTCCCAACCCAGGGATCGAACCCAGGTCTCCCACATTGCAGGCGGATTTTTTACCAGCTGAGCCACAAGGGAAGCCCAAATGAAAGGGAAAGGGTTTAGCTTTATTGATTATGTGCTTCGCTCCAGGCTTGTTGCAAACTAAATGTTATTTCATTGTGTCTTTTTAGTTTCATGTTAAAGCAACAACTAAGGCTCAAAGTGGCTAAGTGAGTGCACGTCACACAGCTTGTAAATTTGGAAGCTGGGATTTGACACCAAGTCTTTCAGCCTTCCAGAGCTTTCAGCTTTTACTCAGTACTCTCCTTACCTTCCTAACCTAACAGATTTTGTTCTAGACCTCAGCACAAATGTCCATTTATTTCATACCATCACTTTACAAAATCTGCAAAGCTAGACTGAATACAGATGGAGAAGGAAGGCAAACCTTCCAGGATACAGTCCTGTATAGCATGTTGGATCCACCTGTGTGTACTAAGTCACCTCAGTCGTGTCCGACTCTTTGAGACCCTGCGGACTGTAGCCCTCCAGGCTTCTCTGTCCATGGGATTCTCTAGGCAAGAATACTGGAGTGGGTTGCCCTGCTCTCTTCCAGGGGATCTTCCTGACCCAGAAATCAAACCCACATCTCTTAGGTCTCCTGCATGGGCAGATGGGCTCTTTACCATTGGTGCCACCTGGGGATCCACCTGTACCATATGGTGTTTGCTTCTATTAGTAAGAGAAATGATGTGACTGCTAGCCAGTGTGATTGGGCAGTATATTGGAGAAAACACTTTTTAAGTATCAGTAGTTTGCCTGTGGAATCAGAAGTTAAGTAAGATGACCATCCTCATGAAACTGAAAGTCGCTCAGTGGTGTCCGAGTCTTTGCAACCCCATGGACTATACAGTTCATGGAATCCTCCAGGCCAGAATACCGGAGTGGGTAACCTTTCCCTTCTCCAGGGGATCTTCCCAACCCAGGGGTCGAATGCAGGTCACCCACACTGCGGAGGGATTCTTTACCAGCTGAGCCACAAGGGACACCCAAGAATACTGGGGTGTGTGGCCTGTACCTTCTCCGGTGGATCTTCCCGACCCAGGAATCGAACCAGGGTTTCTTGCATTGCAGACAGATTCTTTACCAACTGAGCTATCAGGGAAGCCTGACCATCAGCATAGGTTTGCTCAAAGTTGAGGGGGTTTTCAGGACATGGCACTAAGGGTTTCCTGAGAAGCTAGATTTTTTAGTACTAGAACCTGGACAGTCACAGATAGGCTGGGGCAAGGTGGTTGCCATAGTAGTAAGGGATATAAGAATCCTTTCTTGAAATACAGACTGGGCAATGAATTGTGAAATGTTTCATTCATTAAGAGAAAATTTTACAAAGGCCTTGATATGTAACTTTCCCTCCTAACTGGTATGTTTAGAATACTAACTCATTCATTAACGCTTTCTGTGAATTAGCAGAGAATTTAAACTGTCCTTTGTCTCTGAGATTTTTAATATTCCTAAGATTCTCTCTTTTAAACCTGTCCTGTTTCTTTTTGTTCTCCTAATGTCTTGCCTCTGAGCCTTTGTTGGGGTACAGAATTGCTTAAGACAACATCTATGAAACTGGCCCCAGAAATATAGTTTTTCATGTATTCATACAGAAGTAAAGAAATGATGTATATGCCATTTGAACTTTTTCAACTGTTGTAAAGAATGTATTTGGCCTTACTTCTTGCTGATTTCCTTTGGAACCCCAGAGTTAATAGCAGCAGTTATTTATAATTGCTTCTTACTCTTAATAATGCACAATGTGGTACTTATTGTGATATAACCTATAGTGTCAACCTTGCTAAGAACACTAACATTTCCTTTTTTTCTCCTGGGATCCCAGTAGGCTGTGTTTTCCATTTTCTAGTATAGCTTAAAAGAAAAATAAAACTCCAAAGCCAAGATGAAGTTTTCTGATATACCAGGAATAACAACAATGTCTCATAATTGGGTATTCTCTTTTGTTTTAAATTCCTAAATGTGGAAGGAGGGCTTTTTAGAACCAGGTTCATGTCACTTGCTAAGTTAACTATCCTCTGAATTAGATCTGAATCCTTCATTGAAGTGGGGTTGGCACGTGGGTAAGGAAAACTCAGTGGTAGTCTGCCTGCCAATGCAGGAGACGTCGGTTTGATCCCTGGGTCGGGAAGATCCCCTGGAGAAGAAAATGGCAACTCACACCAGTATTCTTGCCTGGAATACCACCAGGGAAGCCCATTCCTGCCTGGAGAATCCCGTAGACAGAGGAGTCTGATGGGCTACAGTCCTTGGGGTTGCAAGAGTCAAACATGACTTAGCGGCTAAACAACAAGGCAACAGGAAAATCATACACAGGTCCATTGCTACACAAATGAGTGATACCAGGCATCCACTTAACTTACTCTCCAGTGAAATTACGAATCACAAAATATGTAGAAGTCAGAGAATACGGTAGATGAAAAATCATTGAGCTCAGTGGTTTGGATTGTTTCCTTCTGGATGCTGGCAAGCATTCTGTGGGTCTGGTTTCTCTTCCTTACCTGCTTCTGTCATTTGCCTTCCAGGGGGCCAGTCTTTCTTCAGCAGGAAGGATTCCATTCGCACCATCTATACTTCCCTGCACAACGAGCTGAAGAAGGTAGTGACTGGCCGTGGTGCCTTCGGGGGGACCGCTCCACACGTGGAAGAGCTCCTTTCCCACCTGTCAGAGCAGCTCTGCTTCTTTGTTCAGGCTCGCACGGAGATCGCAGACTTCTATGAGAAGATGTACACTCTCAGCACACAGAAGTTCATCAATGCTGAAGAGCTTGTTGGCCTTTTGGACACCATCCTCAAGAAATACAGCTCCAGGTCAGTGTAGGTGAGGAGGGAGGGATGGGATGGGGCAACCTTGCAATTCCACGCAGAGTCTCATAGAATAATTGTGAAGGAGAAATGGCTGTATTGCATTTTATATGTGTTAATTAATCAACAGGCATACATTGAGCAGGGCTTCCCTGGTGGCTCAGTGGTAAAGAATCTATCTGCCAGTGCAGGAGACACAAGCTACCTATAGAGAAGTGAGATTGGTTGTAATGTATTACTTACTGTCAGATCCAAAGAGCAATTCCAAAAGAATTTGAATGGTGCTGTGGACATCATTGACTGTGAATGACTCAGTTTTATTTTGGGGTCCTTGGAACCTGGCATAGAGCCTTGCACA
Organism: Capricornis sumatraensis; assembly: GCF_032405125.1. Classification (NCBI taxonomy): domain Eukaryota; kingdom Metazoa; phylum Chordata; class Mammalia; order Artiodactyla; family Bovidae; genus Capricornis; species Capricornis sumatraensis. The sequence goes on from NC_091072.1 coordinate 93,907,722, forward strand.
TAGTAGGTGCTCAGTAATTTTATGATGAGCTAAATGGAAAGTGATGACTTTGAAGGATACCACTCCTTTGGACTTAATGAGTTCAGATATGTTTGCTTAAAAAAGAAAGGCAGATATCTTAATTTATATTCCCAAATGAAGGCTAATTAATGCTCATCTGATTAATAGATGAGTAGTGGGCAAAGTACAGAGATTAAAAGAGACTATATGGAGGAGGTAGAATCTGAGGAGACTTAAAAATTTTCTTAAATTTTATATTGGTGCATAGTTGATGAACAATGTTGTATTAGTCTCAGGTGTACAGCAAAGTGCTTCAGTTACACACATATATATATCTATGCTTTTTCAAATTCTTTTCTCATTTAGATTATTACAGAATATTGAGCACAACACATTCCCTGTGTTGTACAGTAGGTCTTTGTTGGTTATCTATTTTATTTTTTTTATTTTTATTTTTTTAAATATTTCATTTTATTGGTGTATAGTTATTTACAGTGTTGAATTAGTTTCAGGTGTACAGCAAAGTGATTCAGTTATACATGTACATATATTTATTCTTTTTTAGGGTCTTTTTTCTTATAGGTTATCACAGAATATTGGGTAGAGTTCCTTGTGCTAATACTAGGTCCTTGTTGATTATTTATCCCTCCTCCCCATCTTTCCCCTTTGGTAACCATAAGTTTGTTTTTGATATCTCTAAGTCTGCTTTTATTTTGTAAATAAGTTCATTTGTATCTTTTTTAGATTAGATTCCACATGTGAGTGATATCACATGATACTTGTCCTTCTCTGACTTACTTCACTTAACATGATAGCCTCTAGGTCTATCCATGTTGCTGCAAATGGCATTGTTTTATTCTTTTTTACAGCTGAGTGATGTCCCATTGTATATGTGTACCACATCTTCTTTATTCCTTTGTTGATGGACATTTAGGTTCCTTCCATGTCTTGGCTATTGTAAATATTGCTGTAATGAACATTGGGATGCATGTATCCTTTTGGATTATGGTTTTCTCTGATACACACTGCTATATTTAAAATAGATATATAGATGTCAATCCCAAACTCCCAATCTATTCCTCTTTGAGAAGATTTTTAAGGGCAGGTAGGATTTTGAAAGCAAAGGTTGGTAGAAAGAACGGTTTCTTCATATCTGTGGTTTCTCCCTATTTGTGACTCCAAGTATTTACTGTTGAAAAAAATCTGCATGTAAATGGACCTGTGAAGTTCAAACTCACGTCATTCAAGGGTAAACTGTATTCTAAATTATCTTTTTATTTACTTTTAATAGGAAATATATTGTTGCTGTTCAGTCACTAAGTTGTATCCAACTCTTTGCAGCCCCATGAACTGCAGCATACCAGACTTCTCTGTCCATCACAGTCTCCCTGAGTTTGCTCAGACTCATGTCAATTAAGTCAGTGATACCATCCAGCCATCTCATTCTCTGTTGCCCGCTTCTCCTCTTGCCCTCAATTTTTCCCAGCATCAGGGTCTTTTCCAATATATTAACATGGCTCAAAATTTATAAAAGTGCAAAAGAATACAGTAGTGAAAATTTACCTTCTGCCCTTGTTCTTCAGCTAAATTCCCTTCCTGAGAGTCACTGAATGTTAACAACATTTTTCTGTCGTTCTCAAGAGATAGTCTATGCATATCAATACACACATTTTCTTTTTTTAAACAAATTTTACATGTTTTCAAATTTTTTATGTTTGGAAGTATTGTTTTATTTCTCCCTCAAATCTGATTAGTATATGTTGTCTCTTAATAATTTTCTTAAACCAAAAACTATAGTATAACTGGAGATATGATTCTTAGGATGAAGGATCTTATGTGGTCATTCCCAAATGCTAATATGAAAGTGTTTTTGTTGAACCATTTCAGGAGCTTAAGAAAAATACTTGTATCGGGGCCCTTCTTTCCCAAGAGAGTAAGATCTAGCAATTCTGGATGGGGTATCCAGACACCTGTCTGTTTTAAAAGTTTCCTGTGACACTGATACATAAGTCTGCAAGAAAAATTGAATAAATAAGAGAATGATGCCAATACTGGATATATGGGATATGGAGCCTTATCAGTGTGTGTGCAAGTGCCGGTGCGTCTGTTGTATCATAGTAAAGAAGGTAGTAGTGGAGAAGGCGATGGCCCCACTCCAGTACTCCTGCCTGGGAAATCCCATGGACGGAGGAGCCTGGTAGGCTACAGTCCATGGGGTTGCGAAGAGTCAAGACACGAATGAGCAACTTCACGTTCACTTTTCACTTTCATGCATTGGAGAAGGAAATGGCAACCCGCTCCAGTGTTCTTGCCTGGAGAATCCCAGGGATGGGAGAGCCTAGTGGGCTGCTGTCTATGGGGTCACACAGAGTCGGACACGACTGAAGAGACTTAGCAGCAGCAGCAGCAGTGGTTTAGTTGCTTCAGTTGTATCCAACTTTTGAGACCTTATGGACTGTAGCCTGCCAGGCTCCTCTGTCCCTGGGATCTCCCAGGCAAGAATACTGGAGTGGGTTGCCATTTGTTTCCCCATGGGGTCTTCCCAATCCAGGAATAGGACCCACATCTCCTACACTGCAGGTGGTTTCTTTTCCACTGAGCTCCAGAAATTCCCCATAGTAATGAAAGGTTATTACTATTTAACTGTTTTTATTTTGTTAGACTTGTGATATATCAACTTTGAATCTTCTTTGAAACACCCCAACTTCTCAAAGCCCTGGGAATTTCTTCCACTGCAGTAGCAAAAGCCCAGATTTCATTCTTGCAGATCTTAGGGCACTTGTCTGTACCCCTCATCCTGCTGAGTGGATACTGATGGAGTTGGGCTGTAAGATAACACATGATCAGTAAGTATTTTCAGCTATAGACATTCTCCACCAATGCTACCTTTGTCTGGTTAATAGGGAATTACTGATCACAGACACATCCTAGTCCAAAAATGATCTACATTTAGATGCTTTGGGTTAATTTGAGCAATATAAATTCTTTAGAATTATTGAAAAGTTGAAATTTTGTATAATATATTGATTTTGGGGGAGAAAGTAGAATTATTTTTGATACAAAGTAACATGGTTTACCCTTTGCTTTCAGAGTTGAAGAGGAAGCATGTTTTGTTTTTTACCCCTGGAAGCCAGTTGTCCTCAGAGTAGAATGGTGTTAAGGGTTTCCTCTTTTGGCAAACTTACTACATTGTTAAGCAAATAAAAATTCTTATTTAAGAATCATAGTCATTTGTGATGCTGCATTTTAAATTAAACAATTAACAATCATTTGATTAATCATTAACATTAATCATTCTCTGTGCCCTATAGAAAGAATAATACAGATTTAATTCTTTCAGGGTCAGTTCAGTTTAGTCTCTCAGTCGTATCTGACTCTTTGGCACCCCATGGACTGCAACATACCAGGCTTCCCTGTCCATCACCAACTCCTGGAGCTTACTCAAACGCATGTCCATCAAGTTGGTGATGCCGTCTAATCATCTTATCCTGACTTTCCCTTCTCCTCCTGCCTTCAGTCTTTCCCAGCATCATGGTCTTTTCCAGTGAGTCAGTTCTTTGCATCAGATACTGAAGTTTCAGCTTCAGCATCAGTCCTTCCGATTCTTTGGCGCTCAGCTTTCTTTATGGTCCAACTCTCACATCCATGCATGACTACTGGAAAAACCATAGCTTTGACTAAACTGACCTTTGTTGGCTATCTAAATTGGTCATAGCTTTTCTTCCAAGGAGTAAGCGTCTTTTAATTTCATGGCTGCAGTCACTATCTGCAGTGATTTTGGAGCCCAGAAAAATAAAGTCTGTCACCATTCCATTGTTTTCCCATCTATTTGTGGTGAAGTGATGGGACCGGATGCCATGATTTTTGTTTTTTTGAATGTTGAGTTTAGGGTCAGCGTGTCTACTATTCCTTCAATACTTTTAAAGGGAAGTAGAACTTGGGTTTTTTCCCCAAGGAAGCATCAGTGGAACATTTTTTGATTCTGTAGATTTGTTTTTAATTTATTTACCTGTTATGTACAATGGGCATAAGAGAAAATTCTGGCTAATCTTTCTGTTTCATGGTTAAAGCAAAACTAGAATATTGATTATAAATGCAAATTAATATGTACTCTCCTAAAACAAGAGCTTTTAATTGAAGTGCAGTATTTTATGTTATTATACAATATAGTGATTCACAATTTTAAAATGATGTATCCCTTTTATAGTTCCTATAAAATATTGGCTGTATTCCTTGTGTGGTGCCATGTACCCTTTTTATGCCACGCCATGCAACATGTAAGATCTTAGTTCCCCAACCAAGGATCTGCAATTATTCATTCTAGACAGCTTTTAAAAGTCCATCTGGTATAGCAATAATATACTATTAAATGGTTTTTATTCTTTAATCATAATTTTATAGCTAGTATTTAAAGGACATTTTTAAAAATTGAGTTATATAAGTTTATTTGCCTTTGGTGGGGAGGGTTGAAGTAGAAAAGGGTAGCTTTAAACCTTTTCCAGGCAAAGATAGACACACCAGGCTTCTGCCTTGAAAAACTATGTGTTTCCTGTTTGCATTTTAGGAAGCACATTTTGTTTTTTAATCTGAATGCTTCAAATGACAGAATTCTCACCATAGGCAGAACTGTGATTTGGTTTATTAGGCTTTACGTGAAGAAAGCTGAGCACCAAAGATTTGATGCTTTTGAATTGTGGTGTTGGAGAAGACTCTTGAGAGTCCCTTGGACTGCAAGGAGATCCATCCAGTCCATTCTAAAGTAGATCAGTCCTGGGTGTTCATTGGAAGGACTGATGCTAAAGCTGAAACTCCAGTACTTTGGCCATTTCATGTGAAGAGTTGACTCATTGGAAAAGACTCTGATGCTGGGAGGGATTGGGGGCAGGAGGAGAAGGGGATGACAGAGGATGAGATGGCTGGATGGCATCACTGACTTGATGGACATGAGTTTGAGTGAACTCTGGGAGTTGGTGATGGACAGGGAGGCCTGGCATGCTGCAATTCATGGGGTCACAAAGAGTCAGACACGACTGAGCAACTGAACTGAACTGAACTGATGTCCTTTTTCCTTCAAAAAAGATTTGTAATGATAACACTGTTACTGAAACAGTTGGTTGTATGTGTGTAGTTCAATAAGGTTAACTATTGCCCACTGAAAATTTCATAAGCAAAACCAACAACAATGCGGTTCCTGTGGGACACATTCTACTCTCGTTAATTGACATGCCTAGATCTTAACAGTGAAGACTCGAGGCTTTCCTGTGATCTTGCCCCAACCCAACTTCTCAAATTATCTAAGACCCATCAAATGCTTTAAATTGCATCCAAACTCTGAGTGAAAAGAAAGCAGCTTCAAAGAGAAAACAGGATTTTAAGCAGAAAGTGAAAGTGAAGTCGCTCAGTCATGTCCGACTCTTTGCGACCCTATGGACTGTAGCCTACCAGGCTTCTCTGTCCATGGGATTTTCCAGGCAATAGTACTGGAGTGGATTGCCATTTCCTTCTCCAGGGTATCTTCCCAACCCAGGGATCGAACCTGGGCCTCCTGCATTGTAGACAGATGCTTTACTGTCTGACTTCCAGAAGCCCCCCCCCTAAAAAACCAAAAATGGTCCACAATCTAATGCATTCCCCATAAGTATTTGCTATTTCCTACCTTAGTTCCTGTTACTTAGTTCGCTTAGAATATGCTTGAATTTGTATCGGAGGAAATACTACCTCTTCCCTTTACCCTTTTTTCTAGCTGGGGACCCTTTAGCAAAAGACAGATTAATGCGAGAGAAGCATACAAATGTATTTAATATAGTTTTAATGTGGCCTGGGGGCTTCCCTCATGGCTCAGAGGTAAAGAATCCACCTGCCAATGCAGGAGACACTGGTTCAATCCCTGGGTCAGGAAGATCCCCTGGAGAAGGAAATGGCGACCCATTCCAGTATCCTTGCCGGGGAAATGGACAGAGGAGCGTGGTGGGCTACAGTCCATGGGGTCGCAAAGAGTCAGACACGACTTAGCAACCAAACAACAATGTGGCCTGGAGTCTTCTTAAGGAAATGAAGATCCAAATAAGTTGTTAAACCCGTGTTTTTATGCTAGATTTGATGATGAGTGAGAGTTGTGGGGAAAAGTGGTATGAGCCAAGTTTCCTGAACTGGGAGAAACAGCAAGGCCTGTTAGTTCAGATTTCTCTCCGTGACCTTTTGTCTTTGGAGATAAGAATGTTCCTTTCCTCAGGGTACAAGGAGGGGCCCTCTTACTTAAGGGTTTTATTACCTGCTTCAGGAGAGGGCCAGAAACTCCTTCCTGCACATGTCATTTCTCAAATTCATTCAGCTTAAAATAGTCAATATACCAGGATGCCATAGAGTTCTATCTTGTATCAGTTGTTGCCACAATCGTTCTGTATAACAGACCATCCCCAAAGTCACACTTTCAGGCAGACAGGTCAACTGGGAGTTGTCTGATGTAGGCTGGGCTCAGCTAGATAGCTGTGCTGAACACATTGCTCTGAGTGGGCTTGGCTTTTTGTTGTGAGCTGTGGGTTTAGTCAGCTACACGTGTGTTCATTCTGAGCCCAAGGTTAGAGCGGAAGCAGCTACCTAGTGGTGAGGACCCAAGTGCAAAAGAACAAGCCCAGTCAAGCTCATGTTAAGCTTTTGCCTGCATCAGATCTGTTAACATCCCTTTGGCTAAAGCAAATCACATAACCAATCCATGGTCCAGGGTGGGAAAGTACGCCACCTCTGGTGGGAGGGCTGCAAAATCACACAGCAGAGGGGGTGGAATTGGGGTGGTTAGGAATTTGGGGCTTGAAATTTAAGCTTTGTGGGTCAATTTAAACCTGTCTCCTCCATGGCCTACACAACCTTTCAACCAAAAGGAATTGTTCCTTTTTCTAAACTGTTAATTGATCTGTACCCATCCTGAGAGAGATGTTGCTTCCTACCTGTACCCGTTATAAACGCCTCCTTCCACCAGGTTAAGTCCTGTAGGGCAAACCTTTGGCTAATTCATCTTCATTTCGTCAATGTGTTTGTATCTAAATCTAGTAAAATAGTTGTTTTAAGTGGGATTATAGATTTTTTTTTTTTTTTTGAAATTTACATAACATAACATTTACTGTTTTAATCATTTGTAGGTGCACAGTTCTGTGACATACCGTATATTCACATTGTGCTCCAGCTTTATTTTTCATCAGACCTCTGCCTTCTCACATGCGTGGGCCTCCATACTTCTTTTGGAAGGAGCTGCTTGATGGGGAGCTGTGAAGGAAGCAGTACATGCTTGAGTTCTCTCTTTGTCTTCTCTTTTGGCTTTTTTTTGGAGCAGGTGTTCTCTGAAAATAGTTGTCAGTGTATTCTGTACTCAGACTCTTTCAAGCTCGCTGCCATAGCTGAGGTGTGTGTTTTTGAAATTATGATTTAACAGACCACCACCACCACCCACCCCATGGTCTGAGATGTGAATAGGTATAAGGCACAGAGCTGGAATGGGAAGATGATACAACATAATGCTAATCTCAAAGTCTTGGCAGAATAACATCAACATGAAATTTTAGCTCTTCTTGAAAAAATGAAAAGTAGCTTCGCCATTCACATTCATCCTAATAAACATTGAACATTTAAACACGTTTAGTATGTTTATCGAAGAGCTTGTATGGAATTCTTTCTAAAAGTTGGTACAGAGAATTCATTTTCTTTCAAGGAGAATATTGGATATAAATGATTTCCAATTGGAAGCAGAAAAATCACTTTGAGTACTGTTACTTGTGATAGGATGATACCATTTTCCCGTTAACAGTCTTACTGTGTTCATAGTTCCTTGGCAGATTTTTCTTGATACCCATGATTACAGAATATTGTGATGCTTAAGGCTTATTAAATGTCAAGTTGCCTAAAGGCTAAGGTGGTAGGAGCATTTCTTAGAATGCAAAGATTTTGAGACATGCTATAGTGTATGTAAGTGTGCGTGTGTGTGTGTGTGTGTGTGTGTGTGTGTGAGACTTTCCTAATGTTTATTTCAAAGAATGTAATGTTTGAAGAGTCCAAATTAGTTAATTGAGTACTTGAGCCAGAGGATTTTTAAAAGACACTTTTATTTATTTTTATGCACCAGGTCTTTCATTGCGGCATGTGAACTCTTAGTTGCCGTGTGTGGGGTCTAGTTTCCTGACCAGGGATTGGACCCCTTCTACACTGGGAGCACGGAGTCATAGCCACTGGCCCCCAGGGAAGTCCCTTTGCTAGAGATTTGAGATCCGATTTATTTTCCAGTAGTCATGTATGGATGTGAGAGTTGGACTATAAAGAAAGCTGAGTGCCGAAGAAGTGATGCTTTTGAACTGTGGTGTTAGAGAAGACTCTTGAGAGTACCTTGGACTGCGAGGAGATCCAACCAGTCCATCCTAGAGGAAGTCAGTCCTGAATATTCATTGGAAAGACTGATGCTGAAGCTGAAACTCCAATACTCTGGCTACCTGACGCAAAGAAGTGACTCATTGGAAAAGACCCTGATGCTGGGAAAGACTGAAGGTGGGAGGAGAAGGGGACAACAGAGGATAAGATGGTTGGATGGCATCACTGACTCAATGGACACAAGCTTGAGTAAACTCTGGGAGTTGGTGATGGACAGGGAGGCCTGGCATGCTGCAGTCCATGGGGTCTCAAAGAGTCGGACACAACTGAGCGACTGAACGGAATTTATCCTTCTGATTCTTTCAGTGCCTTATTAGACTACACCCTCCATCCATGTTTTAGCTTCCCTTTCCTAGAGGATGTTGACTATAAAATGCCAGTAATACAAAAAACAATGTATTGTTATGTGAATAACTGCATCTTATTTATCACATGATAATCAGTTTCTACCTTATAATAGTCAACCTAGTTTGGGATCTCGTAATCATCTCATATTTTTAGGATTTTAAAAACTCTAGATATACTTGTGATGATTTTTTTCCTAATTGTTTAATTGATAACCAAAATTTTCCTCTTCAACCAGGGCCAAAACAGATGTGTGTGAATCTTCTGTCTCTTTGACAGTATGTTGTTGCTGTCATTCAGTCACTAAGTCACGTCCGACTCTTTGCAACCCCATGGACTGCAGCACGCCAGGCTCCTCTGTCTTCCACTATTTGAGTTTGCTCAAATTCATGTCCACTGAGTCAGTGATGCCATCCAACCATCTCATCCTCTGTCGTCCCCTTTTCCTCCTGCCCTCAATCTTTCCCAGCATCAGGATCTTTTCCAGTGAGTTGGCTCTTCACATCAGGTGGCAAAGTATTCAAGCTTCAGCTTCATCATCAGTCCTTCCAATGAATACTAAAGGATGATTTCCTTTAGGATTGACTGGTTTGATCTTGCAGTCCATGGGACTCTCAAGCGTCTTCTCCAGCGCTGCAATTCTTTGGCACTCAGCCTTCGTTATGATCCAACTCTCACATCTGTACTTGACTACTGGAAAATTGAAAGTGAAGTCGCTCGGTTGTGTCCGACTCTTTGCGACCCCATGGACTTTAGCCCACCAGGCTCCTCCATCCATGGGATTCTCCAGGCAAGAGTACTGGAGTGGGTTGCCATTTTCTTCTCCAGGGTATCTTACTGACCCAGGGATTGAACCTGGATCTCCTGCATTGTAGGCAGATGCTTTACCGTCTGAGCTACTAGGGAATCCCCATAGTAAGTGTAAATATGAAATTTATCTATAGGTATATGTATAAAGTATGGTATAGTCACAGTACTAAGTCACAGTATAAACTGTAATTCTTACTGTAGATCATGGCTAAAATTTTTAAAAAGCATTTTGTCTAGGACAAATAGGAATGAAATCACAGTAGTACCTTAACTTTCTTTGTGATATCATCTCATTTCTAGTTATGTAATTTCTGGGGAAACTGAGGACCATGGGAATGTGGATCAAACTGAGGAGAGTCTAAGTTCAAGGAAGGTGAACTTGCACAGGTTATTACAAGGCCTTGTAAGCCTTTGTTAAGGATTTTAGATTTTATCCTGAGATAAATGGAGAGTGATTGAAGTATAAAATTTTAAAAATTTAGCCACCATTTTGTTTGTAACTGTGATTAAATTATGAAGGGAATTTGGGAACTAGGATTGAATAAGGGCTTTCTGGTAAGTGTTCTATTCCTTTAATAAACATTGATTGATTGCATACTATGTTTCGGATATTGGTTTATCATCTCTACTCCCATCTGAAAAATAGGTTTTATAATCCTTTTGGAGTTACTGTGAACATTAAATAAGGTGATATGTGTTATGTGCACATTTAAGAGATATTTCAGTGACCTTTTCTTTGCCTTTTTAGGATCTAAGCCTGAAATAGAATGTCTTGTTTCGTCATACAATTCCTGGAATAAATAAACTTCAGAGAGACTTATAACAGAAATTACCTGGCAGTCCAGTGTTTAAGACTCGGTGCTTTCACTGCCCAAGTTCAACCCTGATCAGGGAATTAAAATCCCACAATCCATGTGGCATGGCCCAAAACAAACAAACAAAATGAAACAAACAAAAGCTGAGAAAGACTTATAGCTAATTCAATTTCTCTTTATTTGAAAAGAAAGTAGCGACTATTCTCAATTTCTTTTTGTAACATCAGGCTCTTCCCATGGGAGACTATAACACTGATATAATCCTGAGATGGTGAAGTTGTCAGAACGATTGTTTAAATAAATCAACATGGAATCTTTCAGTCTTTCCCTTCCCTGCCCCCAAACATAATATTGTTTGTCTGACCACATTGGTTTGTTTTTTTTTGAGGATAGAAAGTGTCACCGTGGGGTCACATTTCCACTTAACGTGTTCATTTCCCTTCTCACTTTAGATTTCACCACCCCATCCTCAGTCCTCTGGAAAGCAGTTTCCAGCTGGAGGTCGACGTTCTGAGTCACCTCCTGAAGGCCCAGGCTCAGGTCTCCGAGTGGAAGTTTCTCCCGTCCCTGGTGAACTTGCACAGCGCTCACACCAAGCTGCAGACTTGGGGCCAGATCTTTGAAAAGCAACGGGAGACCAAGAAACATCTGTTTGGAGGGCAGTCTCAGAAGGCCGTTCAGCCCCCACACCTTTTCCTTTGGCTGATGAAACTCAAAAACATGCTTCTTGCCAAATTTAGCTTCTACTTTCACGAGGCGCTGAGCCGACAAACGACTGCTTCAGAAATGAAAGCGCTGACTGCAAAAGCCAGCCCCGACCTCTTTGGAAAAATTTCCAGCTTCATCAGGAAATACGACGCTGCCAACGTGTCCTTAATCTTCGACAACCGAGGTTCTGAGAGCTTTCAGGGTCACGGCTATCACCACCCCCATTCCTACAGAGAGGCTCCCAAAGGAGTGGATCAATATCCGGCTGTGGTGTCTTTGCCCAGTGACCGGCCTGTCATGCACTGGCCCAATGTCATCATGATCATGACGGACCGCACGTCCGACCTGAACAGCTTGGAGAAAGTGGTCCACTTCTATGATGACAAAGTTCAGAGCACCTACTTCCTCACCCGCCCAGAACCTCACTTTACCATTGTTGTCATTTTTGAGTCAAAGAAATCGGAGAGAGACTCCCACTTTATTTCTTTCCTTAGTGAGATCTCACTTGCCCTTAAGAACCCCAAGGTTTTTGCAAGTCTAAAACCTGGATCCAAAGGTTAGCAGGTGGTTTGTGTGAAAGGTATTCAAGACTGGGTATTATGTTCTTAATTGCTCTAACTATCTACAGTGGTCTATGATTAGAGGTTCCACCCCACCCCCACCTGGCACCCCTCCCCACCCCTCCCCCACCCCATGCTTCTTGCATTTCTAAATTCAGGACAAACCCTGCCTGATTGCATTGCACCCTTTATAAGCAATTATGGCCAACTGAATTACATATCCAAAGAGTAGTCTAGGAGGTGGTCATGGATGCTGGTCTCTGCAGTACAGCAAGGTATTTTTTTTGGCGTTTTCTTCTATTTTCCTGTATTTCATGTAGACTAATATTTATTGGCCTTTGATTCTTATTTCCAGATGTTTTATATTGTTCCAAACATTGTATTCCAATGTAGTTTCAAACGCCCTGTCTTTCCCTCCCCCCGCCCCTTTCTGGATGAGTAACTGAGATACTATGTAAAACAGCTTTTTTAAAATCAAGGAATATTTTCCAGCTCATGAATTAGCAAATTAACATGAAACTTTAAGTTTTGTGATCAGCAAATTAATATTTTTGATGCCACAATTAGGGTCTTGATGAGAAAGTTCTATCAATTTTTGAAATTGACAGTGAATCAGAATGGTAGCAATAGCATCTGTTTTTTTTTAACAGTTCCAAAGATTCTCAGGGCAACTTTAATAGCCAAGGTTGCTTTTGGGATGACCTGCACATCTAGCTGCATTTGTTTTTACCCTTATAAAGCTTGAATTTTTCACTGTTTTAAGGTTAGTGTAAGCCATTAAGTGGTCGTTTCTTCCTTCAGGAAAGGAGCGATTTGGCTCTCTGTTTATCACCTTTCTGTTGAAATGCATGCTCATGTTTGGCTCCTCCCTGGTTATCTTTAGTCTGAAAAAGTAGGCAGTCTTGATTTTTCAGCCTCTTTTAGGCAACTTAACCTACTTCTATAAAATCAAAATGGAGGTCTTGATACTTGCTAAAAAATCTATTGCGCATTCAAAAGGCCTCTTTGTAGTTGAGTAATCCACCTACAGTTAAGCACATCTCAACCTGGGTTTCATTCCTGTCTCCTCCACGTTATTTTTAGAAGCAGTGATACATCTTAACACATGCTTCCTTAACGCTTTCCTTCAGTAGGTGTTCATGGGGAAGGAGACAGATCAGTGAAGCCATAATGGGCCGTGGAGACCTTCCCTTCTAGGTTATTGATTGAGAATAAAAATAAGCCACAAAGAGTAATTGAGTAGTTACTATTTGATAGTTCCTTCAAAGCTTGTGTGCAGCATAATGATCAGAGCAGTCCCCTTTCTCATGATTGCATGGAGTCACGGTTTTTTACGGGGTGGCCACAGCAGGCAAGCGGGCAGCATTGGCCGAGACCAGAGAGTCCCTTGAGTCCATGTAGGAGGCTGCCTATCTCAGACCAGACTCCCTGGTGGAAGAGCCCACTGGCCTATTTTCTGTGGAGAATGTGTGTTTTTCTTTTGTTTTTATTTTTTAGAAAAAATATGATTTGTGAAAAGCCAGTTTGCTTTACATAGGAAGTAGAGATTTACTTCTGCATTTTTTTCACTAAGGTTCAATAAAAATCTGGGCTGATTTCACAACATTTAATTTACATAAAAAATTGAAAACAATTGGAACTAATTAGTCAAATCATTTTTCTTCCTTTTCGTGTTTTTCCAAGAAGCTGAAAAATATTCCTTGGTGTTCATGAATTTTTTTCCCCCCCTAGATGAAACCACCATTAGCCTTAATGATATGGTGTCCCTTTTACCTAAAAGAAACAGGCCTCAGTGGAGCATGGCAGAGAGTGTAAATAAAACATATATACAGTATTTAAATACTGAGTCCTCGCCTAGAAAATATTTGAATTGTATATTTATTTTTAAACCTATTTTGGTTCAAGCCAGGAAACAAAGTCATTTTACTCTCTGAGATTTGTCCTTTGAAATCAGTAATGAAATGATCTATAAAGTCTATTCTTTGCTAATGTGAAGTGAAGTGAAAGTTGCTTAGTCGTGTCTGACTCTTTGTGACCCCATTCTCCAGGCCAGAATACTGGAGTGGGTAGCCTTTCTCTTCTCCAGGGGATCTTCCCAATACAGGGATCGAACCCAGGTCTCCCGCATTGCAGGCGGACTCTTTACCAGCTGAACCACAAGGAAAGCCCCAAAATACTGGAGATGGTAACCTATCCCTTCTCCAGGGGATCTTCCTGACCTAGGAATTGAACTGTCTCCTGCATTGTGGGCAGATTCTTTACCAAACTGAGCTATCAGGGAAGCCCCATGCTTTGCTAATGGGAAGAACAAATGCTCATATTTTCTGTAGACCATTTGCTTTGAAATATGTTTCTAAAGCACAACTTGATCAATGTTTATGGGTAACCAGAAGTGCAGTGAACAATTACCAAGCTTGCCAACAAGCCCATCAAGGAGTGTTCATTTCAGAACGCTGTTTGGACAGAGGGTGAACATTTATGACTTTGTTCTTTGGGTCCAGCCTGGTGTCTGACTGTGTCATCTTAGGGAGTGTGACAGTAAAGCTAAATTCTTAACCCAGGAGCCAATATCCTGTTTATAATTGCTCTGTACATTTGAAGATGCTAGAGAAAATTTACTTTGAAGAGAGAAAATAGTTATTATTTCAACCTCACTCCCAGTATAGTCACTCAGGTGATTGTCAAAATAAGTTCACCCTTTGATCTAACAGCCAACTTGCAATTTTCTTTGGCAAGTTGGCCTCTAAGTTTGACTTCCTTATCTGTAAAATGGGAATAAGGAAATATGGTCTGCTGTTTCCAAAGGATGTGTAAGAATGAACTGAGATCACGCATGTAAAAAATGCTTTGCAAACTTACTTGCATTTGAATGCTGTCAAAATAAAAGATGAACCACTGTTTCTTTAAACTTTTCTGTTCTCATCTTTCTCTCCAGATTGGTGACAAACCTGTACTTTGACATTAAGTTTGAATGGTACTTAAAGAACTAGTTTAGAAGAGGAGGCAGATAAATGTCTAATCAACCCACCTGCTTTACTTATTTTAGAATCTTTGTGAAATGAAAGTCAGTCATGTCCGACTCTTTGCGACCCCATGAACCATGGAATTCTCTAGGCCGGAATACTGGAGTGGGTAGCCTTTCCCTTCTCCAGGGGATCTTCCCAACCCAGGGATCGAACCAGGTCTCCCACGTTGCAAGTGGATTCTTTACCAATTGAGCCACCAGGGAAGCCCTTAGAATCTTTGTGGTTCTTCCCAAATTTTTATCATTGGTGGAAGCATCATTTCATTTCTGTTTTCTTACTGATATTTCTTAGTCTGGTTGCTCTATCAGTTATTGAGAAGGGTGAATTAAAATCTCCAGTTGTGACTATGGATTTCTTTATTTCTGTCAGTTTTCTGCATTTTGAATTCCTTTTATTAGTCGCATACACATTAATAGTTTTTCTTTCTCATGTATTAACCATTTTATCATTATTTAGCTTCCCACTTTATTTCCATTAGTACTCCTTGCTTTGAAATCCATTTTGCCTCTTTTTTCTTTTTTTTTTTTTTTAAGAAAAATTAGGAATAGTTCCTTTGGCTGTGCTAGATCTTTGTTGTTGGATGAGCTTTCTCTGGCTGTGACGAGCAGCACCTACTCTCTAGTTTCAGTGCGAGGGCTTCTCATTACGTTGGCTTTTCTTGTTGTGGAACACAGGTTCTAGGGCTCCCAGGCTCTAGAGCGTGGGCTTAGTAGTTGTGGCATACAGGCTTAGTTGCTCTACAGCCTGTGGGATATTCCCAGATCAGGGATCAAACACATCTCCTGCTTTGGCAGGCAAGTTCTGTACCTCTGAGCCATCAGGAAAGCCTTTGCCTCATTTTTATGACCATTCCAGCTTGCTTGTGTTTCCTGTTTGCATGGTGTGTCTTTTTCAATCCTCTTACTTGTCATTTATTTGTATCATTGTTTTTAAAGTGTGTGTAGTGAGAACTAGAGAATACTAATTAAAAAGAGCAGTATCTGACAATCTCTGCCTTTTGATTGAAATGTTTAGTTTATTTCTTCTATGAGGTTTTCACAGTCAGGGTTTTGCTGATGGTATCCTCAAACCATTATTTAATAAGCTTTCTGTTCTCTTTTCTCTTCATGTTGGGAGTTAGATCAAGATGTTTGATCACATTCAGTAATTGCTTTTTTTTTTGGTAGCAAGTGTTGTGCATTTTGGGCTTCCCACGTGGCACTAGTGGTAAAGAACCAATGCAGGAGATGTAAGAGATATGAGAGACAGGGTTTCCATCCCTGGTTGGGGAAGATCCTCTAGAGGAGGGCATGGCAACCCACTCCAGTATTCTTGCCCAGAGAATCTTATGGACAGAGGAGGCTGCCAGGCTATGGTTCAAAGGGTTGCCAAGAGTCGGACATGACTGAAGTGACTTAGCACGTGCGCACGCACGCGCACACACACACACGTGTGTTTTATTAGACAGCTAATACCTGGCATTGCCTAAATTGGTTGTATTAGTAGAGGTTACAAAACTGTTGGATTCTAAATATGTCACTTTAATTTCATGGGGAAACAGTGGAAACAGTGTCAGACTTTATTTTTCTGGGCTCCAAAATCACTGCAGATGGTGATTGCAGCCATGAAATTAAAAGACACTTACTCCTTGGAAGAAAAGTTATGACCAACCTAGATAGTATATTCAAAAGCAGAGACATTACTTTGCTGACTAAGGTCCGTCTAGTCAAGGCTATGGTTTTTCCTGTGGTCATGTATGGATATGAGAGTTGGACTGTGAAGAAGGCTGAGTGCCAAAGAATTGATGCTTTTGAACTGTGGTGTTGGAGAAGACTCTTGAGAGTCCCTTGGACTGCAAGGAGACCCAACCAGTCCATTCTGAAGGAGATCAGCCCTGGGATTTCTTTGGAAGGAATGATGCTAAAGCTGAAGCTCCAGTACTTTGGCCACCTCATGTGAAGATTTGACTCATTGGAAAAGACTCTGATGTTGGGAGGGTTTGGGGGCAGGAGGAGAAGGGGACGACAGAGGATGAGATGGCTGGATGGCATCACGGACTCAATGGATGTGAGTCTGAGTGAACTCTGGGAGTTGGTGATGGACAGGGAGGCCTGGCATGCTGTGATTCACGGGGTCGCAAAGAGTTGGACACGACTGAGCGACTGAACTGAATTTCATTTATTAGACAAATCTGCAAAGAGGAACTACACCTCCAACTATTTAGTTACCTTGAAGAACAGCTCATAAAGGGGAGGCTAGATAAATGCTTTATTCTTTTGTCAGTTTTTATTTTTATTTTTTTTTTTTTTCAGTCCTGTGTCTTTATTAAAGAAAGTTAGAGACTAGATCTGACAAACAAGGGGTGAGATGCTGGCTAGAAGGGAGTGGGCTGGGCTTAGGCCCTGGGGATTCAAGGGCAGACTGATGGCCTGGAAGGGACCAAGAAGATCAGGTCCTGGCAGCAGCTGAGGAAGTGCCTGAGGATGAGCATTCAGGCACTGGGGTGGGCCATGGGGGTGGGTGATCAGCTGGTTCTGCAGGGAGTCCAGGGCCGTCCTTGGACCCCTTTTCTTGAGACCACCTTTTCTTGTCTACCTAGATCATCCACTGGTCCTGATCCTGTTCGTTGCCTTCCATGTCCACCTCATTGACCTCCCCGTCATCAGGTGACTCATTGTAGTCATTCATCTCATCCACGTCCTGCATGTCCTCGTCATCCTCTGAGTCCTCTTCACTGTCCTTGTTGTCGTCTTCCTCTTCCTCATCGTCAGTGCTCTGAGGCCGGTTTGCCAATAGGTACCAGGTTGTTGTCTTTCTCTGCAATGCTCTAGAGCGCGACGGGAGGCGGCAGCCGGCGGTGACCTGGAAGCACTTCTTTCTCTTTTGTCAGTTTTTAAAATAGTGAGTTGTACAGCATCTTCCAGAGACTTTGAGGAGTTTCTAAAGAAATGTGTAAGAATTTATAAGGATTTCTGCCTCTTGCCTCTTAGCTTTAACCCCAAATCTGAATCAAAGCAGCCATTTTTTCCACTTACCATAGACACTTTCATATAAAATATTACAACCTTCCCTTATTTCTTCTTCATGGTTGATTTTTCTCTCTTGATTACTGTTAACTCCTCTCCTCTACTTTTTTCCTTCCTCTCTAGTTTCTAATACCTTCCTCAGCAATTCTACTTTAGCCACTAAAATTCTTCCCACTATGGCCATACCACCCTGAACGTGCCCGATCTCATCTGAAATTCTTCCCATGCTTCAGGGAGCCAGTACCCTAGTGGTCTCTGACCCAGTTTTGGAAAGCAGCATCTGAAAATATTTATTTTGATTGCTTTTACAACTAGTTAGTTTTTTTTTTTTTTTTTTCAGGCAGTTGCAAAGGAATACATAGAGGGGAAAAGTTCAGTATTGACACATTAATGGGGTGACCACAAAAAGCCCAACCACTTCATGAGCACACAAGACATTTAGCCAACTATAGCCAAGCAATGCTGAGTATATCCAGTGGATTACTCAGTAAGAAAAGCTACTCAGAACTAAAATCTTACCAAGCATAATTTTACTGTAATTTTTTATTATTAGGTAGAAAATCATTCTCAGTCTATTTTCTGTAATTAGTCTATATAAAAATATTACATTAACTTCTGTTTTTTGTTTTTCTTTTAAGTAAGTTTAAGAAAAATAAATTTTTTTCCCATCCAAGTGAGAAAGAAAAAACATGCCATGTGACTTCCCAAGAAAGCCCTGTAGATAGAGTTTAGCAATTCTGCAATGCAATTATTTCATGGCCTTTTGCCTGAATAATTCTAAGCTGCTTCTCCAGAGGAAATGAGTCAGAAGAAATATGCTTGCTGTGTCCTTCTTCCTTGGGAGACTTCTCTTGATATCTTGTAGATCCATGAGACTTCATTAAATGCAAGTCTTTTGACTTGTCTGCATATTTTTTCAATCTGACTTTGATAATCTGTTTCTAGGATACTTTAAATTTAAAACCATATGGTATGTGTAAGATATCAATGTTAGGAAATGAAGAGATACAAATGTGTTCTGCTTTCTGTAGCCCTGTACCTAATGTCAGACTCTGCCTGCTAATGCAGGAGACTCAGGTTCTGTCCTTGGATCAGGGAGATCCCCTGGAGAAGGAAATGGCAACCTACTTTAGTATTCCTGCCTGGAGAGTTCCATAAAGAAAGGAACCTGGCGGGCTACAGTCTGTGGGGTCACAAGAGTCGGAGATGACTTGGTGACTAAACAAGAACCTAATATCAGCACCTGGGGGCAGCAGTCTGCCTGATGGCAGAACTCAGGGAGGGCCACAAAGGGCAGCTGTGTTGGGGTGCATTCTGAAAGAGAACTGCTTGGCTGTGCAGCAGCAATAGCAGGAACATGCAGGATGGTACTTGACACTGATCTTACAGAGGACTTTGGCTAACTTTGTCCCTTGGGAGCTTTGACAGGTCTTAGAAACTGTAGAGCAATTCCTCAATTCATTTAAATTTGAAAATTGATGTCTCATTTGATTTGAGATTTATAATGACTCAGCTGATTAAACTTCTAGATGAGAGCTAAACTTATTTTTAGTGTGTCAAGGTCTGGCCGTGTAGGACACCCTTTGACTCCACAGCCATCCTGGTTTCAGTCACTCCAGGCTAGACCAGTAGAGCAGTCGGTCCCCAAAGCAAAAGCAGATAGAGGATATGAATGACTCTTTGCTGGCATTTAACTTATATTCATTTAACATCTATTAAACATCAACTGCCTGGCTTCCCTGGTGGCTCAGATGGTAAAGAATCCGCCTATAGTTCAGGAGACCCAGGTTCAATCCCTGGGTCAAGACGATTCGCCTGGAGAAGGGAATGGCTACCTGCTCCAGGATTCTTACCTGGAGAATTCCATGGACAGAGGAGCCTGGAGGGCTATAGTCCATGGGGTCACAGAGAATCAGACATGACTGAGCAACTAACACAGATATTAATCACGCCAAGGATGGTCATACAGCAGTCAACCATGATAAATATGAGGCCTGCTTGATTAGTGCTGGGATTGAGGTAAGCTGGCTCCAACCACCCAGGCAGGCCCAGAGCTGAGGGGATTGTAAGCAGGAAGGCAGTGAACAGTCTTCAAACTTGTTTTACCAATTTTGGAAAAACCATGATTCCTTGATGGATTTTTTTTTTTTTAAATCTGAAATCATCATCATTACATTTAAATGTCTCAGGTGATACATTTTATCATACATTGTAGATGTTGACACCGGAAATAAAAATATTCATTCTTTTAAATGTATATGTAAAATCTTGTTATAATAGACTTAATAACTACCATTTCTTATATTTAAAAACATCTAAATAAGCTTTGTAACAATTGGAAATATTATATTGCTCCTTGAATTCCATTCTGTTTCTCCCATAGAATATTATTCTAGGATTTAAAAAACAATTATTTTTTCAGCTGCACCTTTCAGCATATAGGATCTTAGTTCCCTAAACAGGGATCAAACCCATGCCTCTTGCAGTGGAAGCTCAGAGTCCTAACCCCTGGACCACCAAGGAAATCCCAGAATTTTGTTCTAATGTTTTTTTCTTAAAAGTCTTATTGATCACCCTATTAAATACTTATCAGCATATTATATATATATATGTATGTATGTTCTTTCTATTACCATAAAGCTCCAAGAGTCTAATGACCAAATGACATACATACTAGAAATTCTATTTGAACATTTTATTTGAAATATCTCTTTCAATGAATTGAGCAGGTACTGTTTATGGTGACTTGGTTAATGTAGTCAATTGTCTAAGTGTTCCTCTGGTGAGCAGAGATCTTTACACCCTCTAGTAATACCTCATATTAAGAACTGGGAGGGGTCTGATATTTTACAAGTTACCCTGCCATAATTTCATGTGTGCTGGCAGCACGCAGGAGGTAATTTACAGCAGTAGCAATAGCCAGAATATTCCCATTTTTGCACTGGTTCTCTGAGCCACAATTCCCTCAGGGCCAGTGTGGATGGGCCCAAATGGATGCCTGCTCACACAATTCATTGCATTTCAGGAGAGAATTCTGACCTTAGGAAACTCAAATCTTTTTTAATGGTCAATAAGGATGCCTTCCATTTGCTCCAGTGTTGTTCTGGGAAGTAACTATATTAGTTTCCAAGGGTTGCTGTTACAAAATACCACAAGTCTGGTTGTTTAAAACAACAGAAATTCACTGTCTCTCAGTTCTAAAGGCTACAAGTCTGAAATTCAGACCCTGGCAGGGCTGTCTTCCCTCTGAAACCTATGGGAGAACCCTTCCTTGCCTTCCAACACCCGCTGTGTCGTTAGCAGTCTCTGGCATTGTTTGGCACATAGCTGCGTGACCCCAGCCATCACTTGGCATCTTCTCTGTCTTCACATGGACGTATTCCTATAAGGACACCAGTCATGTCGGACAAAGGGCCTGCCATATTGTGTGTGTGTGTGTGTGTGTGTGTGTGTGTGTGCACGCCTGCCATACTGTGTGTGTGTGTGTCATATTGGACAAAGGGCCTGCCATACTGTGTGTGTGTGTGTGTGTGTGTGTGTGTGTGTGTGTGTGTGTGTGGGCCTGCCATACTCTGTGTGTGTGTGTGTGCTTAGTCGCTCAGTCATGACAGACTCTTTGCGACCCTGTGGATTGTAGCCCAACAGGCTCTTCTGTGTGTGTGTGTGCTTAGTCGCTCAGTCATGACAGACTCTTTGCGACCCCGTGGATTGTAGCCCACCAGGCTCTTCTGTCCATGAGGATTCTCCAGGCAAGAATACTGGAGTGGGTTGCCATGTCCTCCTCCAGAGGATCTTCCCAACCTAGGTCTCCCAAATTGCAGGCAGAATCTTTATCATCTAAGCCATCAAGGAAGCTCAAAATACTGGAGTGGATAGCCTATCTCTTCTCCAGGGGAACTTCCTCACCCAGGAATTGAACTGGGGTTTCCTGCATTGCAGGTGGATTCTTGACCAGCTGAGCTACCAGGGAAGCCCACTCCAGTATGACCTCATCTTAACTAATTAGATCTCCAACAACCCTGTTGCCAAATAAATTCCCATCCCAAGGTACTAGGATTATGATGTCAACATCTTTTTGTCGGGAGGGACATCATTCAGCCCTTAACAGTGAATATGTCTGCTGTTTAGGTGAAGGGGTATACTGTCTTCCAAGGATGCTCACCAGGACACATGCGTCTTTGAAAGACAGTCCAGAATTAAGGGCCTCCCTCTAGCGTGGGAGATGAGTCCAATCGTGCGGCAGTTTGAACATGCTTTGTCATTGCCTTTCTTTGGGACTGGAATGAAAACTGACCCAACAACCTAGATGTTTTCAATTGCATATGCTGAAAGAACTGGCTTTGCAGTTTCCAGGGGAAAAGTTTCATTTTAACCAATTTTCTCTGAAGTCCAAGGAATATCATGGCCATCCTGTATCAAAAAGTCATCTTTCCTTTATGTAGTCATAGTTTCATGCCTAAATTATAGACCAATTCATGCTCAAATTGACTCTGATATCAGGGGCAGATCAGCTGATAAAAAGCTTGGATTGTCCCTCTGGAGGGAAGTGACACCTTGGTCCCATGAGAAGAATCTGAGGGGTTAAGGGAATTTTCAGGAGTGGGGAAAGCTTGGTCCATCCTACATGTACCATAATCTTAAATAATGCCTTTTTTTTTTTTTTTACCAAAGTAAAAAACAGATGATAAAAACAAATATAAATCACTGAAAGGTAAAGAAATTCATCATCTGTGATTGAAAGCTGCATTCTAAGGAAACTTTGTTCTCTTAACCTAGAGAGGAGACTAAGTTCCAGTCTGGTACCAGCTTACCAGGTAACAAACAAACAAAAAAAATTGTTTATGGGTAAGCATAGAAAAGCCTTTTCCATAGATAATTTGAAGTAGCAGTATTTTTGCAAAGGCATCAGTGTGAAACCATAGATGGGATGTTTAAAACCTGATTAGATAGAAATTGGGGAGAAGGCAATGGCACCCCACTCCAGTACTCTTGCCTGGAAAATCCCATGGATGGAGGAGCCTGGTAGGCTGCAGTCCATGGGGTCGCTAGGAGTCAGACATGACTGAGCGACTTCACTTTCACTTTTCACTTTTCATGCATTGGAGAAGGAAATGGCAACCCACTCCAGTGTTCTTGCCTGGAGAATCCCAGGGACGGGGGAGCCTGGTGGGCTGCTGTCTATGGGGTTGCAGAGAGTCAGACATGACTGAAGCGACTTAGCAGCAGTAGCAGCAGCAGCTCATAGCTCAGTTGATTAAGAAACTGCCTGCAATGCAGGAAACCCTTCGATTCCTGGGTGGGGAAGATCCCCTGGAGAAGAGCATGGCAACCCACTCCAGTATTATTGCCTGGAGAATCCCATGGACAGAGGCGCCTGGTGGGCTATGGGGTCCATCAGATCACAAGAGTTGGACACGACTTAGCAACTCAACCACCACAACAAGTGCTTCACTCAAGACCCGTAAACAATCTTCTCATACATCACATAAACTTATGGGTGAGAAGTGAGTTTGCTTTTATGTAAGAGAAGAGCCATTACTGAAGAAGACAGAAAGCATAACCTGTTAAAGGCACCTTCACAGAGATTCATTTGGGGGAAAGAGTTTATACAGAAGTTGAGGTTGAAATTGATTTCCTAGAAATGACCTTTATCCTCATATTTCTTGGGGCATATTCACATACCCCAGTTGGTGGAGTCTCAGTCTGAAAGATCACTGTTATAAAAGACATGGAGGTGTATCTGGGCTGTGAGTAGCTACCTCCAGTACAGCTTTAAAGTGTTCCTGGTGTCGAAATGCCCCATTCCATTTTCCTGAACTTTGAGAGGTGTCTTTCCTAAAGGTTGCAGTTGGGCTGAGTAGTGTCATCAGAGAATTAAGAGTCTCTGCATTTGCTTAGGGAAAAGATCAGGAGTGGGCAGCAGTAGGGAGTCCCAAAATGTGTAGGAGGTGGTTTGCAACATAGCAATGAATAACCTGTGCATATATAGCACGGGTTGATGAGCAGACACGTGGCTAAGGCAGCAGATACCTGGTGGGGTCCTGATTCTCAGAAACAGTGAGAAGGGGAAAGTGTCAAGACCCTGAAACTCCTACAGTTATGCAGTATGGAGGGTTGAGGTTTTCTTAAAATGGGCATTTAGAAATGCATGTGACTCTATTTTGCACTCTCGTTGACGCAGTCTGGACATGCCAGCTAAACTTTGTTTTTTACTTTATTTTTGGCTGCGTGGTGTCTTCACTGCTACATACAGGCTTTTCTCTAGTTGTGGTGCACAGGCTTCCGGTTGCAGGGCACACGCTTCAGTAGTTGCGGTATGTGGGCTTAGTTGCCCTGCAGCATGTGGGATCTTCCCAGACTAGGGATAGAACCCACGTCCCCTGCATTGGCAAGCGGACTCTTAACCACTGGATCACTAGCGAAGTCCCAGTTAAACTTTTTGACCCAATTGCATATGATTAAATTGATGTGGAATCATACAATTCCACAGTAAATTGTTAATGCAGACACAATGACTTATTTGCATAATTTTTGCAACTATGCCTTTCCATAATGAGGCCACTTTCTCAGACATGTGTTTGTCACCATCTGGCTTAGCAAGTACATTTGTCCTTGGAAAGCTTGAGAAGGTGATTCTTTACATATTTTTTAAAATGTTATTTTTAGTTTAAAAACCTGCAAAAATCTCCAGGAGAAATAATGTTTCATTTCATCAAAGTTGAGTCTCTGTGGTCTTGTTTCATTTTTAAAGGGATGGGTGATATTGAGGACAAGTTTCTTGTCTGTGTCCTCAGGGAATTAACTTCCAATGAAGTAAGACCTACAGGAGCTTAAAGAGATACCCAGCTTAAAAAAAAAAATTGTACTGATTTGTCAAACTTTGGTTAATTACAGGTGTGCGTTGTTAACAGTATTGAAAAGCTGTCAACTGCTTAGCTTCCAATAATAAAATTCTTCTTGGAGAAAGTATTAAATGCTTGGAAGAAACAGTTTGAGAAGATACTTAAAGTAGGATTGTTCTGGTTACCTGCAGTGTCTTCCTTTTGCTTCCCTGGAAGAAGAACTGGCATGGGCCAGGGAGGGGAGAAAAGGGATTGCCCTACTTTATATAATTAAATAGGGAGCTTTCCAGGTGGCACTAGTGGTAAAGACCCTGCCTGCCAATGCAGCAGGTGCAAGAGATGCAGGTTTGATTCCTGGGTCAGAAAGATCCCTTGGAGGAGGGAATGGCAATCCACTCCAGTATTCTTACCTGGGAAGAAATCCAATGGACAGAGAAGCCTGGTGGGTAACACTTTCAGAGTTTATTAGAGCAGAAGGGAAAGTCGCTCAGTCGTGTCCGACTCTTTGTGACCCCATGGCTTCTCAGTCCATGGGATTTTCCAGGCAAGAGTAATGGAGTGGGTTGCCATTTCCTTCTCCAGGGAATCTTCCCGACCCAGAGATCGAACCCGGGTCTCCTGCATTGTAGGCAGACGCTTTACCCACTGAGCCACCAGGGAAGCCCTCTTATTAGAGCAGAAGACACTGTTAAAACTGTGCACCGGCTCCTGGGAGAGCTGAGGCCTTTCTCAGGCTAGTCGCCAACTTTCGTAGCCTCAGGACAAAATTCCTGCTGGAAGGTGGCATTGAGTGATTGGTTAGGATGCTAGACGGTGGTAATAGGGTGGGTGATTTACCTAATATGGGGTCAGGGAGCCAGCCAGTTTAGATCAGGGTGCTCTCATGACAATGGTTGCTATGGGGCTTGGTCAGTTCCAGAGATGACCTTGGTATAGGGCTCCACATCTGTGGCCTTGGTACAAGGCTTTATACCTGTGATCTTGGTACAGAGTTCCACGTTAATCATTGGACCACCAGCATGTTTGTGCTCATTGTGTCCGACTCTGCAACGTCATGGACTGTAGCCCACCAGGCTCCTCTGTCCATGGAATTTTCCAGGCAAGAATACTGGAGTGGGTTGCCATTTCCTCCTCCAGGGGAATCTTCCCAGCTCAGGGATCAGACCTGCATCTCCTACATTGGCAGGCAGAGTCTTTAAAGTCCCCCAAATGTGTAACATTATACAATGCTGTAGGTACTTTGTAACATTGTTGATATTTTGGTATTATGAGGGTTTTTTTTATACTAATAGATTTCTGTTAAATTTTGGGGGCATCTCTTTGGTGTCTGAACTCTCTAGAAAGGCTCTGTCAAAATTGACATAATTGCAAAGCCTTTTATTTGTTGGCAAGAAGGTTGGGAGTGAGAGTAACTTGGAACTAGCCAGCAGAGGGCAACAGCTGCTGACCTGAGGTTTTCTTTCTGTCCTAGCAACATCGGTGTAGTGTAGCTTCTTCTGGACAGTGGAAAATTGAGCAGTGCAGGAATTATCACCAAAATGGCCATTTTTAGTGTGCTTTAATGACTGCTCTTGTAGAGACAGGTATTCGGGCAAGATTTAGTTCAAGAAATGAGTCAGAACCTCTACTGTCCTCTTCACTGAATTTTGACCGAGAAATTCCAAACTCTTTTCTCACCTAGTGACTGTGTGGTGAGCTTTTCCTGACTCAGAACCGCTCACCAATGACTGGCATCTTGCCGTTGCTGGATTATAGACTTTTTTGGTTTGTTCTGAGGCTTGTGCCTCCTCCCCATATCATCAGACCACAGCGCTTCCTGTGCCTGGAGTGTTTAGAAGGATGACTAGGGAGTTATTCCTTAGCATTTTGGGAGAAGGAAGGAGGGTCACATACCCTTCGAGTTTGTATTGATGTATGTTCTTCCTCCCAGAAAAATGTCCATGATGACAAAATTTTTTTTTTAATTTCAAGGATTCATGGAAACTCCTATGGGTCCATGCACCTCAGGGTAAAAATCTCTGTTGGTGACAAACTCTTGAAAGATTTTGAAATAATCTACTTTTGATAGAGCCTTTTTAGAAAGTTCAGATGTCAAAGAGATCCAAAAAAGATTAATCTGAAACCTACCAGCTCCAAATAAGTTATTCAGGAAGTGCAAATTGTCTTGAAGGTTAGGACCTTAGTACCTCAAATAAATTGTTGTTTTTTAGTCACTAAGTCATGTCCGATTCTTCTGTGACACCATGGACTGTAGCCCACCAGGCTCCTCTGTCCATGGGACTCACTAGGCAACAATACTGGAGTGGGTTGCCATTTCCTTTGCCAGAGGATCAAACTCTTGTCTCCAGCATTGGCAGGTGGATTCTTTACCACTGACCCACCAGAGAAGCCTGATCTTAAATACTGAATGTTTTCACCTGGGTATCCTATAGGCAACTTAGCACTTTTCTTTCCCAAACTTGTTCTACTTGGCTTCCCTGATTTTTCTCGGGAAGACTTCTGTTCCAGCGAGCCTCACTTTAAACTTTGGGGTCATCTTTGATTCCTCTCTGTCATACTCAACATCAAACCTTCAGAGCACTTTCACGGTTATTTCCTTTCTCCATTTTGATCTTCATTTGGGGCTTTCATTAGTCAAGCCTGGATTAGAAATTTAATCTCTCTCCTTCCGTTTCTTTGTATTCCAGTCCACCCTTCTTACCTTCACTAGGCAATTATTTTAAAATTCTGGTTTGATGGGATTTCTCACACTCTGATCCTTATCCCACTTTTTTTTTTTTTCCTCCTCACTATATCTCACATTTCAGTCAAAATGGAATACGGGAGAAAAAAAAAGTAGAGGATGGATTCTGCCCTGTATTTTCTCACCTCTTAACCTTTGCTCAGTTTTCTTTGTCTAGACTAATTCTAGTCTAGGAATTCTTAATTTTTTTTTGTACAATGGGATGGATCTCTTTGGCTGTGAAGTCTGTGAAGCTGATGGACACTTTCTCAGAATGTTTTAATATCTCAAATTACATACACGGAGTTACAAAGGAAAACAGTTATCTTACAATACAGTTATAAAAATATTTTAAAATATGTGATATCATATGTGTTTATAGATTCATTTGTAAATAATAGGACCTTGCATTGGTCCTAATTATTATCACAGCAGTTAATTGCCGACATCTGCATTGGAAAAAGATATTAAGTATCAGCTAGAGATTAGTGAAAATAAAGATGTATTGCTTTCCTCAATTAAGTTCGCTGACTCCAGTTTTAAATCTAGATCATTGGAACTCAAACAAGAGCATGTACCAGAGTCACCTGGATACTTGTAACCACAGAATGCTATGACTCATTTCTGATTGAATAGGGCAAGCATGGACTCTAGAATTTGCATTTCTAACAAGTTCCCAGGTGTTGCTGATGTTGCAGGCCCAGGGTCTACACTTTAAAAATCTCCAATCAACAATAGATCTTTACTTCATGCTATCTTTACCTACCAAAATCCTATGCCTCCCTAAACCCTGGAAGACTCCATCTTCTGTATTAGGCTTTCCCTCAGCTCCCCTATTGGAAGAGAGCTCTTCCCTTTCAAGGGCTCTTGCCCCAGGTTATGCAGACCGCGCTCATGGCATTTAGCTGCCTACTTTGTTTAATGGTCCCTGGGGTGCAAGGTACCAGTCTCCAATTCATTCATGCGACTGGCAAGGGCTGTGATACTTCAAACCTTCATGAGGGAGTAAATGTCTTTTTCCACTCATTAGACTATGAGATCTCTAGTTTGAAATGTGTTATATTTTGTGGGAGGGAGGAGTTTGAAAGTGAGGGAAGAAGGGAAGTTCCAATGGAGAACTGCTCATTAGGGAGATTTAGCAGCATAGAAATTAGTAAAGGAAGAGAACACCCATTTTATTCACCTAATACTCTTACTGAGTGTCACGTGTTGAAATATCCTTTATCCTGATTTTAACATTTATAGCGAAGTAGGTTTCCTATTGGGCCTTCCAATAAAAGTTCAGAAAGATATCCATTGGCGCATGATGATTGTGTAGCATACGGCCTTATCCAGGAAACTGGTTAAGAATTCTGTGTAAATCAGAGACCTGGGTTATCTAACACAAAGTTTCCAGTGTAGCACTACAGTTATTGTTGAAGACAGAATGGACCCATTGAGGCCTTGACTACAGTATGGCTTCTCTGCTGCTAAAGGCTGCTGCTGCTAAGTTGCTTTAGTTGTGTCCTATTCTATGCGACCCCATAGACAGCAGCCCACCAGGCTCCCCCGTCCCTGGGATTCTCCAGGCAAGAACACTGGAGTGGGTTGCCATTTCCTTCTCCAATGCATGAAAGTGAAAGTGAAGTCGCTCAGTCGTGTCTGACTCTTAGCGACCCCACGGACTGTAGGCTACCGGGCTCCTCCGTCCATGGGATTTTCCAGGCAAGAGTACTGGAGTGGGGTGCCATTGCCTTCTCCAAACATATGCCTTTAAAATGAATTTATCCTACTCTTGTGGTTACATAGGAAACCACTATTAATAAATTCTTTACCATAAGGGAAAAAAGCAGAAACTATTTGAAGGCTTTGAATAGAACCGAGAATAAAATCCTGATCTTCGGTAATTCAGCACTTTTTTTTTTTTCCTGTGTCACTCGGCTTGTGGAAATCTTAGTTCCTGGACTGGGGATTGAACCCAGACCTGGTTCAAGTCCATTCCCTGGTGCCGGACTTCCAGGGAATTTTCTCAGCACACATTTTGAACCCCTACTTCCTTGAGGCAGTGGACTAATGATGATGACTAACCTTTCTTGAGTGCTTACTATGAATTTGGCACTGTGAAAAGCTCTATGTGCTCTATCTTAATCTTCCTACCACCATATTTGATAGGAAAACTAATCTCATTTTTCAGGTAGACAAACTGAGGCACAGAATAGTTAAATAACTTGCCCAAAGTTATACTGCTAGTAAGGAAACAAAGCTGGGCCAAGAATCTGCTCTTACCTGACTCCACAATCTGAATTTCTAACTACTTCTTTATACTGTTAAGTACTCCAGGTTATGGGGGTGAGTAAGGCATGCCTTGCCTTGAAGAAGTTTACAATTTTGAGGCTCTCAGTTCAGTTGCTCAGTCGTGTCCGACTCTTTGTGACCCCACAGCACGCCAGGCCTCCCTGTCCATCACCAACTCCTGGAGTCCACCCAAACCCATGTCCATTGAGTTGATGATGCCATCCAACCATCTCATCTTCTGTTGTCCCCTTCTCTTCCTGCCTTCAATCTTTCCCAGCATCAGGGTCTTTTTAAATGAGTCAGCCTTCGCATCAGGTGGCCAAAGTATTGGAGTTTCAGCTTAAGCATCAGTCCTTCCAATGAACACTCAGGACTGATCTCCTTTAGGATGGACTGGTTGGATCTCCTTGCAGTCCAAGGGACTCTCAAGAGTCTTCTCCAACACCACACTTCAAAAGCATCAATTCTTCGGCGCTCAGCCTTCTTCACAGTCCAACTCTCACATCCATACATGACCACAGGAAAAACCATAGCCTTGACTAGATGGACCTTTGTTGACAAAGTAATATCTCTCCTTTTTAATATGTTGTCTAGGTTGGTCATAACTTTCCTTCCAAGGAGTAAGCATCTTTTAATTTCATGGCTGCAGTCATCATCTGCAGTGATTTTGGAGCCCAGAAAAATAAAGTCAGTCACTGTTTCCACTGTTTCCCCATCTATTTGCCATGAAGCTATGGGACCAGATGCCATGATCTTCGTTTTCTGAATGTTGAACTTTAAGCCAACTTTTTCACTCTCCTCTTTCACTTTCATCAAGGGGCTCTTTAGTTCTTCTTCACTTTTTGCCATAACGGTGGTGTCATCTGTGTATCTGAGGTTACTGATATTTCTCCCAGCAATCTTGATTCTAGCTTGTGCTTCTCCCAGCCCAGCATTTCTCATGATGTACTCTGCATATAAGTTAAATAAGTAGGGTGACAATATACAGCCTTG
Organism: Capricornis sumatraensis; assembly: GCF_032405125.1. Classification (NCBI taxonomy): domain Eukaryota; kingdom Metazoa; phylum Chordata; class Mammalia; order Artiodactyla; family Bovidae; genus Capricornis; species Capricornis sumatraensis. The sequence goes on from NC_091072.1 coordinate 93,938,234, forward strand.
ATGTACTCCTTTTCCTATTTGGAACCAGTCTGTTGTTCCATGTCCAGTTCTAACTGTTGCTTCCTGACCTGCATACAGATTTCTCAAGTTCAGCTAGATGCAAATGTTCAGTGAATGTTGCCCCATGCGTGCACCACTCTCTTTGGTTATTTTCTGAATGTCCTAGATGGTTTTGTATAGTTCTGGATGTATGAATAGACCCTGAGGACCATCTGAGTGGTCTGGTATCTCTTTTCAATTAGTGCCAGCCATGTAGATTGGTGCTTGAGAACTGTTTGTTGAATTAAAACCTTTTTTATTCTAGTCCCAAACCAAACTGAATTCCCTTGATTACAATCCCCAACCAAAAGCAAAGAATTATTTTCCATGCATAGATTTAAAGTAGAACTATATTAAATTAATTAAGGAGTGAGCTCTTAGTATCAAAAACATGGTTTGAAGAGCTAAGGATTTATCTTTTAGTAAATACTGCAGTTTGGGTGTTGTCAGGGGTGTGTGCCCTGCCCCCTTCCTTAGCCTCATCTCACTCATTCTTCCAGGGGTTCTTTTTGGGCCCTGGACAGCCTGTGTCTTGAATGTTCTTCCTTACACTCCACCCTATGTCACTCCCTCATCCCTTCATCATCCAGCCCTCATCCCAATCATCGTTTCCTCCGGAAGTCCTGGCCCCTTCTCTGCCCCGCCTTGCTCAGTCTCCTTTGGCTGAGGGCTCTTCAGTTCCTTTTCTTTTAGGTGCCCTGATCTCTGTTATAAATGGTCATTTCATTCCTAAGCAACTCTCACCTCTGTTCTGTAAACTTCCTGAGGCTAGAGAGCCTGTTTTTGTTAACCTTTGTGTTTTTAGCACAAAGGCTGCTGCTGCTGCTGCTAAGTCGCGACAGTCGTGTCCACCTCTGTGCGACCCCATAGACAGCAGCCCACCAGGCTCCCCCGTCCCTGGGATTCTCCAGGCAAGAACACTGGAGTGGGTTGCCATTTCCTTCTCCAATGCATGAAAGTGAAAAGTGAAAGTGAAGTCGCTCAGTCGTGTCTGACTCCTATCGACCCCATGGACTGCAGCCTACGAGGCTCCTCTGTCCATGGGATTTCCCAGGCAAGAATACTGGAGTGGGATGCCATTGCCTTCTCCTAGCACAAAGGCTGGGATGTGACATGTACCAGTGGCAGTGCCTAGGAAGGTTCAGGGTTGGGGCTCTCCCATAATTTCCAACATCTGCCACAAAGGAGTTCTGTTTTTGGTTAGCAATTCTTGCCATTTTCTCAACCTTATTCAGTTCAGTTCAGTCACTCAGTTGTGTCCGACTCTTTGTGACTCCATGAATCGCAGCACACCAGGCCTCCCTATCCATCACCAACTCCCGCAGTTTACTCAAACTCATGTCCACTGAGTCGGTGATGCCATCCAGCCATCTCATTCTCTGTTGTCCCCCTCTCCTCCTGCCCCCAATCCCTCCCAGCATCAGAGTCTTTTCCAGTGAGTCAACTCTTCGCATGAGGTGGCCAAAGTACTGGAGTTTCAGCTTTAGCATTAGTCCTTCCAATGAACACCCAGGACTGATCTCCTTTACAATGGATAGGTTGCATCTCCTTGCAGTCCAAGGGACTCTCAAGAGTCTTCTCCAACATCACAATTCAAAAGCATCAATTCTTTGGCACTCAGCCTTCTTCATAGTCCAACTCTCACATCCATACATGACTACTGGAAAAACCATAGCCTTTACTAGATGGACCTTTGTTGGAAAAGTAATGTCTCTGCTTTTTAATACACAGCCTTGATGTACTCCTTTTCCTATTTGGAACCAGTCTGTTGTTCCATGTCCAGTTCTAATTGTTGCTTCCTGACCTGCATATAGGTTCCTCAAGAGGCAGGTCAGGTGGTCTGGTATTCCCATCTCTCTCAGAATTTTCCACAGTTTATTGTGATCCACACAGTCAAAGGCTTTGGCATAGTCAATCAAGCAGAAATAGATGTTTTTCTGGAACTCTCTTGCTTTTTCCATGATCCAGTGGATGTTGGCAATTTGATCTCTGGTTCCTCTGTCTTTTATAAAACCAGCTTGAACATCTGGAAGTTCACAGTTCACATGTTGCTGAAGCCTGGCTTGGAGAATTTTGAGCATTAATTTGCTAGCGTGTGAAATGATTGCAATTGTGCGGTAGTTTGAGCATTCTTTGGCATTGCCTTTCTTTGGGACTGGAATGAAAACTGACATTTTCCAGACCTGTGACCACTGCTGAGTTTTCCAAATTTGCAGGCATATTGAGTGCAGCACTTTCACAGCATCATCTTTCAGGATTTGAAATAGCTCAATAGGAATTCCATCACATCCACTAGCTTTGTTCACAGTGATGCTTTCTAAGGCCCACTTGACTTCACATTCCAGGATGTCTGGCTCTAGGTGAGTGATCACACCATCATGATTATCTGGGTCATGAAGCTCTTTTTTTGTATAGTTCTTCTGTGTATTCTTGCCACTTCTTCTTAATATCTTCTGCTTCTGTTAGGTCCATACCATTTTTGTCCTTTATCAAGCCCATCTTTGCAGGAAATGTTCCCTTGGTATCTCAAATTTTCTTGAAGAGATCTCTAGTCTTTCCCATTCTGTTGTTTTCCTCTATTTCTTTGCATTGATCGCTGAGGAAGGCTTTCTTATCTCTCTTTGCTATGCTTTAAAAATCTGCATTCAGATGCTTATACCTTTCCTTTTCTCCTTTGTTTTTCACTTCTCTTCTTTTCACAGCTATTTGTAAGGCCTCCCCAGACAGCCATTTTGCTTTTTTGCATTACTTTTTCTTGGGGATGGTCTTGATCCCTGTCTCAGGCACTCTATCTATCAGATCTAGGCCCTTAAATCTATTTCTCATTTCCACTGTATAATCATAAGGGACTTGATTTAGGTCATACCTGAATGGTCTAGTGGTTTTCCCTACTTTCTTCAATTTAAATCTGAATTTGGCAATAAGGAGTTCATGATCTGAGCCACAGTCCCCTCCCGGTCTTGTTTTTGCTGACTGTATAGAGCTTCTCCATCTTTGGCTGCAAAGAATATAATCAATCTGATTTCGGTTTTGACCATCTGATGATGTCCATGTGTAGAGTCTTCTCTTGTGTTCTTGGAAGAGGGTGTTTGCTATGACCAGTGCGTTCTCTTGGCAAAATTCTATTAGCCTTTGCCCTGCTTCATTCTGTACTCCAAGGCCAAATTTGCCTGTTACTCCAGGTGTTTCTTGACTTCCTACTTTTGCATTCCAGTCCCCTATAATGAAAAGGATATCTTTTTTTGGTATTAGTTCTAGAAGGTCTTGTAGGTCTTCATAGAACTGTTCAACTTCAGCTTCTTCAGCGTTACTGGTTGTGGCATAGGCTTGAATTACCATGATATTGAATGGTTTGCCTTGGAAACAAACAGAGATCATTCTGTTGTTTTTGAGTTTGCATCCAAGTACTGCATTTCAGACTCTTTTGTTGACCATGATGGCTACTCCATTTCTTCTAAGGGATTCCTGCCCACAGTAGTAGATATAATGGTCATCTGAGTTAAATTCACCCATTCCAGTCCATTTTAGTTCACTGAATCCTAGAATGTTGACGTTCACTCCTGCCATCTCCATTTGACCACTTCCAATATGCCTTGATTCATGGACCTAACATTCCAGGTTCCTATGCAATACTGCTGTTTACAGTACTGGACCTTGTTGGTACAAAATAAATTGTGGTTTCATACCATGAATTGTAAATGATTGTAACTAGATTCAAGCACATCTTTGTTAATCAAAATAGGAACCATTACAATCAACACATTTTTGCCAATGAGAAATAAATTTGTTTATTCCTGTAGCAAAAAAAAAAAAAAAAAAAAAATCCAAACTTTGGGATTCAAAGAACTCTTGGAAAGCATTTTCTCCCTCCTGCTTGTTGTAGAAGTGTTTTGCCTGCAAAAAGTTGAGACGCTTGAAGAAGTGGTAGTCGGTTGGTGAGAGGAAGGGTGAATACGGTGGATGAGCAAACTCCACAATTATAGCCCAATTAGTTTAACTTTTGAAGGGCTGGTTGTACAATGTGTGATCAGGCGTTGTCATGGAGAAGAACTGGGCCCTTTCTGTTGATCAGTGCCAGCTGCGGGTGTGGCAGTTTTCCATGCATCTCACTGATTTGCTGAGCATACTTCGCAGATGTAACGGTTTTGAGGGTAGCAGACCACCAAACAGTGACCATGACTGTTTTTTTGGTGCAAGTTTGACTTTGAGAAGCACTCTGCAGATTCTTCTCAGTCCAGCCACTGAGCTAGTTGTCGCCGATCATTTTATAAAATCCACTTTTTGTAGCACATCACAATCTGAGTGAGAAATGGTTCGTTATTGTTGCATAGAATAAGAGAAGACGACACTTCAAAACAATGATTTGTACTGAACTTTTCTACCTTACCGATTTGCTTCAAAAGTCAAATGACCATAGACTGGTTGATGCTGAGTTCTTGGACAATGTCTAGTGTAGTTGTAAGAGGATCAGCTATGATGATTGCTCTCAGTTGGTCGTTGTCAACTTCTGATGGCCAGCCACTATGCTCCTCATCTTCAAGGCTCTTGTCTCCTCTGCAAAACTTTTTGAACCACCACTGCACTGTACGTTCATTAGCAGTTCCTGGACCAAATGCCTTGTTGATATTGTGAGTTGTCTCTGCTGCTTTATGACCCATTTTGAACCTGAATAAAAAAAATTACTCGAATTTGCTTTATGTCTAACATCAGTTCTATAGTCTAAAATAAACATAAAATTAACAGCAAGTAATAAGTCATTAGCAAAAAACATAAAGAAAGAAATGCTCATTAACATGATATATAACCTAATCACATTTATTTAAGAATGCATCCCAATATCAAATGGCAAAGTTCAACAATGCAAAACTGCAATTACTTTTGCACCAATCTAATATGTAAAACTTCATGAGTGCTGAGCTCATTATCTGTTCACTTCTGTGTCTCAAGATCCGGAAGAGTGCTGCCAGGTGGCAGGTGCTTTGAACTATTCATTGAATTAATCAAAACTTCTTGAGAAAACTATTTTCATTGGTCTGTAACATTCAGTTGTACATGTTCTGCAAACCCATTTTGGAGACAAGTCCTCCTCCTCCCTTCCCCAATTCCCCACCTTCCAACTGTATTGCACTTTCAGGCTCCTCCCTTTGCAACTTTGGTGTTGTCCACTGGTAGTTTCTCAATATTTAATGAGAACTCAGAGCTGGAAAACATCAAGGAAGTTTCTCAACAGTAAACAAGAGCCCAGACCAGCTAGAGAGGAGGGTAGGCTGGGGCTGGAATAGATTTCTCAAGGTATCTCTGCTTCCAAGAGCATGCCAGGAAGGCTCATGAATACATAAGCAGTCTGCTTTGAGCAAGCACCAAGCAAGAGTATCAGCTGGAAAATGTTTATCTTTTAAAAACTCAACAGCTTTTCGAAAGGACATTAAAAAAAAAAAAAACATTTTTGTGTTTTAAATCGTAGTTTATGTGCATATGTAAATAAGAGTGCTGCCACGTGCATGAGTCCTTCCCCCTCAGTCTGTTATTTTACAGGAGTGGCACTCCCCAGCCTCAATCTTTCTTGTAGTTCAGCATGTCAGTGACCTCGTCAAACAAAGAAGGCAGCTTGTTGTCACCAGTGACCAACATCTGGTTTAGATGTGGGTGGCGTGCCTTGTTGCTTCAGCAGAGGCATGGTGAAGGGAGTATCTGTCAGCTATTACCACACTTTGGAAAATGAGAAAACACATGGTCTCAAATGTAGCAGTGCCATAGGGGAATATAATTGTTATACACTTCTTGAAATGGTCTCATTCCAAAAAAAATATTTGGTTTAGAGAAACACACGGGAGAACTGAAACACATTGGAAGGCTAGAAATGGGTCAATGTGATGGCAGAACACCCTTTTCAGCATTGTTGTGCGGCACCCAATGGCTTCCACTGGTCACCCAATCAGAGAGCATGTCTTTAGACTAATGGTATTCAGCTGGTTACTATGGCAATGATTGAATACTAGTTGTCATGACGATGAAATGGAAATTGAGGGGACCAATCTCTTTAGAGGAGGTGGATTCATTAAGCCCTGTCTTTTCCTCTTTCCTTAAAACTTGACCATATTGTACAGTACTTTTAAGAGGGGGTCCATTTTCAAACTCTGTACATACATTTCAAGATTTATATTTTCGTATTCTTAGATCATGTGGCTTAAGTCTTTTCAACTCTATGTTGAGAATAGACATGCTACCCCCACTCCCACAGTATTTTATAGCTCATGTTAAAGAATGACACCACAGAAGCTAGGTTTCTTTTTATCATCCTCAAAGCGTTTCTGCCAAACTCCACTGAATTCCTCCAAAGCTAATCTGGTGTGAAATAGAACAGGGTCAAAATCAATATAGTGGACTGTAAGTTTTAAAAGATATTTTCTTCCAGATTTATTGGGGTATAATTGATGTAACAATGTACATGTTCAGGGTGAACAATGCCATGTTTTACATAATTATCCATTGTGAAATTACCACAATCAAGCTAGTTAACCTGTCTGCCATCTCATATAGTTGCTTTTTGTGTATGTGGTGAGGGCGCTTAAGATTGATTCTTTCAGCAGTTTTAAGTACATAATACGTTGTGTGCTCCGTTGTTTCAGTCGTGTCTGACTCTTTGTGACCTGCCAGGTTCTTCTGTCCATGGGATTCTCCAGGCAAGAATACTGGAATGAGTTGCCATCTCCTCCTCCAGGGAATCTTCCTGATCCAGGGATCAAACCCGCGTCTCCTCTGTCTCCTGCATTGTCTCCTGTGATTAACTATAGTCACTATGCTGTACATTAGATCCCCAGAACTTACATTCATCTTTTTAAAAAATATTCTTTATTTACCGTTAAACTTTGGTTGCACCAGGTCTTCATTGCTGCGGGCAGGCTTTCTCTAGTTGAGTGAGCAGGGGCTATTCTTGCAAGTTGTGGTGCACGGGCTTTTCACTGTGGCATTTTCTCTTGCTGTGGAACACAGGTGCCAGGCACGCAGGTTTCAGTTGTTGTGGCGCGTGGGCTTAGTTGCCCCATGGCATGTGGGATCTTCCCATATCAGGGATCAAATCTGTGTCCCCTGCATGAGTGGATTCTCAACCACTGGACCACCTGGGAAGTCCTTATAGTCATCTTATCAATGAAAATTTATACCCTTTGACCAGCGTCTCCACATGTCCCTGAACCCCAGCCCACGGCAATGACCATTCTACTCTCTTGTTTGTTGCGCAGTCCCTCTGTTGTGTCTGATTCTTTGTGACCCCATGGACTGCAGCACGCCAGGCTTCCCTGTCCTTCACTATCTCCCAGAGTTTGCTCAAACTCATGTCCATTGAGTTGATGATGCCATCCAACCATCTCACCTCCTGTAGTCCCCTTCTTCTCCTGCTTTCAGTCTTGTCCAGCAATGAGTCGGCTCTTCGCATCAGGTAACCAGAGTATTGGAGCTTCAGCATCAGGCCTTCCAATGAATACTAAGGGATGATTTCCTTTAGGCTTGACTGGTTTGATCTCTTTGTTTTCCAAGGGACTCTCAAGAGTCTTCTCCAACACCAAAGTTCAAAAGCATCAGCTCTTCAGCACTCAGCTTTTTTTATGGTCCAACTCTCACATCCATACATGACTTCTGGAAAAACCAGCTTTTTTCTGGCTTTGACTAGATGGACCGTTGTTGGAATGTCTCTGCTTTTTAATGTGCTATCTAGATTTGTCATAGCTTTTCTTCCAAGGAGCAGACATTTTTAATTTCATGGCTGCAGTCACCATCTGCAAGTGATTTTGGAGCCCAAGAAAATAAAGTCTCCCACTGTTTCCATTGTTTCCCCATGTATTTGCCATGAAAAGTTGGGATTGGATGCCATGATCTTTGTCTGTTGAATGCTGAGTTTTAAGCCAGCTTTTTCATTCTCCACCATCAACAGAGCTTTAGTTCCTCTTTGCTTTCTGCCATTAGAGTGGTGTCATCTGCATATCTGAAGTTATTGATATTTCTTCTGGCAATCTTGATTCCAGCTTGTGCTTCATCCAGCCCAGCATTTTGCATGATGTAGTACATGTATTTAACTTCTATGCAGACATAGAAGTTAAATGAGCAGATGACAATATACATCCTTGATATACTCTTTTCCCAATTTTGAACCAGTCCATTTTTCCATGTCCAGTTCTAACTGTTGCTTCTTTAGCTGCATACAGGTTTCTTAGGAGACAGGTAATATGGTCTGGTATTCCCATCTCTTTAAGAATCTTCCACAGTTTGTTGTGTCCACATAGTCAAAGGCTTTAGTGTAGTCAGTGAAGCAGAAGTGTATGTTTTTCTGGAATTCTCTTGCTTTTTCTGTGATTCAGTGGACAATTTGCAATTTGATCTCTGGTTCCTCTGCCTTTTCTAAACCCAGCTTACATATATCTGGAAATTCTAGATTCATATATTGTTGAAGCCCAGCTTGAAGGATTTTGAGCTTTACTTTGCTAGCATGTGAAATGAGTGCAATGGTGCAATAGTTTGAATATTTTTGGTATTGCCCTTCTTTGGGATTGGAGTGAAAACTAAACATTTCCAGTTCTGTGGCCACTGCTGAGTTTCCAAATTTGCTGATTTATTGAGAGCAGCACTTTAACAGTATCCTCTTTTAGGATTTGAAATAGATCAGCTAGAATTCCATCACCTCTACTAGCTTTGTTTGTAGTGATGCTTCCTAAGGCCCACTTGACTTTGCATTCAAAGATGTCTGGCTCTAGGTGAGTGATCACACCATCATGGTTATTTGGGTCATTAAGACCTTTTTTGCATAGTTCTTCTGTGTATACTTGCCACCTCTTAATCTCTTCTGCTTCTGTTAGGTCCATACAGTTTCTGTACTTTATCGAGCCCATCTTTGCATGAAGTGTTCCCTTGATATCTCTAATTTTCTTGAAGAGATATCTAGTCTCTCCCATTCTATTGTTTTCCTCTATTTCTTTGCATTGATCACTGAGGAAGGCTTTCTTATCTCTCCTTGCTATTCTTTGGGACTCTGCATTCAGATGGATATATCTTTTCTCTTTTCCTTTGCCTTTCACTTCTCTCTTTTTCTCAGCTATTTGTAAGGTCTCCTCACACAACCATTTTGTGGTTTTGAATTTCTTTTTCTTGGGGATGGGTTTGATCACTGCCACCTGTACAATGTTACAAACTTCTGTCAATTGTTCTTCAGGCACTCTGTCTATCAGATTTAATCCCTTGAATCTGTTTGTCACTTTTGCTATATTATATAACTATAAAGGATTTGATTTGGGTCATACTTGAATGGAGTAGTTGTTTTCCCTACTTTTTTCAATTTAAGACTTGCGATAAGAAGCTCATGCTTGGAGCCACAGTCAACTCCCGGTCTTATTTTTGCTGACTGTATAGAGATTCTCCAACTTTGGCTGCAAAGAATATAATCAATCTGATTGTGGTATTGACCATTTGGTGATGTCCACGTGTAGAGTCATCTCTTGTGTTGGTGGAAGAGGGTGTTTGTTATGCTCAGTGTGTTCTCTTGGCAAAACTCTGTTAGCCTTCACCCTGCTTCATTTTGTACTCCAAAGCCAAACTTGCCTGCTACTCCAAGTATCTCTTGACTTCCTGCTTTTGCATTCCAGTCCCCTGTGATGAAAAGGATATATTTTTGGGGTGTTAGTTCTAGACTGTCTTATAGGTCTTCAGAGAACCATTCAACTTCAGCCTTACTGCTTGGGGCATAAACTTGGATTACTGTGATACTGAATGCTTTGCTTTGGAAATGAACTGAGATAATTCTGTCATTTTTGAGATTGCACCCAAGTACTGCATTTTGGACTCTTGTTGACTATGAGGTCTATTCCATTAAGGAATTCTTGCCAAGAGTAATGGATCTAATAGTCATCTGATTAAATTCCATTCCCATTCATTTTAATTCACTGATTCCTAAAATGTCAATGTTAACTCTTGCCATCTCCTATTTGACCACTTCCTATTTACCTTGATTCATGGACCTGACATTCCAGGTTCCTATGCAATATTGTTCTTTACAGTATAAGACTTTAGTTTCACCACCTCTCTACTTCTGTGAGTTCAACTTTTTGGACTCCATATATAGGGAACCTTTGTATTCAATCCAATCATGTGTTTGTCACTGATGTGTTTATTAGAATCATACATGGAAGCGAATCCTTTTCAGAAGCGGCGGAAGCCTGGCTCTTTTCCCCTCCTTATGTTGTTGGTGGTTTCATTCCTCTTGGCTTAGAGTCTGCCCTACAGGATCAGTGGGAAATGTGTGCTTGTCCACATGTTGCAGAGATGTGATTGACCTCTTTGTTGAATGTTGCTAAATGACTCATTTAGACATTTATTTAGGGGTTCTGGAAAAAGTGATAATATTAACATTTGGCTCAACTTTACTCTCATTAGAGAATTTAGGGAAAATACATTGGAACAAATCTGAATTCATGGACTTTTCCATTTTTCTGAAGTTACATTTGGTATATGAACATGAACTCTGTGGGAAAAGCTTTTTGGTATATTTTTATATTAAGAATTTGCTTCTATACAATTTTTTCATGTTATTTATGACAGTAATTCTCAAATGATCACAGGAAAATCCCCTTGAGAGTGTGTGAAATGCAGGTCCCTTTTAAAAAATTTCCAGATTAAAACAATTTAAATATAATTAACAATAACATGTTTTAGTTTCAGGTGTACAAGATAACTGTGTGTGTATGTGTGTGTGTGTATATATATATATATATATGTAGTGCAATGACCACTACAATAAGCATTCCAGACCTATTGAATCAGATTTTGGGGGCTGAGGCCAGGAATTTTCATTTACATAAATATCCCAGATAATTCTGAGGAAGTATGTGGTCCACATGATCACTAACTAACTGAAGTGGGAGGGAAAATGTGTCTCAAGTGGAGGGTGTAGGATGCTGTATGTGGAGGGAATCCTCCTCCCTCTGTGTGCCTTCCTCAGCACACGCAGGAAGGCAAGAGTGTTGGTCAATCTGGCCTGAGGACAGCACCTGAGCTTTCACCAACAACCACAAGGGTTCCTTCCTCTAAATGATGAACCCAAGAGGTATCTTTATGTTCGTTCTTCCCTTAGCAGATGTTTCAGGTGATATTTTTCTGATAGATTTGTTTCTTACAGTTTCATTCTGAGCCCTAAACATACCAAGTCAGCCTAACTGAGATGATTGGTTCTCATAGCATTAGTACCCCTCACTTCCTGCTGGGACCTTCTAGCATGGTGTCTTACAGCCAGCATTGGCTGAAGCCAGTCTGCTATACCTTCTTTGAAGGCAAAGAAAGCTATTTTGATAAATCCCAAGAAGATTAGTTGGGATACAAATTCATCTCCTATAATCAGAGGCCAACATAACAGTACCTTAGTTAGGTTGAAATGGCTCCCCCTACCTTGTTGCTCTGCTATACTCAACAAATGGCTTCCATATTGTTGTCTAAGATCCATATTCCTTCCTTTCCTAGTTTCCTCCCTCCCACTATCCCTCCTTCCTTCTTTCCTAGTGCAGTGTTGGGAGGTTGTAGGTATGAGCTCAGTGTCAGTGGAAGTGACAGTGGTCTCTTGACCCAGTCATTTTTGTGGTATTACTCTGATGGAGTTCCTAGATAGGTAACCATCAAACTGATTATCTGGACTTTCTAGAGGTTGTCCAAGCTAACTATTCACCTTTAAGTAAATTCCCCTTTTGCTTATGTCATCCAGAGTGTTTCTTTTGCTTGTGATGATGAACTCTTAACATATATCCTTTGTGTTCAGCACAGACTTACTGATCACTGAAAAGAAGTACTTGGGCTGGGGGTAGGAAAATCCCATGGACGGAGGAGCCTGGTAGGCTACAGTCCATGGGGTTGCGAAGAGTCGGACACGACTGAGTGACTTGACTTTCACTTTTCACTTTCATGCATTGGAGAAGGTAGTGGCAACCCACTCCAGTGTTCTTGCCTGGAGAATCCCAGGGACGGAGGAGCCTGGTGGGCTGCCATCCATGGGGTTGCACAGAGTCGGACACGACTGAAGCAACTTAGCAGCAGCAGCAGCACTGGCAGTGTCACAGGCCTAGGAAAATTGATATCCAAATTTCCAGAAAGATCCAGACCATATCTTAAGGAACCCTAGAGGATTCAGTCCCAAGATTCATTCCATCACTCTTCTTGGTAATAGCATCACTTCCTTGACTGAGGAGCCAGGGTTTTTCCTTAAAGTGAACAACTCCCTCCAACAGCAAGTGAAGCCCATTTTCCTTTGTTCTTTATACTTGGAACATGCTCACCATGGAGTTTCTGGCCATGAATGTCCAAGGTCTTATCAATAGCCTTTTCTTCTTTTTTCTGTAAGTAAGTATAAGAATCTTTTCAGGAAAGAAAAGAATTTCTCATGTTTCACACTTTTCTCTTGCAAAGAAAAATATAGCACCAACATCAGCTTTAACTGGAGTACAATTATGGTCCTTGCAGAAATAGAAGTCATTCTGAAAAACTATAGACATACAGAGACTTTCAGAAATCATCAGTGCTGTTCCCATATTGTGGATTTTTAAAAGTAGACTGTGCAAGTAATATGAGTCGGGGTAGCAGGCGTGGCTGGAGAAGGCAATGGCACCCCACTCCAGTACTCTTGCCTGGAAAATCCCATGGGCAGAGGAGCCTGGTAGGCTGCAGTCCATGGGGTCGCTAACGGTCAGATACAACTGAGCGACTTGACTTACACTTTTCACTTTCATGCATTGGAGAAGGAAATGGCAACCCACTCCAATGTTCTTGCCTGGAGAATCCCAGGGACGGGGGAGCCTGGCGGGCTGCCGTCTATGGGGTCGCACAGAGTCGGACACGACTGAGGAGACTTAGCAGCAGCAGCAGGGGATGTGGCACACAGAAGAACCCTATTATTGAAGTAGGGAATTGGAGACTGCCAGCGAGGGTCTATCTGTTGATTCTACAACCTCAAAGACATTCTAACTCTCCCCTCCATTCATTAAGTAACCCTTTAATTTTTCTTTTATTGCAAAGTTAGTAAATTTGTCAGTCCTGAAAAACAAAGCACATGTAAGCAGAAAAGGAAAAGAAACAATAACCCATAGTCTCACCACTGAAGAGAATTACTGTTAATGATTTGGTGTCTGTACTCATCTGAATTCTTACTAATGAGAGATACTCAACTCAAACTACTGAGAAGGACAGAAACCCAACTTGCTAAGGACAGAAATCTAACTCAAACTAGTGAGAATGGCAGAAATCCAACTCAAACTATTGAGTTAAATTAAAAAAGAAAAAAAGGGAAATATATCAGTTTTCAAAGCTGATAAATCCAGGGTTATATGTTTAGCTCACCATATTCAAGGGCTCATTATATACCATTAAAATCTGGTTCCTCTGTCCCTTTTTCTTTCCCTCCTGGTGTCTGTTTCCCTTGGTATTGGTGTCATTCTCAGATAGGGCTCCCTGAGGATGGTGGGCCTTACGTTCTATTGGCTCAGCAACCGCAGGGGAAAAGAGGGCAAGTGTTTACCATGAGTGGAACACAAATCCCCAAACTGATCCTAATTTGGCCCAGTTTGGGCAATGTATTCACCCTCAAATCATTTAACGTGTGAGAGGGATAGAAAATGGTGATTGGGTAGGATTAGGTCCTGTACCATTTACACATTCAGCTCATGCTGGGTCAACTCTCCTGCCCTCTATAAATCTTCCATCCCCCTTAGAAGAGAAACCAAACTCCTCACTGTAGTCAGCAAGGCCCCCCATGTCTGGCTCTTGTCCCACTTTCCTGCCTCATGATCTCCACTCCTGCCGTCTTACTCTGTCCAGTCAAGTTGGGTTCTTGCCGTTTGGCTGAACTTTCAGGCATGCTCCCAGTTCAGGAAACTCTGTTGGTTGTTCTCTCTGCCTTGGAAAATCTTAGAAATTGCTTAGATATCAGTGTGGTTTGTCTTCTTACCTCACTAGGGTTGTTTCCTCAGACAGGCTTCTCCTGATCCCCTGCCTAAAACAGTGCCCCTTGCCACCTGCTTTATTCTCTGTCATGGTGATTACGCTGGTTATTACTAGGTAGTGAAAATCCTGTGATCCCTTTCAGTTACAGTCTTGATTCAGTCATTTCTAGTGTTTAGTCCCTGATAAATAATATCAACTCCAAATTTATTCTGAATTAAACATTCTCTTCTCCAGCTCCAGCTGGGGTCAGCCGCAGAGGGGGGAGCTAGATCAAGTGGAGAAGTCAGGCAGGAGGAGAAAGGGAGCAGGAAGGTTCTTACTTGATGGGTACCATCTGCTTAAACTGGCTTTGTGCTTAAGGCACAGATTGAAATAAAATCTTTCCTTAGAAAAGTGTTTTGAGTTTTCAGAGACTCCAACCCCATCATCTCTGTAGGATCTCTCCCAGAAATCCCCTCAATATGTCTCTCTTCTAGCTGTTTGGCTACTACTTCCTTAGCACTCAGCAATCCAGCTCCATTTGGCTACATTCTATTCTTCTCTCCAGGCAGTCTTTAGACCAAGACATAAGGTACCACTAGTGCAGTTTTCTTCCGCATACAGTTTGGCCCGCCTCATGCACACCTGACACCCTCTGGCAGTGCAGGCACCCTGTGCTGCCGCCTCTCCTTCATCTCTTCCATCAGCATGTGTCCTTCAACTGCAGGAGATGTATACCACACTTTTTGGGGATTCCCAGTGATGCCCTTCTCTTGAGGGTCGAGGTGAAGACCATGGAGTCCCCCCACTCTTCTCCTATGAGGGGAGCTCACAGCACATTCATGCTTCTCTCTAAAACTCTTCGTAAATCATTGTCCAATGGCAACCCACTCCAGTACTCTTGCCTGGAAAATCCCATGGATGGAGAAGCCTGGTAGGCTTCAGTCCATGGGGCTGCAAAGAGTCAGACACGACTGAGCGACTTCACTTCACTTATTATCCATAGTCTCTGTATCACTAAATGAGAGTGAGGCATTTAAATCCTTTAAAAACTTGGATGCTGATTTGGTCTCATGCAATAGAATCTGAGGTACTTGTGGAACTTCCACTTTATATCCTGTTATATAGGAGTAGGGGCTTCCAGGTGGGTCAGTGGTAAAGAATCCACCTGCCAATCAGGAGACACAGGTCCAACCTCTGGGTCAGGAATACCCCCTGGAGGAGAAATGGCAGCCCACTCCAGTATTCTTGCCTGGGAAATCCCAGTGACAGAGGAGCCGAGAGGGCTGTAGTCCATGGGGGTTGCAAAAAAGTTGGACATGACTTAGTGGCTAAACAACAGCATAGTAGTGAATGCTGTGGAGAAAAGAAAGCAGGAATTCCAATATACATTATGTGCAGATAAATACTGTTTAATTGCACTTATAGGAGGTACCTAGAACAGTCAAATTCATAGTTAGAAAGTACATCAAGAGATGCCAGGTGTTGGGGATGGAGAGGGGGAGGGGCAGTTAGTGTTCAATGCGTCGGAGTTTCAGTTTAAGAAGGTGAAAAATCCAAGAGATGGATAGTGGTAAGAGTTGTACAACAATGTGAATTTGCTTAGGATCACTGAACTGTATGGTGAATATGGTTAACATTTTAAAAACAAAACAAAGCAGGATAATTTGTGACAACATGGATGGACCTTGAGGGCATTCTGCTAAATGAAATAAGTCAGAAAGGAAAGAAGATAAATACCATATAATTTCATTTATACACAGAATCTAAAAATAGAAACCCAAACCAGAAAACTGAGCAGATGTTTATAGAGAACAGATTGGTGGTCACCTGAGGTGGTGGTGGGGATTGTGGGCAAAATGGGGGAAGGGGTCAATAGGTACAAATTTCCAGTTATGAAATGAATAAGTCATGGAGACGTAATTTACAGCATGACAACTAGAGCTAATAATTACTATATTGCATGTTTGAAAGTAGCTAAGAGAGTAGATCTTGAAAATTCTCATCATAAGAAAAACCTTTTGTAGCTATGTAAGGGGTTGGATCTTAACTGTGCTTATTGTGGTGATCATTTTGCAATATACACATATCAAATCATCATATTCCATACCTGAAAGCAATATAATGTTATGTCAAATAAGTCCCAATTTAAAAAAAATTTAAATTTATTTTTGGCTACACTGGGTCTTCATTACTGCACTTGGGCTTTCCCTAGTTGTGGCAAACAAGGGCTACTCTCTAGTTGTGATGCACCAGCTTCTCACTGCAGAGGAACTGAGAAATAAAAAGGAAATAAAGAATAATAGAATACAGGGGATTGGGAACTAGTTTTATCGCAAAGTAAAAACCATTTAAACTTAATTTTGAAAGGTCACATGAATCAGACTACAGTCACATGAATCAGAGATAAAAATGTTCAGAAAGTCTTCTTCACTTCTCTGTCCACCATTCACCTATTTTTCCCCACTCATTCCACCTAGGTAACCTCTGTAAATATGCTTTGTGTGTTTTCTTATGGAATTTCTTTATATAAACAAGCAAATGTTGGGTTGGACAAAAAGTTTGTTGGGGGTTTTTCCAGAACATATTACAGAAAAACCCACATGAACTTTTTGGCCAACCCAATACAAGCATATAATGTTATTTTAGCTGCTCTTGACACAAGTGGTAGCATATACCACATACACTGTTCTGCATTTGCTGTTGTACAAAAATCATATGTCTTGGAGAGCTTCTCATATCAGTACTTGCAGATCTTCCTCTTTCTCCTTTGTAGCCAAAAAGTAAGTAGCCCATTGTGTGAATGTTCTCTAATTTATTTAACCTGTGCCTTATTGATGAACATTTAGGTTTTTTGCAATCTTCTGTTATTCCAGATGATGTTGCAGTGAATAACCTTATTCATATGTCATTTCCCATGTATAGGAATTTGTCTGTAGGATAAATTTCTAAAGCTGGAATTACAGGGGTAAAGGGGATATGTGTTTGTGATTTTGATCACTGTTGTCAAATTGCCCTGCAAAGGGACAGAACAAATGCACATCCATCTACCTGTATCTAGGCTGTTAATCTAGCAGGGTTGGCGTTGCTTCTCTGTAGAGCTGACATTTGTGCAGTACTCTGATTGTCAAAAAGGAGCCATCTGTATGAAAACCTAAGGGAGGATCATCCTAGGTAAAGGGGGCTAGAGTAAAGGTCTGAGGCAGGGACTTCCCTGGTGGTCCAGAGGTTAAGACTCCGTGCTTCCCCTGCAGGGGGCATGGGTTCAAAGATTGAGCGAATTAGAGAAACAGCAAAACTGCCAGTTTGGCAAATGTGTCATGAATAGGAGGGGGCACTGTGCACAATACAAGGTGAAAGGCCATGGCAAAAACAGAAGCTGGATCACGTGGACTCAGGTTGAGTGTTTTAATTTTATTCTAGGTGGCATGGAAAGTCATTGTAAGGGGTTTAAGTGGGAAATAAGATGATATGTTTTCTATTTTAGAAGACTATATTAACTGCTTAAAAAAAAAAAAAAAGTCTTGAACTGTTCATCTTGTTTGTCAGAGGAGACCAAGTTGTTAAGCGCAACATAAATGTTCATCCTAAAAGCCTCTTCTCAGCAAAGATCTAGAGGAGAAGGCAATGGCACCCCACTCCAATACTCTTGCCTGGGAAATGCCATGGATGGAGGAGCCTGGTAGGCTACAGTCCATGGGATTGTGAAGTCGGACACGACTGAGCGACTTGACTTTCACTTTTCACTTTCATGCATTGGAGAAGGAAATGGCAATCCACTCCAGTGGTCTTGCCTGGAGAATCCCAGGGACAGGAGCCTGGTGGGCTGTTGTCTGTAGGGTTGCACAGAGTTGAACACAACTGACGTGTCTTAGCAGCTGCAGCAAAGATCTAAGAAAACTGTAGATACAGAGAATTGAAGACAAACAGATCCAGATGAGGTACTGTTCTGGCCTGGAGAATTCCATGGACTGTATAGTCCATGGGGTCGCAAAGAGTCAGACACGACTGAGGGACTTTCACTCACACACACACCAAGAGCTATGTCACACTGTAGATCCCAACTACGTAAATTAAAAACAAAGGTGGGGGGAGGGCTTCCCTGGTGGCTCAGTGGTAAAGAATTAGCTTGCCAGTGCAGGAGACAGGGTTTTAATCCCTGGTCCACATGCTGCGGATCAAATAAGCCTGTGTGCCCCAATGACCAAGCTTGTGCTCCAAGAGCCCAGGAACCCCAGCTACTGAAGCTGAGTGCCCTAGAGTCTGTGCTCAGCAACAAGAGAAGCCACTGCAATGAGAAGCCTGTGCATCACAGCTAGAGAGCTGCCCCTGCTCACCGCAACTAGAGAAAGCCTGTGCAGCAGTAAAGACAAAGCACAGCCAAAAATAAATAAATGAAAAATTTTTAGAGAAAGGAAAAGGATGGCCCCATGAATAGTGAAGACCTATTATGAAGAACATTATGAACCCAGCCTGCTTCCAACTGCACATAGAAATGTAATATGAATGTTTTTTATCATTTATTCCCTGGGTACTTGATTCCTTAAATGAAGGCAGAGATTCTGTAGTTCAGGGGAGGGCTTGACTGGAGCATACCTGATTCTTCCTCTTGTTTGCTGTATCTATAATACAGTGACAAAAGGACAAACAGAAAACTTCCATATTAATAAGTTAACTTTCTATATCTTGCATCATTTAAAACAACATTAAATTTTAGTTTAGGACTTTCTCCTAGAATAGCTGGCAATAAGTATCTTGCATCATTTAAAACAGCATTAAATTTTAGTTTAGGACTTATCCCTAGATTAGCTGGAAATCAAATGATTTCTTCTGTGGTGGTGGTTGGACAAATTAGCAAATAATCACCAGCAAGTAACCGCTGAGGGAAAAAGAACTTTGTCCACCCAATAGGTCCAGTTAAGGGGTAGGTATTGACATATATTACCTTTGGCATCTCTTTTTACTGAAGGGCTTATTTACTCTTTCAGTGAAGTAGCTTGGACACCTCAACCATGTGCCAGCATGAGCCTCTGTCTGTGTCAGCACTGTCCATTTCAGACTTGCTCCTTTAGAGGATACAGCTACCTTAGCATGTGTGTCTGCTCTGAGATTAGGGACTTTGTCCAGTGCTATGCTTTGGGCATGACTCAAAGGCAGCAGCTGCTCAGCTGTCGGCCTCTCTGCTGCACACCTAGGGTATTGACACTGGATGGATCCAGGCAACTTCTGCATCCCTTGAGGCACTTGGAAACAAACAAGGACATCTAGGAGGAGGAATGGGAGTCTGGAAGGGAACAGAGGGATTTCGGGAAATTTTATTTTCTCTGGCAGTTGGGGGTTGGGGCTCAGGCAATTTACATCTAAAAACAAGTAAGAATGAATTGCACCATCAAATTGTTGTTTATCAATTACCTCCTTTCCTCACTGTGACCACTATTTTCAGGTGTATAACTTTGGTAAATAGTCTCCCCTCAAGCAGCATTGTCAAAACTCAATTATAATGTCTTCATTCCATATATATTTCTCCATTCCAGTAGACTTTTAAAACTCATGACCTGCATTTGACCTACATATGAATTCCTATTTTGAAATTTCCTCTAGTCAATGTAAACTATTTCCAGAGCCCATAGGTGATTTTTTTTCAGCACATAATCAAGTACAATTGAATTTTCCTTTTCCCCCACATAGATTACTGGAGACACTTGGTTCTCTGACCATGAAGCTTACTATCTTTTTCTCCCTGTCATTAACATACTCCCATTCTAATGTACTTTTTTCCAAGTGTAAATTTCTGAACTCTAATGGATGGTCAATTTACTCACTAATTTTGGTAAGATGTTTAATTTCTTTTTTTTTTTAATTTTTTTTTGATTTTTTTTTTTATTAAATTTTAAAATCTTTAATTCTTACATGTGTTCCCAAACATGAAACCCCCTCCCACCTCCCTCCCCATAACATCTCTGTGGGTGATCCCCATGCACCAGCCCCAAGCATGCTGTATCCTGCGTCAGACATAGACTGGCGATTCAATTCTTACATGATAGTATACATGATAGAATGCCATTCTCCCAAATCATCCCGCCCTCTCCCTCTCTCTCTGTCTAAGCAAGCATTTGTTATGTATTTTGCTTCATACCACATGAAAAAAGTATTCCTCATTGATTATTTTTCTTAATTTTTTAAAAAAAGAAAACCTAAAATATTCCAAGATAAAATGAAACACTTTCTCCTACTGTTTTGTTCCTAAACAATAAAGTTTTAAACCTAGTAAAGCAAAGGTAAGTTCTGGCTGTGTCTTTTTCCAAGTCATCTTCCCTTGAGGTAGCATATGGGAAGGTTACATCCCCCTGATGGAAACAGGTACCATTTGCAACTGTTGTGGTGTGCAGAATTTGAGATGTTAAACAGACCTTTATTAGGAAGGAAATTCTTTCTGAATGTGTTTATTAGGGCTTTCGATTGCAAGAAACAGAAACCAACTCTTGCTGAGTTAAGCAGAAAGAATTTTGAGAGGCTGAAGAAGAAGCCTGAATTCTAAATTCTTAATTTGAAGACAGGACATTTACTTCTGTTGCCTCCTAACACCTCTCTAAATGACAGTGTGAAAATGTTAGTCACTCAGTCATGTCTGACTCTTTGAGACCCCATGGACTGTAGCCCACCAGGCTCCTCTGTCCATGGAATTCTTCACGCGAGAATACCTGAGTGGATTGCCGTTTCCTTCTCTAGGGGATCTTTCTGACTCAGGGATTGAACCTGGAACCTGAGTCTCTGTATTGCAGGCAGATTCTTGTCTGAGCCACCAGGGAAGCCCCAAATGACAACGGAGGACATTTTAAAAATGACATAACCCCCCAACTACAGAGTCTAAGAGAGGCAACAGCAGTAACAGAGTTTTGGAAAACAGAAAGGAAACAGTAACATTTAGCATTTGGAAAAGCTGAATCCTAACCTGGAAAACTGACTGGCACTAAAGAAACTTCTTGATTGTACTTGTTATTTCTGAGGTGAGGCTGTATCAGGGAGATTTGTGGATACAAGAAGCAGTTAGGTCCTACTGTTTCCCCAGCCCCACATGCTCCTTCCTGCTTCAGCAGAAGATTTATTACTCTCATGAGGGAGGAAGGCAGAGTGCATTAGTCAGAACAAAGTGAGGCTGCTGTGACAGAGCTGAGAATGATTCAGTGGCTTAAAGGAGCTATTGGTTTACTTCTTATGAAACAGAGGTTTCAGCTGGCTTGTGGGGGGTAATAGATTAGTTGAGATATAATTCACATGTCATATAAGTCACCACTTTAATGAGTACTGTTCAGTGGTTTTTTAGTATACTCAGAGTTGTGCAACCATCACCAAAATTAATTTTAGAACATTTAATCACCTCTCCCAAACATCCCACATCCCTTAGTAGTCATTCTCCAACTCCTGTCCTCTAATCTCTAGGCAAGTGTGAATCTATTTTCAGGCTCTCTAGATTTGGCTATCTTGAATTTCATATAATTAGAATTGTATTTTAAAAGTTCATCCATGTGGTAACAAGTATCAGTACTTCACTTTTTTTATTGCTGAATACTATTCCATTGTATGGTTATACCACATTATGATTTTTAAAAATCTTATTGAAGTATAGTTAATTACAATGTGTTAATTTCTGTTGTACAGCAAAGTGACTCAGTTTTATATATATATACACACACACACATATATATTTCTTTTTTGTATTCTTTTCCATTATGGTTTATCACAGGATATTGAATATAGTTCCCTGTGCTATGTAGTAGGTCTTTATTGTTTATCCATCCTATGTGTCATAGTTGGGCTTTCCTGGTGGCTCAGATCGTAAAGAATCCGCCTGCAATGAAGGAGACCTGGGTCCAGTCCCTGGGTTGGGAAGATTCCCTGGAGGAGGTCATGGCAACCCACTCCAGTATTCTTGCCTGGAGAATCCCCATGGACAGAGGAGCCTGGTGGGCTGCAGTCCATGGGATCACAGAGTCGGACATGACTGAACGACTAAGCACATAGCACACACATGTATCATAGCTTGCATCTGCTAATCCCAAACTCCCAATACTTCCTTCCTTCACTCCCCTCTCCCTTGGCAGCCATGAGTCTGTTCTCTATGTCTGTGAGTCCGTTTCATAGATATGGTCATTTATGCTGTCCTTAAGTTTCCACATGTAAGTGATACATATGGTATTTGTCTTTCTCTTTTTGACTGACTTGGCTAAGTGTGATGACCTCTGGGCCCATCTATGTTTCTGCAGATGGCGTGCTTTCACTCTTTTTAATGGCTAGGAAACATTCCATTGCATACATGTACCACATCTTCTTTATTCATTCATCTGTCAGTGGACGTTTTGGTTGTTCCCATGTTGTGGCTACTGTAAATAGTGCTGCTCTAAACATATGGGTGCATGTATCTTTGCACATTGTAATTTTGTCTGGATATATGCCCAGGAGTAGAATTGCTGAATCATAGGGCAACTCTCTTTTTAGTTTTTTTAAAAGTAATTTTATTTATTTATTTTTTGGCTGTGCTAGGTCTTTGTTGCTGCATGAGGGCTTTCTCTAGTTGCAGTAAGTGGGGGCTGCTCTCTCCTTGTGGTGTGCAGGCTTCTCATTGCCGCAGCCTCTCTTGTTGCATAACACAGGCTCTAGAGCATTCAGGCTTCAGTAGCTGTGGCACATGGCCTCAGTAGTGGTGACTCCTGGGCTCGAGAGTATAGGGTCAGTAGTTGTGGCCCATAGGCTTAGTTGCCTTGCAGCCTGTGGGATCCTCCTGGATCAGGGATTGAACCTATGTCTCCTGCACTGGCAGACCAAGTCTTGACCACTGAGCCACTGGGGAAGCCCAGTTCTTAGTTTTTTGAGAAACCTCCATGGTGGCTGCACCAGTTCATGTTCCCACCAACAGTGTACAAGGGTTCCCTTCTCTCCACCCTCTCTAGCATTTATGCCATTCTGCCAGGTGTGAGGTGATACCTCATCATCATTTTAATTTGCATTTCTCTAATAATTAGCGATGATAGGTATCTTTTCGTGTGCATATTGGCCATTGGTATATTTTCTTTAGAGAAATGTCTATTAGATATTCTGCCCATTTTTTGACTGGACTGTTTGTTTTTTGTTATTGAATTGTATTAACTGTTGGTATATTTTAGAAATTAAGCCCTTATGGGTTGCATCATTTGCAAATAATTTCTCCCAGGCTATAGGTTGTCTTTTCATTTTGCTTATGGTTTCCTTTGCTGTACAAAATATTATAAACTTGATTAGGTCCCATTTGTTTATTTTTGCTTTTATTTCTATTGCCTTGGGAGACTGAACTAATAAAATATTGGTATGATTTATGTCAGAGAATGTCTTGCCTATGTTCTCTTCTAGGAATTTCATGATATCTTGCCTTATATTTAAGTCTTTAAGCAATTTTGACTTTATTTTTGTGTATGGTATAAAGGTGTATTCTAACTTCATTGATTTACATGTAACTGTCCAACTTTCCCAATACCACTTGCTGAACAGACTGTCTTTTCCCTATTATATAGTCTTGCCTCCTTTATTGAAGATTAATTGTCCATGCTGCTGCTGCTGCTAAGTCTCTTCAGTCGTGTCCGACTCTGTGTGACCCCATAGACGGCAGCCCTCCAGGCTCCCCTGTCCCTGGGATTCTCCAGGCAAGTTGTCCATAGGTGTATGGATTTACTTCTGGGATTTCTATTTCATTAATCCATATGTCTGTTTTTTGTGCCAATACCATGCTATTTTGATTACTATAGCTTTGTAGTATAGTCTGAAGTCTGGAAGGGCTATGCCTTCTACTTTGTTCTTTTTTCTCAGGATTGTTTTGGCAATTCTGGTCTTCTATGTTTTCATATAAATTTTGGGGTTATTTGTTGTAGTTCTGTAAAAAAAATGCCATGGGTAATTTTGATAGGGATTACATTAAATCCATAGTACTTTAAGTACTATGAGTACTATGGCCATTTTAATAATATCAATTCTTTCAGTCTAAGAGCATGGGATATCTTTCTATTTCTTTGAATCATCTTCAGTTTCCTTTATTCATGTTTTTAGAGTTGTCAGCCTGTGTCTTTCATCTTCTTGGTGAGACTTAATCTGAAGCTTTTAAAATTTAATTTATGTGTCAGAGTATAGTTGATTTACAGTGTAGTTAGTTTCAGTTGTGTGCAGCAAGGTGATTCAGTTAAATGAATACATATATCCATTCTTTTTTCAGATTATTTTTCCCATATAAATTGTTGTAAATTATTGAGTAGAACTACCTGTGCTATATAGTAGGTCATTGTTGATTTCCCATTTTATATGAAGTGGTATGTATACGTTAGTTCCAAAGCCCTAATTTATCTTTACCCCCATCTTTTGCCTTTGGTAAACACAAGTTTGTTTTTGAAGTCTATGAGTCTCTTTCTCTTTTGTAAACAAGTGCATTTGTACCATCTTTTCAGATTCCACATGTAAGTGATATCTATGATATCTGTCTTCTCTGTTTCTGTCCGACTTACTTCGTATGGTAATCTCGAGGTATATCCATGTTGCTACAAATGGCATTATTTCATTCTATTTTATGGCTAATTATCCCTTGTATACCACATCTTCTTTATTCATTCCTCTGGATGTCCATTCTGTGAATGGACATTTAGGTTATTTCCATGACTTGGCTAAATAGTGCTACAATGCAAATTGGGGTGCATGTATCTTTTCAAATTATGGTTTTATTCGGATATATGCCCAGGAGTGGGATTGCTAGATCATAGGTAGTTCTATGTTTAGTGTTTTAAGGAACCTCCATACTATTCTCCATGGTGACTGTACCAATTTACATTCCCACTAACAGTGTCAAAGGGCTCCTATTTCTCTCAACCCTCTCCAGCATTTATTATTTGTAGACTTTGATGATGGCCATTTTGACTGGTGTGAGGTGATACCTCATTGCAGTTTTGATTTGCATGTCTCTAATAATTAGCAATGTTGAGCATCTTTTCATGTGGTTTTTGGCCATCTATATGTCTTCTTTGGAGAAATATCTGTTTAGATCTTCTGCCTATTTTTTGATTAGGTTTTTTGTTTCTTGATATTGAGCTGCATGAGCTGTTTGTATATTTTGGAGATTACTCCTTTGTTGGTCACATTGTTTGCAAATATATTCTCCCATTCGGTAGGTTGTCCTTTCATTTTGTTTATGGTTTCTTTTGCTGTACAAAAAGGTTTCAGGTCTGTCCAATCCCTGGTTGTCCGTTGACTAAGACTTTGTGCTCCCAACACAGGGGCCTGGGTTCGATCCCTAGCTAGGGAACTAGATCCCACATGCTGCAAATCTCACACGCAGCAGTGAAGACTGTACAAGCAGCAAGTATGACCCGGTGTAGCCAAATAAATATTTTTAAATCTCTTAGGTTTATTGGGTCCTGTTTGCTTATTTTTGTTTCTATTTTCATTACTCTAGGAGTTGGAACCAAAAAGATATTGCTGTGATTTGTGTCAAAAGGTGTTCTACCTATGTTTTCCTCTAAGAGTTTTGTAATAGTATCTGGTCTTACATTTAGGTTTTTAAATCATTTGGGGTTTATTTTTGTGTATGGTGTTAGAAAATGTTTTAGTTTCGTTCTTTTACATATAGCCGGCCAATTTTCCCAGCACCACTTATTGTAGAGCCTGTCTTTTCCCTACTGTATATTCTTGCCTCCTATGTCATAGATTAATCGACCGTAAGAGCATGGGTTTATTTCTGGGCTCTCTGTTCTGTTAGTGATTGATGTGCATGTTTTTCTGCTAATGCTATACTATTTTGAACTGTAGCGTTACAGTATAGTCTAAAGTCAAGGAGCATGACACCTCCAACCCTGTTCTTTCTCAATCAAGATCGCTTTGGCTATTCAAGCTTTTGTGTTTTCATACAGATTTCAAAATTAATCTAGTTTTGTTAAAAAAGCTGCTGACATAATATTTTGACAGGGATTGCACTGAATCTGTAGATGGCCTTGGATAATATGGTCATTTTAAACACTATTAATTATTCCCATTTAAGAACATGGTCTGTCTTCCCAGCTGTTTGTGGTGTGTTCAGTTTCTGTTATCAGTGTCTCATAGTTTCCCAAGTATAGGTCTTTTACCTCTTTAGGTAGGTTTATGACTAGCTGTTTTATTCCTTTTGATGAGATGGTAAATGAGATTACTTTATTAATTTTTTCCTGATAGTTCATTGTTAGTATATAGAAATACAACAGATTTATGTAGATTAGTATGTATATTAGTTTTGTATCCTATAACTTTACAAAATTTGTTGATGAGCTCTAATAGTCTTTTGGTGTTGTGTTCAGGATTTTCTATGTATAGTATCATGTAATCTGCAAACAATGGCAGTTTTACTTGTTCCCTTCCAGTCTGGGTTATTTTATTTCTTTTTTTTTTCTGATTGCTGTGGCTAGGACTTCCAAAACTGTTGGATGAAAGTGATGAATAAAATGTGGGCATTGTTGCTGATCTTAGAGGAAATGCCTTCAACTTTTCACTTTTGAATATGATAGCTGTGGTTTTGAAATGTGTGGCCTTTATTAATATTGAGGTATATACCCTCTATGCCTACTTTCTGGAGTTTTTATCATAAATGGATGTTGAACCTTATGAAAAACTTTTCCTCATCTATTGAGATGATCATATAGTTTCCTTAATTTGTTGATGTGATATGTTACATTGATTTTGTAAATATTAAAAAAACCTTTGCATCACTGGAATAAATCCTACTTGATCATGGTATGCAATGCTTTTATTGTATTGTTGGATTTGCTTTGCTGGTATGTGTTGAGGATTTTTGCATCAGTGTTCATCAGTGATATTGCCGAATAATTCTCTTTTTGTGATATCTTTGGTTTTGGTATCAGGCTATGATGGCTTCATATAATGAGTTTGAAAGTGTTTCTTCCTCTGCAGTTTTTTGGGATAATTTCAGAAGGATAGGTGTTTACTCTTTGTTTGGTATAATTCACCTGTAAAACCATCTGTTCCTGGAGTTTTGTTTGTTGGGAATTTTAAAAATTACTGATTGAATTTCATTACTGGTAATTAGTCTTTTCATATTTTCTATTTCTTCCTGGTTCAGTCTTGGGAGATTGTACCTTTCTAAGAATCTGTCCATTTCTTCTTAGGTTGTCCTTTTTATTGGCATATAATTATTCATAGTAGTGTCTCTTGATCCTTTATATTTCTGTAATGTTGATTGTAACATTTTTAAATTTCTGATTTTACTGATCTGGATCATCTCCCTTTTTTTCTTGCTGAGTCTGCCTAAAGGTTTATTAATTTTGTGTATCTTTTCAAAGAATCAGATTTTAGTTTCACTGATCTTTTCTCTTATTTTCTTTTCAGCCTAATTTCACTTAATTCTGCTCTGGTCTCCATTATTTCTTTCCTTCTCCTAATTTTAAGTTTTGTCTGTTCTTTTTTACTTCCTTTAGGTATAAGTTTAGGTTGCTTATTTGAGGTTTTTCTTGATTCCTGGGGTAAGCTTCAGTTCAGTTCAGTTGCTAAGTCATGTCTGACTCTTTGTGACCCCATGCACTGCAGCACACCAGGCTTCCCTGTCCATCACCAATTCCTGGAGCTTACTCAAACTCATGTCTATAGAGTCAGTGATGCCATCCAACCATCTCATCCTCTGTTGTCCCCTTCTCCTCCTGCCTTCAATCTTTCCCAGTATCAGGGGCTTTTCCAATGGATCAGTTCTTAGCATCAGGTGGCCAAAGTATTGGAGTTTCAGCCTCAGCCTCAGCATCAGTTCTTCCAATGAATATTCAGGACTGATTTCCTTTAGGATTGACTAGTTTGATCCCCTTGCAGTCCAAGGGACTCTCAAGCATCTTCTCCAGCACCACAGTTCAAAAGCATCAGTTCTTCAGCGCTCAGCTTTCTTTATAGTTCAACTCTCACATCTATACATGACTACTGGAAAAACCATAGCTTTGACTAGATGGACATTTCTTGGCAAAGTAATGTCTCTGCTTTACTCTAAACTTGCCTCTTAGAACTGTTTTTGCTGCTGCCCCATAGGTTTTGTATCACTGTGTTTTTGTTTTCACTTACTTCAGGTCTATTTTAATGTCGTCTTTGATTTCTTCAGTTATCCTTTGAGTGTTTAGTAGCATATTGTTTAGTCTCCACTGTGTGTTTTTTTTTTTTTTGCAGTCTTTTTTTCTTTTAGTTGATTTCTAGTCTCATATTGTATGATAGGAAAAATGCTTATATCATTTCAACTTTTAAAAATTTACCAAGGATTATTTTGTCATCCAGCATATGAGCCATCCTGGGGAATATTCCATTTATACTTGAAAAGAATGAGTATTCTGCTGCTTTTGGATGGAATGCTTTCTATATGTTAAGTCCATTTGGTCTAATGTGTCATTTAAGGCTCATGTTTCTTTATCAATTTTATATCTGGATGATCTATCCATTGGTGTAGGTGAGGTGCTCAAGTTCTCGACTATAACTGTGTTCCTGTCAATTTCTCCTTTTGTGTCCATTAATATCTGCTTTATATACTTAGGTGCTTCTATATTGGTGCATATTTATTTATAATTGTTATATCATCCTCTTGGATTGATCCCTTGGTTATTATGTAGTGTCCTTATTTGTCTCTGTAATAGTGTTTATTTTAAAATCTATTTAGGCTGATATAAGTATTGTTACTTTTTCTTTTGACTTCCTTTTGTGTGGAATACATTTTTCCATCCCTTCACTTTCAGTCTATGTGGGTCTCTAGATCTGAAGTCAATCTGTTATTGTTGTTCAGTTGCTTGGTCATGTCCGACTCTTTGTGACCCCAAGGACTGCAGCATGCCAGACTTCCCTGTCCTTAACCATCTCCTTGAGTTTGCTCAAACTCATGTCCATTGAGTCGGTGATGCCATCCAACCATTT
The DNA here is from genome assembly GCF_032405125.1 of Capricornis sumatraensis. Lineage (NCBI taxonomy): Eukaryota > Metazoa > Chordata > Mammalia > Artiodactyla > Bovidae > Capricornis > Capricornis sumatraensis. The sequence continues at coordinate 93,967,148 of NC_091072.1, forward strand.
CATCCTCTGTCATCCCCCTCTCCTGCCTTCAATCTTTCCCAATGTCAGGGTCCTTTCCAATGAATCGGCTCTTCGCATCAGAAGGCCAAAGTATTCAAGTTTCAGCTTTAGCATCAGTCCTTCCAATGAATTTTCAGAATTGATTTCCTTTAGAATTGACTGGTTTGATCCCTTTGCAGTCCAAGGGACTCTCAAGAGTCTTCTCCAACACCATAGTTCAAAAGCACCAATTCTTTGGCATTCAGACTTTTTTATTATTCAACTCTCATATCCATACATGACTACTGGAAAAACCATAGCTTTGACTAGATGGACCTTTGTTGGGAAGGTAATGTCTATGCTTTTTATTACACTGTTTAGGTTTGTCATAGCTTTCCTTCCAAGGAGCAAGTGTCTTTCAATTTCATGGCTGCAGTCATCATCCACATTGATTTTGGAGTACAAGAAAATAAAGTGAAAGTCACTCAGTCCTGTTTGACTCTTTGCAAGTCCATGGACTGTATGGATTTCTCCAGGCCAGAATACTGGAGTGGGTAGCCTTTCCCTTCTCTAGGGGATCTTTCCAACCCAGGGATGGAACCCATATCTCCACATTGCAGGAGCATTCTTTACCAGCTGAGCCACAAGGGAAGCCCAAGAATACTGGAGTGGGTAGCTTATCCCTTCTGCAGGGTATCTTCCTGACCCAGGAATTGAACTGGGATCTCCTGCATTGCAAGTGAATTCTTTACCAACTGAGGGAAGCCCACAAGAAAATAAAGTATCTCACTGTTTCCATTTCCCCCTCCATCTATTTGCCATTAAATGATGGGACCAGATGCCTTGATTTTAGTTTTTTGAATGTTGAGTTTTAAGCCAGCTTTTCACTCTCCTCTTTCACTTTCCTAAAGAGGCCCTTTAATTCCTCTTCACTTTCTTCCATAAGGGTGGTGTCATCTGCATATCTGAGATTGTTGATATTTCTCCGAGGAATCTTGATTGCAGCTCGTGCTTCATCCAGCCCAGCATTTCACATGATGTACTCTGCATATAAGTTAAATAAGCAAGGGGACAATAAATAGCCTTGAAATACTCGTTTCCCAATTTGGAACCAGTCATTGTTCTATGTTAGTTCTAACTGTTGCTTCTTGACCTGCGTCCAGGTTTCTCAGAAGGTAGATAAGGTGGTCTAGTATTCCCATCTCTTTCAGAATTTTTCAGTTTGTTGTGATCCATCCACACAGTCAAAGGCTTTAGCATAGTCAGTGAAACAGAAGTAGATGTTTTTCTGAAATTCTTTAGCTCTTTCTATGATTCAGCTGATGTTGGCAATTTGATCTCTGGTTCCTCTGCCTTTTCTAAACCCAGCTTGTACATCTGGAATTTCTTGGTTCACATACTGTTGAATCCTAGCTTGAAGGATTTTGAGCTTTACCTTGGTAGAATGTGAAATGAGTGCAATAGTGTGGTAGTTTGAACATTCTTTGGCATTGCTCTTCTTTGCAATTGGAATGAAAACTGATCTTTTCCAGTTCTTGTGGCCACTGCTGAGTTTTCCAAATTTGCTGGCATATTGACTGCAGCATTTTAACAGTATCATCTTTTAGGGTTTGAAATAACTCGGCTGGAATTCCATCACCTCCACTAGTTTTGTTTGTAGTGATGCTTCCTAAGTCCCAATTGACTTCACACTCCAGGATGTCTGGCTCTAGGTGAATAATCACACCATCATGCTTATCTGGATCATTATGATTTTTTTTTTTTGTAAAGTTCTGTGTATTCTTGCCACCTGTTCTTAATACTTTTTGCTTCTGTTAGGTTCTTACCATTCCTGTCCTTAAGGACAGAAATTGTGCCCATCTTTTCATGAAATGTTCTCTTGTTATCTCTAATTTTCTTCAAGACATCTCTAGTCTTTCCCATTCTATTCTTTTCCTCTGTTTCTTTGCGTTGGTCATTTAGGAAGGCTTTCTTATCTTCCCTTGCTATTCTTTGGAACTCTGTATTCAGATGAGTATATCTTTCCTTTTCTCTTTTGCCTTTTACTTCTTTTCTCAACTATGTGTAAGCCCTCCTCAGACAACCATTTTGCCTTGTTGAATTTCTTTTTCTTGGGGATGGTTTTGATCACTGCCTCCTGTACAAGTAACAACCTCCATCCATAATTCTTCAGGCACTCTACCAGATCTAATCCCTTGAAATTATTTATCACTTCCACTGTATAATCATAAAGGATTTGATTTAGGTCATATCTGAATGGCCTAGTGGTTTTTCCTACTTTCTTCAATTTAAGTCTGAATTTTGTAAAAGGAGTTCATGATCTGAGCCACAGTTAGCTCCCAGTCTGTATAGAGCTTCTCCATCTTCAGCTACAAAGAATATAATCAATTTGATTTCAGTATTGGCCATCTGGTGACGTCCTTCTGTAGAGTTGTCTCTTATGTTGTTGGAAGAGAGTGTGTGTTTTGACCAGTGCATTCTTTTGATAAAACTCTGTTAGCCTTTGCCCTGCTTCATGTGTACTATAAGGCCAAACTTGCCTGTTACTCCAGGTATCTCTTGACTTCCTACTTTTTGCATTCCAGTCCCCTATGATAAAAGGACATGTTTTTTAATGTTATTTCTAGAAGGTCTTGTAGGTCTTCATAGAACTGTTCAGCTTCATCTTCAGCATTAGTGCTTGTAGCACAGACTTGGGTTACTGTCATACTGAATGGTTTGCCTTGGAAACAAACCAAGATCATTCTATTGTTTTTGAGATTGCACCCAAGCACTGCATTTCGGACTCTTTTTTTTGACTATGAGGGCTATGCCATTTCTTCTAAGGGATTCTTGCCCAAAGTAGTAGATATAATGGTCATCTGAATTAAATTTGCCCATACCTGTCCATTTTAGTTCACTGATTCCTAAAATGCTGATGCTCACTCTTGGTATCTTCTTGGTATCTTGTTTGACCACTTAGAATTTTCCTTAATTCTTGGATGTAACATTCTAGGTTCCCATGTAATATTATTCTTTACAGCATCAGACTTTACTTTCACCACCAGATACATTCACAACTGGGTGTTGTTTCTGCTTTGGCTCAGCCTCTTCTTTCTTTCTGGAGTTATTTCTCTGCTATTCTCCAGTAGCATATTGGGCACCTACCGACTTGGGGAGTTCATCTTTTAGTGTCATAGTTCATCTTTTTGCCTTTTCATACTGTTCATGGGGTTCTCAAGGCAAGACTGTTAAAGTGATTTGCCATTCCCTTCTCCAATGCACCACATTTTGTCAGAACTCTGCACTATGACTTGTCCATCTTGGGTGCCCTACATGGCATAACTCATAATTTCATTGAGTTAGGCAAGGTTGTGATCCATGTAATCAGTTTGTTTTCTGTGACTGTGGTTTTCATTTCATATATATAGATCTTGCTTTTGTATGCATTCAGCCACTCTGTATCTTTTGGTTGGAGCATTTAGTCTATTTACATTTAAGGTAATTATTTTTATGTATGGTCTTATTGCCATTTTGTTAATTGCTTTGGGTTTGTTTTTGGAGGTCTTTTATTTTTTTCCTTTCCTTTCTTGTTCTCTTATGATTTGACTATATATTTTTTGAAATTTTATTGATTGACAATGTTAATTTTTGCTGTACAACAAAGTGACTCAGTTATATCTATATTTTTTTCCATTATGGTTTATCATAGGATATTGAATATAGTTTTCTGTGCTATAGAGTAGGATGTTGTTATTTATCCATTCTATATATAATAGTTTGTATCTGCTAATCCCAAACTCCCAATCCTTCCCTCTCCAATCCCCTTACCCCTTGGGAGCCACACGTCTGCTATCTATGTCTGTGAATCTGTTGCTGTTTTGTAGATATGTTGACTTGTGTCATCTTTTAGTTTATATGTTTAACTCATATGTATGGTATTTTTCTTTCTCTTTCTGACAGACTTTACTTAGTGGGATAATCTCTAGGTCCATCCATGTTACTGCAAATGGCATTATTTCATGCTTTGTTTTTATGGCTGAGTACTATTCGGCTGTATATATGTAACATACCATCTTTATCCATCGATCCATGGAAACTTAGGTTGTTTGTATGTCCTAGCTATTGTAAATAGTGCTGTAATGAACATAGGTGCATGCATCTTTTCAAATTATAGTTTTATGTGAGTATATGCCTAGGAATGGGATTGCTGGACCATGTGGTAATTCTGTTTTTAGTGTTTTGAGAAACTTCCATATTGCTTTCCATAATGGCCACAACAGCTTACATTCCCTACCAACAATGTAAGAAGGTTCCCCTTTTCTCTTTACTTTCTCCAGCATCTATGATTTGTAGACATTTTAATAATGGTCATTCTGACTGGTGTGAGGTGGTACATCATTGTAGTTTCATTTGCATTTCTCTAACAATTAGCGATGTTAAATATCTTTACATATGCTCTTTGGCAATCTGTATGTCTTCTTTGGAGAAATACCTATTTAGATCTTTTACACATTTTTGACTGAAACTGGTTTTGGTTATTGAAATGTATATTTTGTATATTTGTATGTTTTGAAAATGAAGCCCTTGTTGGTTGCATCATTTGCAAATATTTCCTCCCAATGCATAGGTAGTCTTTTTGTTTTCTTATGGTTACTTTCCTTTGCTCTGCAAAAGTTATAAGCTTAATTAGGTTCCATTTGTTTATTTTTGCTTTTTTTTTTTTCCTCTATTGTCTTGGGAGACTGACCTAAGAAAACATTGGTACTATTTATGTCAGAGAATGTTTTACCTATGTTCTCTTCTAGGAGTTTTATTTTGTCTTGTCTTATATTTCACTATTTAAGCCACTTTGAGTTTACTTTTGTTAGTGGCACAAGGGTGTTTTCTAACTTCATTAATTTGCATGCCACTAGCCAGTTTTCCCAACAGCATTTGCTGAAGAGACTATCTTTTCCCCCATTCTTACCACCTTTGTCAAAGATTAATTGACCATAGGTACGTGGGTTTATTTCTGGGCTCTCTATTGTGTTCCATTGATCCATGTCGGCTTTTATCCGACCCTTTGTGACCCCATGGACTGCAGGATACCAGGCTTCCCCATCCTTCACTATCTCCCAGGGTTTGCTCAAACGCATGTCCATTGAGTCAATGATGCCATCCAACCGTCTCATTCTCTGTTGTCCCCTTCTCCTGCCTTCAATATTTCCCAGCATCAGAGCCTTTTCCAATGATTTTGCTGCTTTCATCAGGTAGCCAAAGTATGGGAGCTTCAGCATTAGTCCTTCTAATGAATATTCAGGGTTGATTTCCTTTAGGATTGACTGGTTTGATCTCCTTGCTGTCCAAAGGACTCTCAAGAGTCTTCTCCATTACCACAGTTCAAAAGCATAAATTCTTTGGCACTCAGCTTTCTTTACAACTACTGGAAAAACGATAGCTTTGACTAGACGGACCTTTGTTGGCAAGGTGATGTCTCTGCTTTTTAATACATTGTCTAGGTTTGCCATAGCTTTCCTTCCACGAGGCAAGTGTCTTTCAATTTCACGGCTGCAGTCACCATGCACAGTGATTTTGAAGCCCAAGAAAACAAAATCTGTCACTGTTTCCATGATTCCCCATCTATTTTCCATGAAGTAAAGAGACCAGATACCATGATCTTAGTTTTCTGAATGTTGAGTTTTAAGCCAGTTTTTCACTCTCCTCTTTCACCTTCATCAAGAGGCTCTTTAGTTCCTTTTCACATTCTGCATTATGGGTGGTATCATCTTCATATCTGAGGTTATTGATATTTCTCTGAGTAATCTTGATTCCAGCTTGAGGTTCATCTAGCCCGGCATTTCACATGATGGTACTCTGCATATAAGTTAAATAAGCAGGGTGACAGTATACATCCTTGACATACTCCTTTCCCAATTTGGAACCAGTTCATTGTTCCATGTCTGGTTCTAACTATTGCTTCTTGACCTGCATACAGGTTTCTCAGGAGGCAGGAAAGGTGTTCTAAGATCCCCATCTCTTTAAGAATTTTCCACAATTTGTTATGATCCACAGAGTCAAAGGGTCAAAGGCTTTAGCGTAGTCAATGAAGCAGAAGTAGATGTTTTTCTGGAATTCTCTTTCTTTTTCTAAGATCCAGTGGATGTTGGCAATTTGATCTCTGGTTCCTTTGCCTTTTCTAAACCTAGTTTGTACATCTGGAAGTTCTAAATTCATGTACTGTTGAAGACTAGCTTGAAGGATTTTGAGCATTACCTTGGTAGCATCTGAAATGAGTGGAATTGTGTGGTAGTTTGAACATTTTTTGGCATAGCCCTTCTTTGGGATTGGAATGAAAACTGAACTTTCCAGACCTGTGGCCACTGCTGAGTTTTCCAAATTTGCTGGCATATTGAGTGCAGCACTTTAACAGCATCCTATTTTAGGATTTGAAATAACTCAGCTGGAATTCTGTAACTTCCACTAGCTTTGTTTGTAGTGATGCTTCCTAAGTCCCAATTGACTTCACACTCCAGGATGTCTGGCTCTTGGTGAGTGACCACACCATTGTCGTTATCTGGGTCATTACAACCTTTTTTGTATAGTTCTTCTGTGTATTCTTGCTACTTCATGTTAATCTCTTCTGCTTCTGTTACATCCTTACCATTTCTGTCCTTTATTGTGCCCATATGTGCATGAAATAATCCCTTGGTATCTCTAATTTTCTTGAAGTCTCTAGTCTTTCCCATTCTATTGTTTTCCTCTATTTTTTGCATTGTTCACTTACGAAGCCTTTTTCATCTCTCCTTGCTGTTCTTTGGAACTTTGCATTCAGTTGGGTATATCTTACCCTTTCTCCTTTGACTTTCATTTCTCTTCTTAGCTATTTGTAAGGCCTCCTCAGACAAGCATTCTGCCTTGTTGCATTTCTTTTTCATGGTATGGTTTTGGTCACCACCTCCTGTACAGTGTTATGAACCTTCCTCCATAGTGCTTCAGGCACCCTATCAGATCTAATCCTCCAAGATGGTGGAGTAGAAGGATGTACGCTCATCTTTTCCTGTGAGAACACCAAAATCACAAGTAGCTGCTGAACAACCATTGACAGGAGAATGTTGGACACCCCCTCCAAAGGGTAACCTATGTCCAAGGACAAAGGAGAAGCCACAAGATTGTAGGAGGGGCACAATCACATTAAAATCAAACCTCATACCTGTAAGAGATTCTTGGAGGGCACAAACAAAGCCTTGTGTACACCGGGACCCATGGGAAAGGAGCAGTGATCCCACAAACACTGATCCAGACTTACCTGTGAGTGTTTGGGAGTCCCAGGCGGAGGTATGGGTCAACAGTGGCCTGCTGCGGGGTCAGGGGCACTGGCAGCAGCAGTCCTGGGAGGTGGGGTGTGTGGGTGTAAGTCCTCTTCGAGGAGGGCGCCGCTAGCCCTACCGCAGAGACTACAGACTCCAGGACTAGGCCGTCTCAGGCCAAGCTACAGGGAGGGAGTGCAGCCCCACCCACCAGCAGAAAATTGATTGAGGGCATGAGGAGAAGGGGGCAACAGAGGATGGGTGGCATCATCAACTCAAAGGACATGAGTTTGAGCAAACTCTGGGAGATAGTGAAGGACAGGGAAGCCTGGAGTGCTGCAGTCCATGGGGTTACAAAGTCTTGGACACGACTGAGCAACTGAATAACAACAAATTAGCTTTGTGTTGTTGTCTGAAGTCTGGGAGGGTTATGCCTTCTGCTTTATTCTTTTCTCTCAGGATTGCTTTGGCAGTTCTGAGGATGACTATCTTCAGTGTTATGTCTGGATTTATTTTTCTTTTTGTGTGTATAGTATAGATTTTTGGTTTGCAGTTACCGTGAGGTTTTTATCTAGCCCTCTCTATGTATGTGTGTGGACATGTGTGTATGTGATTAACCTGCTGATCTATTAATTTCAACTGTGGTTTTAAAAACCCTACATTTGTACTCTCTTCCCCTCAAGATTACTGGTTTGAAATCATATTTTCCAGGTAGTTGTTTTGTGTATCCCTTAACTGCTTGATGAAAGTGAAAGAGGAGAGTGAAAAAGTTGGCTTAAAGCTCAACATTCAGAAAACTAAGATCATGGCATCTGGTCCCATCACTTCATGGGAAATAGATGGGGAAACAGTGGAAACAGTGTCAGACTTTATTTTGGGGGCTCCAAAATCACTGCAGATGGTGACTGGAGCCATAAAATTAAAAGATGATTATCCTTGGAAGGAAAGTTATGACCAACCTAGACAGCATATTCAAAAGCAGAGACATTACTTTGCCAACAAATGTCCATCTAGTCAAGGCTATGGTTTTTCCAGTAGTCATGTATGGATGTGAGAGTTGGACTGTGAAGAAAGCTGAAGAATTGATGCTTTTGAACTGTGGTATTGGAGAAGACTCTTGAGAGTCCCTTGGACTGCAAGGAGATCCAGCCAGTCCATTGTAAAGGAGATCAGTCCTGGGTGTTCTTAGGAAGGACTGATGCTAAAGCTGAAACTCCAATACTTTGGCCACCTCACGTGAAGAGTTGACTCATTGGAAAAGACTCTGATGCTGGGAGGGATTGGGGGCAGGAGGAGAAGCGGATGACAGAGGATGAGATGGCTGGATGGCATCAACGACTCGATGGATGTGAGTTTGAGTGAAGCCCGGGAGTTGGTGATGGACAGGGAGGCCTGGCATGCTGCGATTCATGGGGTCACAAAGAGTCGGACATGACTGAACAACTGAACTGAACTGAACTAACTGCTTATTGTGGATATAGGTAATTTTACTACCTTTGTCTTTTAACCTTCCTACTAGCTTTGTGTTTGGATGATTTCCTGCCTTTTTTGGTATGTTTCCCTTTAGTGGTGAGTTTTTTCCATAATTGTCTTATTTCTAATTGTGGTCTTTTCTTTTCCACCTAGAGAAGTACGTGTGTGTGTGTGTGTGTGTGTGTAGCAGTTATCAGCACCTGGAATTGTTTCACCAAAATAGTTTGTTGGCATGTTCAGTGCTTGTTACCCAACTGAGCACTACACTTCACGAGACCAGGAAGCCTAGCTATCTTGTTCGTGGCCATATGTCCAGAAGTGAGCCTGATTAAATGAGTGAAGAAATGCAGTGGAAGCATGGAGAATGGAGTGGTAAACACAAGCCAAGAGATATAAGATATATTTTAGTCGTGTTTTCAAGGATAAATGGTTTCATCAGGTAGGTATAAGTGAGACAGGGGACATGCTGGGCTACCCTGGTAGCTCAGCTGGTAAAGACTCTGCCTGCAATGTGGGAGACCTGGGTTTGATCCCTGGGTTGGGAAGATCCTCTGGAGAAGAGAATGGCAACCCACTTCAGTATTCCAGCCTAGAGAATTCCATGGACAGAGGAGCCTGGCAGGCTATAGTACATAGGGTCACAAAGAGTCGGACAGGACTGAGTCACTTTAACAGAGGACGTGTTAGGCTTAGGAATGGCCTCAACTATGGAGAGGAAGCTTGTAGCCCAGCCTACTCAGGCAAAGTAGCCGGTTACAGCAGAACATAAAGGTTCTTGAGAGGAAGTGGTAGGCAGTAAGGCTGAAATGGCAGACTGCAAAGGTGGCAAATACTGCATTCATTTCAGTTTCATTACTTAGTTAATGACGTGTTAGGTTTGAAGATGCAAAGGTGAATGAGACATAGTTTTGGGTCTGTAATGGGGAGCAACATATGGTTTTGGAGCAGCGGAATGATGTGAGCATTGTACAGGAGTCAGAATGCAGCAGTGATCATAAGCAGAATCTCTGGGACCAGGTGGCTCAGAATCAAATTCTGGCTCTACCATTGGCTAGCTCTATGACCCAGGCAAGTTCTTAACCCCTTCTGGTTTAATTTTCTCATTTGTAAGGATGATAATAATTGTAGCTTCTGCTTGGCTTTCTTGTAAGGATCAAATGAATGAATGTATAATGAATGTATAAGTCTGACACTTAATACTAATTAGCTATTTTTATATGTGTGCTCAGTTGCTTAGTCATGTCCAACTCTTTGCAAACCTTTGGATTTGCAGCCCGCTAGGCTCCTCTGTCCATGGAATTTTTCAGGCAAGAATACTGGAGTGGGATGCTATTTCTTCTTCTGGGGGATCTTCCCCACCTAGGGATTGAACCCATGTCTCCTTCATTGCTCTTTACCGCTGAGGCATCACTGAAGTTTATTTTTATCAAACAATATCTAGTAGATAGTGAGTCTTCTGTGCTTGCTTGCGTGTTAGTTTTTTTCTCAGTAGTTCGTTAGATTGTTAGTTTGTTTTTTAAGAAAGATGATTAGCAGGAGTGTATAATCCTTGCAAAGAGGAGACAATGCACCCAGGAAAACTATGTGGAAAGATACTATAATAGTTATAGCAAAAAGGAATGAAGCCCAGAACTAGGTTAAAGCTGAGATAAAAATTAGTAAAACACTGAATACTGGGGAGGGGGGTGGAATATGTTTTGAAATACAAGAAATTGGATTTCGTTTTTGGGTCTCCTGAGTTTCACGTGTCTAAAGGAAAAATCTGTCTGCTGTTGTTCAGCTGAAATGATAGGGAGGGAGAAATCTGAGACTGAGGACAAAGAGGTGAGTAACACAGGGGTTTCCACTCTGGAAATGAGGATGTGCATTTTAATAAAGACTGAAAAATTTAGATCAAAATTTTCATTTACCTATTACATTGGTGGTGGCGCAGTTGGTAAAGAATCCTCCTGCCAATGCAGGAGACAGTGGTTTGATCCCTGGTCAGGAAGATCCCCTGGAAGAGGGAATGGCAACCCACTCTTGTATTCTTGCCTGGAAAATTCTACGGACAGGGGAGCCCTGCAGGTTACAGTCCATGGAGTCACAAAGAGTCAGATATGACTGGGCAAGTGCCTTTGGCAAAGAAACAAATGACGTGATTGTAAGCTTGTGTTCTGTACTCTTATACTTTGCTGGCAGTAGTATAAATTTGTGCAGTCTTTCTAGAAAATAGGTTGGCAACATTTATCATGAGCCTTAGAGATGCTTATACCCTTGACCCAGTTATTTCACATTTTGGAACCAGTGCCAAATTAACGATTCAAAATGCAGATGGTGATTATGTACAGAGCTGCTTACTTTGCAGAACATTCAATTGAAAAAAACCTGCAAACAAGTGATAGGAAATGATTAAATTATGGCACATTTGTATGCTAAAATACTATGCAGCCCTTAAAAACTCATGTTTACTGAGACTTGTAATATGAACTGATTTGAGGGAGATAAACCTTACGAGGATACACAATTACATGTAGAATACAAAGTCAGCTCTGCTAAAAATAAGCATAGTGTAAGGATTAGAGACCATTGTACTAAAATGCTGCTGGGGATTATTTCTGACTGGGAAATTGAGGCATGGGTTGATGATTTGCAGAAATCCAGTAACTGAGGGTGAATTAGGATCAGATAATAGATTTTTATCTTATTAAAAATTTTCCCTCTTCTTCCATCGTATATGCTAATACTGTTACTAATGCAATCATCTTTGGCTCACAGACCATACCTTCTCTTATAAAACCTGACCATGTTGCCTTAAAAAAAAAATGGATGCAGTCCATCCACCAAAGGGTTAGAACCTCAAATCTCATTTTCAAATTAGTTAATATTATATCATTGTATAATTTAGAATATTTCACCAACTATTGATGATGCTTCTCTCTCCCCTTGCAGACATGATTGTTCACTTTCATTTAGAGGGACATGGATTTTTATACCAGAGATTCCCTGGATAAATCAAAGACAAAAAGATTAGTACACTGCATCATCATTGGCAGGATAGTTCATTAGTAGTTCTTCCTTCAGCTGCATACTCAAACAGCTAAAAGAGAGCCCATCACCCCAGGAATACATTGGACAGAAAGCTGATTGGTAAGAAGCAAGCACCCACTAGTTGCCAGACTAGATCGCAAATACCTTGACCTTCTTCAAGATGTTGACATTGAATAAAGAATGTTGTCTCAGGGCTCCAGGAGGACTGGTTTCTCTCCTTTAAAGACACAGACACTCATTTAGATATTCAACCTGGTCCAAGCTCTCTAGCCACTCCTGCTAAGGTTCAGTTCAGTCGCTCAGTCAAGTCCGACTCTTTGCGACTCCATGAACCGCAGCACGCCAGGCCTACCTGTCCATCACCAACTCCTGGAGTCCACCCAAACCATGTCCACTGAGGTGATGTCATCCAACCATCTCATCCTCTGTCATCCCCTTCTCCTCCTACCCTCAATCTTTCCCAGCATCAGGGTCTTTTCAAATGAGTCAGCTCTTCGCATCAGGTGGGCAAAGTATTGGAGTTTCAGCTTCAGCATCAGTCCTTCCAACGAACACCCAGGACTGATCTCCTGTAGGATGGACTGGTTTGATCTCCTTGTAGTCCAAGGGACTCTCAAGAGTCTTCTCCAACACCACAGTTCAAAAGCATCAATTCTTCGGTGCTCAGCTTTCTTTATAGTCTAACTCTCACATCCATACATGACTACTGGAAAAACCATAGCCTTGACTAGATGGACCTTTGTTGGCAAAGTAATGTTTCTGCTTTTCAATATGCTGTCTAGGTTGGTCGTAACTTTCCTTCCAAGCAGTAAGTGTCTTTTAATTTCATGGCTGCAACCACCATCTGCAGTGATTTTGGAGCCCCCAAAAATAAAGTCTGACACTGTTTCCCCATTGATTTGCCATGAAGTGATGGGACCAGATGCCATGATCTTAGTTTTCTGAATGTTGAGCTTTAAGCCAACTTTTTCACTCTCCTCTTTCATTTTCATCAAGAGGCTCTTTAGTTATTCACTTTCTGACATAAGAGTGGTGTCATCTGCATATCTGAGGTTATTGATATTTCTCCTTGCAATCTTGATTTCAACTTGTGCTTCCTCCAGCCCAGAGTTTCTCATGATGTACTCTGTATATAAGTTAAATAAGCAGGGTGACCATATACAGCCTTGACGTACTCCTTTTCTTATTTGGAACCAGTCTATTGTTCCATGTCTACTTCTAACTGTTGTTTCCTGACCTGCATACAGGTTTCTCAAGAGGCAGGTCAGGTGGTCTGGTGTGCCAAACTCTTTCAGAATTTTCCACAGTTTATTGTGATCCACACAGTCAAAGGCTTTGGCATAGTCAATCAAGCAGAAATAGATGTTTTTCTGGAACTCTCTTGCTTTTTCCATGATCCAGCAGATGTTAGCAATTTAATCTCTGGTTCCTCTGCCTTTTCTAAAACTAGCTTGAACATCTGGAAGTTCATGTTTCACATATTTCTGAAGTCTGGCTTGGAGAATTTTGAGCATTACTTTACTAGTGTGTGAGATGAGTGCAATTATGCGGTAGTTTGACCATTCTTTGGCATTGCCTTTCTTTGGGACTGGAATGAAAACTGACATTTTCCAGTTCTGTGGCCACTGCTGAGGTTTCCAAATTTGCTGGCATATTAAGTGCAGCACTTACACAGCGTCATCTTTCAGGATTTGAAATAGCTCAACCGGTATTCATCACCTCCACTAGCTTTGTTCATAGTGATGCTTTCTAAGGCCCACTTGACTTCACATTCCAGGATGTCTGGCTCTAGGTGAGTGATCACACCATCGTGATTATCTGGGTCGTGAAGATCTTTTTTGTACAGTTCTTCTGTGTATTCTTGGCATCTCTTCTTAATATCTTCTGCTTCTGTTAGGTCCATACCATTTCTATCCTTTATCGAGCCCATCTTTGCATGAAACGTTCCCTTGGTATCTCTAATTTTCTTGAAGAGATCTCTAGTCTTTCCCATTCTATTGTTTTCCTTATTTCTTTGCATTGATCACTGAGGAAGGCTTTCTTATCTCTTCTTGCTATTCTTTGGAATTCTGCATTCAGATGCTTATATCTTTCCTTTTCTCCTTTGCTTTTCGCTTCTCTTCTTTTCACAGCTATTTGTAAGGCCTCCCCAGACAGCCATTTTGCTTTTTTGCATTTCTTTTTCTTGGGGATGATCTTGATCCCTGTCTCCTGTCCAATGTCACGAACCTCCATCCATAGTTCATCAGGCACTCTGTCTAGCAGATCTAGTCCATTAAACCTATTTCTTACTTCCACTGTATAGTCATAAGGGATTTGATTTAGGTCATAACTGAATGGTCTAGTGGTTTTCCCTACTTTCTTCAATTTAAGTCTGAATTTGGCAACAAGGAGTTCATGATCTGAGCCACAGTCTGCTCCCAGTCTTGTTTTTGCTGACTATAGGGCTTCTCCATCTTTGGCTGCAAAGAATATGATCAATCTGATTTCAGTGTCGACCACCTGGTGATGTCCATGTGTAGAGTCTTCTCTTGTGCTGTTGGAAGAGGGTGTTTGCTATGACCAGTGCGTTCTCTTGGCAGAACTCTATTAGCCTTTGCCCTGCTTCATTCCGCATTCCAAGGCCAAATTTGCCTGTTACTCCCGTGTTTCTTGGCTTCCTACTTTTGCATTCCAGTCCCCTATAATGAAAAGGACATCTTTTTTGGGTGGTTAGTTCTAGAAGGTCTTGTAGGTCTTCATAGAACTGTTCAACTTTAGCTTCTTCAGCATTACTGGTTGTGGCATAGACTTGGATTACCATGATATTGAATGGTTTGCCTTGGAAACGAACAGAGATCATTCTGTCGTTTTTGAGATTGCATCCAAGTACTGCATTTCGGACTCTTCTGTTGACCATGATGGCTACTCCATTTCTTCTAAGGGATTCCTGCCCACAGTAGTAGATATAATGGTCATCTGAGTTAAATTCACCCACTCCAGTCCATTTTAGTTCACTGATTCCTAGAATGTTGACATTCACTCCTGCCATCTCCTGTTTGACCACTTCCACTTTGCCTTGATTCATGGACCTAACATTCCGGGAATAACTAAGGAGTAATCTTAATAAAAAATCACCATTTTTCACTGTAGAAGGCATGTTTTCTATCCACTGTAGAGATAAAAGTCTACTGAAGAATGATGAACCTCACCGTGATTATTTCCCAAAGGGATCATAACCCTATTTTCCAAAATTGAAAAGGGGATATATGACCCATGGAATGGACTTTGCCATAATTTTTGGCTTCCAGACTTTTGGGCATTTCAGATCAAGCTTGGGAACTTTGTGCTTGAGTCCTAACTACTCAAGGTAGGAGCCAGAAAACTTCCTTTCCTTGCCTTCCTTATTCTCACAGGATCCTGGCATATGAGCAGTGGGAGGTAACAATCAGACATCCCCACGTGGAACTCTAATTCAGGAGTGAGGGATGCAGGCACAGATTGGGAGGGTTGTGGCTGGTCGAGGCTCATGGATTTGAGGATAATAGTGAAGGGTAAGCAGGACAGTGGGGCTTTTCTGGGACAATCCTATTGGATTTGGGCATTTGTTCCTGTGTGTGCTCAGTGATTTCAGCTGTGTCCAACTGTTTGCTATCCTATGGACTCTAGCTTGTCAGGCTCCTCTGTCCATGGGATTCTCCAGGCAAGGAATACTGGAGTGGGTTGCCATGCCCTCCTCCAGGGGATCTTCCTGACCTAGGGATCAAACTCAGGTCTCCTGCATTGGCAGGCGGGTCCTTTACTACCAGTGCCACCTGGAAAGTCCTTGTTCTGTGGACCAGCCTCTAAATCCACTTCTCAGGTCCAAAAGTGGTACTTACCTGCTTTCAGATAGGTGTTCCATTTAATGGCTAAGTTCAAAGTCATTCTATTATGTTTGGGGAAACATTTTCTTTAAACAGGTGATCTTCCTTTCTTTTTTCATAAATTTGTCCATGTTTAGAGATTCTGCATATTATTCCAAAAGTTTAATCAGGAAGTACTGAAGTATAACCTAAGCATATTCATATAGAATTCTATACAGCCCAGAAATGGAGAAAACTACAGTTATCATGTTATGTTTATATTTATTGTTGTTGTTCAGTCCCAAAGTAATGTCTGACTCTTTGAGAACCCATTAACTGCAGCAGGCCAGGCTTCCCTTGTCCTTCACTATCTCCTGGAGCTTGCTCAAACTCACGTCCATTGAGTCAGTGAAGCCATACAACCATCTCATCCTCTGTTGTCCCCTTCTCCTCCTGCCCTCATCTTTCCCAACATCAGGGTCTTTTCCAATGATTTGAATCTTTGCATCAGGTGGCCAAAGTGGCTTCAGTTTCTGCATCGGTCCTTCCAATGATATTCAGGGTTGATTTTTTTTATGATTGACTGTTTTGATCTCCTTGTTGTCCAAAGGACTCTCAAGAGTCTTCCCTAGCACCACAGTTCGAAAGCATCAATTTGTTGGTGCTCAGCCTTTTTTATGGTCCAATGCTGACATCCATAAATGACTACTGGAAAAGCCATAGTTTTCATTATATAGACTTTTGTTGGCAAAGTGACATCTCTCTTAATACACTGTTTAGGTTTGTCATAGTTTTCCTTCCAAGGAGCAAGCATCTTTTAATTTCATGGCTGCAGTCACTGTCCGCAGTGATTTTGGAGCCCAAGAAAATAAAATCTGTCACTGATTCCACTTCTTCCCCATATATTTGCCATGGAACGATGGAACTGAATGCCATGATCTTAGTTTTTTGAATGTTGAGTTTTAAGTCAGCTTTTACATTCTACTCTTTCTCTCCTCAAGAGGTTCTTTAGAATTGTATCATCTGCATATCGGAGGTTATTGCTATTTCTCCAAGGCAATCTTGATTCCAGTTTGTGAGTGGTCCAGGCCTAGCATTTCACATGATGTACTCTGCATATACATTAAATAAACAGGGTGACAATATATAGTCTTGATGTACTCCTTTTCCGATTTGGAACCAGTCTGTTGTTTCATGTTGGTTCTGTTGCTTTTTGACTTGCATACGCATTTCTCAGGATGCAGGTAAGGTGGTCTGGTATTCCCATGTCTTGAAAAATTTTCCACAGTTTGTTGTGATCCACAGAGTCAAAAGCTTTAGCATAGTCAATGAAGCAGATTTTTTTTGGAATTCCCTTGCTTTCTCCATGATCCAGCAAATGTTGGCAATTTGATCTCTGGTTCCTCTGCCTTTTCTAAACCCAGCTTGTACATCTGGAAGTCCTCAGTTCATGTACTGTTGAAGCCTACCTTGAAGGATTTTGAGTATTACCTTGCTAGCATGTGAAATGAGTGCAATTGTATGGTAGTTTGAACACTGAAATGAAAATTGAACTTTACCAGTCCTGTGGCCACTGCTGAGTTTTCCAGATTTGCTGGCATATTGAGTGCAGTCCTTTAACAGCATCATCTTTTAGGATTTTTAAAAAGCTCAGCTGGAATTCTGTCACCTCCACTAGCTTTGTTCATAGCAATGCTTCTTAAAGCCCACTTGACTTCACACTCCAGGATGTCTGGCTCCAGGTGAGTGACTACACCACTGTGGTTATCTGGATCATTAAGACCTTTTTTGTATAGCTCTTCTGTGTATTCTTGCCATTTTGTCTTAATCTCGTCTTCTTGTTAGGTCCTTGCTGTTTCTGTCCTTTACTGTGCCCATCTTTGCATGAAATGTTCCCTCGGTATCTCCAATTTTCTTGATGAGATCTCTAGTCTTCCCCCTTCTCTCGTTTTCCTCTATTTCTTTGCTTTGCTCACTTGACAAGGCTTTCTCATCTCTTCTTACTGTTCTTTGGAACTCTGCACTCAGTTTGGTATATCTTTTTCCTTTGTCTTTTGTATCTCTTTTCTCGGCTATTTATGAGGTCTCCTAAGACAACCACTTCGCCTTATTGCATTTATTTTTCTTGGGTTCGTTTTGGTCACCACCACCTCCTATACAATGTTACAAACCTCTGTCCACAGTTTTTCAGGCACTCTGTCTACCAGATCTAACCCCTTGAATCTATTTGTCACCTCTACTGTATAACCATAAGGGATTTGATTTAGGTCATACCTGAATGGCCTAGTGGTTTTCCCTATTTTCTTCGGTTTAACCCTGAACTTTGCAATAAGGCACTCATGATATGAGCCACAGTCAGCTCCAGGTCTTGTTTTTTGTTGACTGTATAGAGCTTCTCCATCTTTGGCTGCAAAGAACCTAATCAATCTGATTTCAGTACTGACCATTTGGTGCCATTATAGGGCTTCCCAGGTGGCACTAGTGGTGAAGAATCCACCTGCCAATGCAGGAGATGCAAGAGACGGCAGCTCAATCTCTGGGTTGGGAAGATCCCTTGGAGTAGTTAATGGTGCCTCACTCCAGTATTCTTGCCTAAGAAATCTCATGGTCAGAGGAGCCTGGCGGGCTACGGTCCATGGGGTCACACCAGATTTGGACATGACTGAGCACACACAGTTATATTTAGCAACATGGACTCTCCTGAACATAAAATGTCAAGAAAAGAAGCCAGAGAAAATCTAAATATTGCAAGTCCATTTGTAGAAAGTCAAAACAACAGACAAAACCAAACTATGGTGTTACTCGTCAGGATGTTGATTAACTTTGGAGAGGCACAAGCCTAGCTTCTAGGAGGCTGTTACAATGCTGTTTCTTGATCTGGGGGTGGATGGAATAGGGTATCACTTTGTGAAAACTCTTATATTAATGATTTCTATACTTTTCTTTATGTATTTTATGATTCAGTAAAAGTTTATTCCCCTCCATTTATGTCATTTTTTTTAAACATCTCATGAATGTTCCAATCTGACATTTTGCTGATACAATCTGCACATTGCTGATACAGTTTTACAAAGCTATATTATGTATTGCTAGTCCTCAAGAATTTGGGGCAAAAAAAGGTAAGATTGAAGATAAAATATCTATACATGGGGGAATTCTAAACATAGTCTAAACCTGAGGATTGCATTTCTGCATATTCAAATGAATCCCAAAGTCAGCTTGACAAAGTTTACTATGCCAAAAATTCCTTCTCAAAGGAAAAAAATTCAATCTGGAATGTTTAGGACTGTGCTTTCTTAGCTGCTTAGTTAAGATCCTCCTGACCTGTTCTCTCACTGCACAGGGGTCTCCAAACTATTCTAAAAAACCCTGGCTTCATGGACAAGGCGCTGTGAATGAGGCACCATTTTCAAATTCACAAACAAAAATGAAAGATTAAAAACATTAAAAAGGCAGTTTCACATGATTTAACAATTCAAGGCAACTCAGCTCTCTAAAGGGTTAATAGTGATGAGAAAAAAAGAAATGGAAAAGTGCAGAGAATCAGACCAAACTGGAAGCAGACAAAGGCAGCCAGCACTATCTTATTTATTATAAAGATACACCGTGAAGAACAGACCTGACTGGATACTGAAGCCTGGAATGGTACATGCGAAAATGTACAGTACTATACAGAAAAGTGCATTGTCACAACAGATCAACAAAACATTTCTTTCCCTTCCAGAACTAGAAAAGCATCCCCCTCTACTTTCACCTCAGAGACGAGGAAATGTCATGGGAAGAGGCAGTACAGAGCCCAGGAGGGCAGGATGGCCATCAGCAGCACGTGAGCGGGAGCGGGAGGAGGGTGAGGTGTCGGGGACCCAGAGAGTGACTGTAGGGAGGGAAAGGCACAGTCACGGCTAACAGGAAAACGATGTCTGATGACCATGACTGACCATGACGGATGAGGACGCAAGACTGGACAGTACTGAGCACCGAGGCATAGGAAGGCGGGCATGGCGAAGACACTGGGAGACAGGGGAGTTAAGCTTCAAAACACTCGAGTGGGCGAGGAACTGGGTGTGGGGCAACAGTAAAGAGCAAGGCTAAGACTCCTCTAAAATAGAAAGGCACTTTCACATGTACATACTACAGATGTACATTGACACGATTAGGTAACAGTCACAAGCAGGAAGCCACCAGTACTGCAACTGATCAAACCAACAGGGAAGGACAATACTGATTTAATTACGGGGGCAGGAGTTAACTCTTACGTCAATAGGTAAATAGTCTCTCCTGTCACACAGCCACTTACTATACTTTAAACGTCTATAATAACCATCACACTATACATCGAACTTGGATGAATGTTCTAAAGAGGGGCATTCACAAATGCACGGCTTATATATTTTCTTTTACTAAACAGTTTCTAAGATAAGCATTATGGAACCCAGTACAATTATTTAAACATACAAAATTCCCTACATAATTTTAAGATACAGGTACCATTTTGATTATAATACAGACTATTTTTTTTAAAGAAAGTATACTAGGGTGGGTAAGTGAAAGCTCAATTTCCAGTTTGTTTTGTTGATCTGAACAAAGCTGTGCCAGAGTCACCCTGCTCCACGCCTGACACCCCAGCCCAGCTGGAGGTTGGCTTTTAGTTCAGGTGCTAGCCTCCATTAGGGAGCTCTGTGGGAAGAGTCTTCACTTCTAAGTTGCCCCACAGTTCCAAGTCTCTATGGGAAGTAACTCAGAGCCAAGACTCAGCCCCCAGCACATTTCTTGCATTCATGGTCTCTCATTACTGTGGTCAGGAATGACATCCCAAATCTGAAGTCTTCCAAACCCAACAGAACCATAGGCTCTTAAACTTTGGATTTCAGAGACTGTAATTACCTAACTAAAGTTTCTTTAGTTCATAGTCCCTAGAGGCTATGTCTCATTCCCAAATACTAAGGAGACCTCCATGTCCCTGTTTTTTTTTTTTTTCCTTTTTCCTAAATTATGAACCCATTTTTGGGAATGGCAAAAGAACAAAGACAGAAAACTCATACAATTTGACCCTTGGTGCTCTATATCCATTGATCACTGCTTATATTCATTTCAGTAGATTAAGTGGGACCCTGCTGTACGTTATGCTATGGATTGCTCAAGGGGCATCAAAGTCAGATTACATTGTGTGAAAACGTGCAAAATTGTTAATGACATTTATGCCCAACTTGAACATGGAGCTCTACAACGGGCCATTCAACAAACTGAAATAATTTACAGAACACTCATCAGAAAATATGTTTTAAGAACCACTCACTCTATGCTAATGATTCACTGCAAGCATCCTCACCCAAACCCAAAGGCCAATTTGGTAAATCTACTCAAGTGAGTTCTATGGATGGGATGTGAACATTCAGTTATATCAGCTGTGAATACATATTCTTGTGTAAGTGGAGTCAGGCCATCTTTGTAGAACTTCATTTACCCATCACCAAAATGACTCACTTCCCAGACTGCACATGAGGATCTATGATAAGGTTCCTAAAGCCGGGGTATAACCTTTTAGGAACTTATTTTCTTTCTTCTCTTCCCATTCCTTGTGCCTTCCCACTTCCCCACTGTGGGCTACACTTGTGGCTGTCAAGAGGACCGCTTGCAGGTAAACCCCTGAAGGAACTCATTGGGTGTTTTTTTTTTTGATCCTTTGTGAAGGGGCCACCTTGTCTTATCCTTGGAATCTTAGACTTTTACTAGTAAGGATAAGTGAGTCCTGAGTGAGTCCTTACTCACTCTGAGGTCACATCCTTTCCTGGGAATTGAAGGGAAAGAAAGCCTCAGGTGACAACAGAGTAATAGAGAGAAGACAGAGACAGGTAAAAAAGGGAGTGATGGGAGAGTGTTAGGAGCTGTTTCCTGGAAGAAGGCACAGCCTCTGAGGCTCTGAGGTCTGGAGCAGCGTGTCCTCTGCCTTCCAAGGCAGCAGAGTCCTGACGTGGAGGGTGGAAAGGCAGTCCTCATTCCATCACAGGTGTCAACACCAAAGGGACGAGACACTGGGGAAGGTTACCAGGGAGAAGTCTGAAGAAATGGCATTGCATGAGCAAGATCTGGAACACTTAAGTTAAAGCTTGTACAAGAACCCTCCCCAAACGAGTAAGTTCAAAACACCTCTTCTCTTTTGATGTCTCGTCCATCAAATAAGGAAGTGGTTTTATAAGAATCTTTATTTTATTTGCTAAAAGATTTAAAGTTTCCTCCACAATTACTTCCACTCCTTTCTCTGTTTCTGTTTCCCTATTGGACAATAGAGAATCAAGAGACCAAAGTGGAATCGAGAAAGAACTGGGAGATTATTCTTAAAAGTTTCAATGTTCCAGACATTTGGGAAGATTGTCCAGAAGGGTTGGTGCTACTCAGAGCTCAGTCCTGGCTGGGTTTCCATGGTTTCCAAAGGTGCTGAAAGACTAATAAAGCTCAAGGAAAAGGTTGGGAGGCTTGCACAAGATGCTGAGCTGGGTCTCTTTATCAAAATGGGCAAAAAGGATGGTTGCAAAAATTCAGAGGTTTACAATACCTGGAAATACCTGAAGTAATTTTTTTCACTTTTTAGTCCATTTGTGAAATCAGGCTGCAGGCAAGCAACCAGCAGTGTGACTTTCAAAGGTAACAATACCTCATAAATAAAACCTCCCTTTGCATTAGAATGATCAGACTGGCAAACTGAGGTAGAGATCAAAGTAACGATCTTGATTTTAGTACAGATCCCCATTTTTTTCCACATTGATGGATTCCCCATTGAGCTGAGAAATCAAAGTCCATACTGTAACTCTTAGGTGGGCATGCGATTGGTTGCCAGTTTAAAATCAAAGTGGTCCAGAGGGATTAGTTCTGGCTATCCATTTTAAGGGGGGAAAAACCCCAAAAGCAAACAAACAAACCCTCTTCATCAATAAGTTCAGTGACAGAGTAGATAAAAGGCTTACAGATGGTCTAAGTGGCTGCTGATAGAACAGCGGTGATCTGTACCTTAGAAAAAAGCAAATTGAGTTCAAGGTATTCTTTTTAAGATAGAGGGGAAACAGAGCAAAAATATGGGCTAAAGAAAAACTGTCTATGGGTCAGAGATGTCAGAGAAAGAGGAGCCCGATGGATTGCAGCTGACTATGTGAGTGATGTACAGACGAGCTGGGAAAAAACAAAGCAAGCCCTGGTTCCAGGCTGAACAACTGGGAGGAGATCATCCTAGAACCATGGGGTTGTCTTCCCGCCTTGGTCTGGCTCTTACTAGACCACAGCTTGAAGAGACAGCTGGCGAGGGAAGCTGGGGATTCAATTTAGGATCAACAGGCCTCTGCAGCATGTTTAGGGGAACCCAGATCCTCTAGTCAGGGGAAGAGAAGGCCAGGTGAACCAAGCACTTTCTCCATTGCAGAAGAGGAAAACACAGGGCTTCATGGGAGCTGGAAGTTATTTTCTAGGCAACAACAGATCTCTGAAGGAGTGGATAGAATAGGGTAACCAGACAGTCTTGAAAATTAGACTGTTCTAGTCTGTGCTAAATGCAGCGGATGAACTTGGAAACCCTCCTGGGGCCTGATCAGGCTCAGGGAAAGAGTCCAGCAGGAGCTCTGGAGGACTGTCCCCCTCCTCTTTCCCAGATTTAGTTGGCGCAATAACTGCAGAGGTCTAGCGCCCCCCTGCTAAGATTTAACTGTTAGGAATAAGACAATCCTACTCATTTGGGCAGTGGGCTGCAAATCCCACTGGGAACAGCCCACTGTGACAACAGCAAGTATGCAGCAAGGGCTGGTCTCAGCCCCGCTGCATGAGATCAGAGGTACTCACTGTCAGCTACTAAACAATACCATTGTCACCTTTCAGCCTCACCCCAAGTGCCACCGACCAACACAGGCTACACTCCAGGGCCTGGCACTTACTTAGATTCTCCTGCCTTGAGAGGCCGGTGTTTCTGACTCACCGGGCTACACTAAGCCTGAAGCACTGTGCAGTGTGCAGGGCAGAGCGGTGCTGTGTTCATTACAAACGGTGCAGCATTGGATTTTCAAGTAAGTCTAAGTGTTTCTATTGTCTTTAAAATGGCATATGTCCAGTTATTAAAAAAAAAAAGAAATTACAAAATACAAATGCCCGTGTTAATTTAGCTAATCTTAGACATTACATTCAAAAACATAGAAAAGCCAAAAGATCTCCAGTTATAAGCACACGACTAATGCACGTTATGGATCGTTGACTTTTGTCACTAATCCGTCTTCTCTCTTTAATCGTCACCCCAGATGGCCACGTTCAGTTGGGTGTTACATTGTGCAGGACTTGTCTGCTGGACCTTGGGAAGGCGGGGCGGGTCCCATGGTCGGGTTTGTTTTTGGAAGAACAGCAGGTTTCGGCCGAAGGGCTGGGGGCTTCAGCTGCACGCCCATCCTGGGGGCCACCGCAGGCTTGAAAGTACTCAGCGTGTCACTGGAGGAACTAGTGCTCCGACGGATCTGAGGCTCTGAGCTCCTGAGGGCAACGTTGTGCAAAGGGCTGAGCGATTCCGTGGAGGTGGCGGGGGTGGGAGAGTTTTTCACTTGTTCTAAGGTATCCAGCACCACGTCGGGGGCATGCTTTGCTGTACTCTGTCTCTCCAGTTCTCGGAGTTCATTCAAAGCAGTGTTCATTGTCTCTTCGATATCCTGTTGAAAAACAAATGACAGATGGTAACCTAGACTTATCATGGCGATCATTTTGAAATGTATAGAAATGTGGAATCACTAGATCGTGTTATCCCTGGAGAAGGAAATGGCAACCCACTCCAGTATTCTTGCCTGGAAAATTCAATGGACAGAGGAACCTGGCGGGCTACAGTCCATGGGGTTTCAAAAAGTCGGCCTCAACTGAGCACATCAGCACAGACTGTGTTATAAGAATTAGCGCTGCAGGTCAAGTATACTTCAAAAACAAACTCATAGCGAAAGGAATCAGATTTGTGGTTTCCAGAGGCAGCGGGGTTGGGGCAACTGGATGAAGGCAGTTGAAAGAAATGAACTTCCAGTTATAAGATGAATAAGTACTATGGATGTAATTTACAACATGATAATTGATACTGTTGTAGGCTCTATATGACAGTGGTTAAGAGAGTAAATCCTAATGGTTCTCATCATAAGGAATCATTTTTTTTCTGTCTTTAATTTTACATCTCTATGAGATGATGGATGTTCACTAAACCCACTGTGCTAATCATTTTATAATGTGTAAAAGTCAAATCAGTATGTTGTACACTTTAAACTTATGTACAGTATTGTGTGTCAATAACTCAATAATTAACTGGAAAAAAGTAATCAGACACAGATGAAGTTGATAATTAATACTAATGTACAGAACCCATATTGTTGTTGTTGTTCAGTTGCTAAGTTGTGTCTGGCTCTATGAACCTCAGGGACTGTAGCATGACAGGCTCCTCTGTCCTCCACTATCCATACATGACCACTGGAAAAACCATAGCCTTGACTAGACGGACCTTTGTTGGCAAAGCAATGTCTCTGCTTTTTAATAACGCTATCTAGGTTTGTCATAGCTTTCCTTCCAAGGAGCAAGCATCTTTTAATTTCATGGCTGCAGTCACTATCTGCAGTCATTTTGGAGCCCAAGAAAATAAAGTCTGTCACTGTTTCCATTGTTTCCCCATCTATATGCATGAAGTGATGGGACTGGATGCCATGATCTTAGTTTTCTGAATGCTGAGTTTTAAGCCAGCATTTTCACTCTCCTCTTTCACCCTAATCAAGGGGCTCTTTAGTTCCTCTTCACTCTCTGCCATAGAGTGATATCATCTGCATATCTGAGGTTGTTGGTATTTCTCCTGGCAGTCTTGATTCGCGCCTGTGAGTCATCCAGCCCAGAGTTTCGCTTGATGTACTCTTCATGTAAGTTAAATAAGCAGGGTGACAAAATAAAGCTTTGTCGTACTCCTTTCCCAATTTTGAACTAGTCTGTTGTTCCATGTCCAGTTCTGTTGGTTCTTGATCTGCATACAGGTTTCTCAGGAGGCAGGTCAGGTGGTCTGGTATTTCCATCTCTTTAAGAATTTTCCACAGTTTGTTGTGATCCACACAAAGGATTTAGCGTAGTCAATGAAACAGAAGTAAATGTTTTTTTCTGGAATTTCCTTGCTTTCTCCATGATCCAAGAAATGTTGGCAATTTGATCTCTGGTTCCTCTGGCTTTTTCAAATCCAGCCTGTACATCTGGAATTTTTCAGTTCACATACTGCTGAAATCCACCTTGAAGGATTTTGAGCATTACCTTGCTAGAATGTGAAATGAGCATAACTGTATAGTAGTGTGGATATTCGTTGGCCTTGCCCTTCTTTGGAACTGGAATGAAAACTGACCTTTTCCAGTCTTGTGGCCACTGCTGAGTTTTCCAAATTTGCTGGCATATTGAGTGCAACACTTTAACAGCATCATCTTTCAGTATTTGAAATACCTTAGCCGGAATTCCATAACCTCCACTATCTTTATTTGTAGTAATGTTTCCTAAGTCCCACTTGAGTTCAGGATGTCAGGCTCTAGGTGAGTGACCACACCATCGTGATTATCTGGGTTGTGAAGATCTTTTTTGTACAGTTCTTCTATGTATTCTTGCCACCTCTTCTTAATCTTTTCTGTTTCTGTTAGGTCCTTACCATTTCTGTCCTTTATTGTGCCCATCCTTGCATGAATGTTCCCTTTATCTCCAATTTTCTTGATCTCTAGTCTTTCTTTCCCATTTTATTGTTTCCCTCTATTTCTTTGCATTGTTCATTTAAGAAGGCTTTCTCATCTCTCCTTCTCTGGAACTCTGGATCCAGTTGGGTATATCTTTCCCTCTCTCCTTTGCCTTACACTTCTCTTCTTTCCTCAGCTATTTGTAAAGTCTCCTCAGGCAACCACTTGGCCTTCTTGCATTTCTTTTTCTTGGGGATGGTTTTGGTCACTGCCTTCTGTACAACTTTACGAGCCTCCATCCATAGTCCTCAGGCACTCTGTCTACCAGGTCTGATCCCTTTAATCTGTCACATCCACTGTACGATCATAAGGGATTTGATTTAGGTCATATCTGAATGGTCTAGTGGTTTTCCCTACTGTCTTCTTTTTAAGCCTCACAGAAACTCACATACTTCAAAGCAAGCAGACTAGCAAAAAGCATGGCTGTTTTAACAGCAGTGTGTAATGTGTATAAACTCAATGCTATTTCACATAACTACTGTGACTCTGAAGGTGCAGGAGACAGATGAAATGGCTCCGACAGCTCATGGAGCCACAGAGCAAGCACTGGCCATTCTGAGGCACTTGGCAGTCTTCTGGTGGTTTTGACCTTACATGCTGACATCTTATATAGAATTCTATTTCAATCTATGGTAAAAGGTGGCTTAAATTTAGACCAGCGATTTCTTAAGAAAAGTGAATAGGCATGAAAAATCACATTTTTTTCATTCATTCAACAAATAATTTTTGAGCACATATTATATACTTGGCTAACTTCTATCAGTTCTTCAAAAGTCACTCCAAGCCTCCCCTGATGCTTCTGTTCAGTAGGTCTCAATGCTAGTGGTACTGCTCCATAGAAAGCATTTCTGTAATATGGTATGTTGTGTATTTTTAAATGTTAAAATAACTGGATGGCATTTCATGAGCAGAGGTATTGGATATCTTGCAAGTATCTTGGATAATTTACATGCAATGAATTGTCCCAGATCTTGTTCAACTTTTTAATATCCTCCAGACATTTATGTAGGTGAAATTTTTTTTTATAATAATCTGAGTCTAGAACTTAACTCTTTCTTAGATACCTATCTTATATATCTTAACTCTTTTCTTATATATATATATATTTTATAGTGTTGAGTTTTCTAAGAATGAAACCATCATGTAAATTATACTCTGCTTTGATTAGAACTATATGACCACTAGCAGTGAAGAACCTGCCTGCCAATACAGTAGACGAAAGAGTCACACGTTCAATCCCTGGGCAGGGAAGATCCCCTGGAGTAGCGCATGGTAACCCGCTTCAGTATTCTTGCTGGAGAAACCCATGGACAGAGGCGACTGGCAGGCTACATTCCATAGGGTCGCAAAGAGTTGGGATACGACTGAAGCGACTTAGCATGTTTGACAGAGGATGGTCCACCACTTTCAAAAATCATATCACTCATGGGAACACCATTGTGGAAACTGAGTTGAGACTAGTTAATACTCA
The DNA here is from genome assembly GCF_032405125.1 of Capricornis sumatraensis. Lineage (NCBI taxonomy): Eukaryota > Metazoa > Chordata > Mammalia > Artiodactyla > Bovidae > Capricornis > Capricornis sumatraensis. The sequence goes on from NC_091072.1 coordinate 93,994,938, forward strand.
TTTCAATGTACATTAAGAACTTTTAAGATTCATTCACATATGGCTGTTCTGGGTCTTCACTGCTCCTTGAGGTTTTCTCCGTTTGTGGTGTGCCAGCTTCGCATTGCAGCGGCTTCTCGCGTCGTGGGGCACAGGCTCTAGAGCATGCAGGCTTCAACAGCTGTAGCACATGGGCTCACTAATTGCAGCCTGTGGGCTCTGGAGCAACGGTTCAACAGTAGTGGTGCACAGGCTTGTTTCGCAGCATGTGGGATCTTCTTGGATCAGGGATAAAACCCATGTCTTCTGCACTGGCAGGCAGATTCTTTACTACTGAGCCACCAAGGAAGCCCCTCAATGTTCAGTTTTAATTGTATTTATGGTAAGTGTACATGTAAGTGAAAGCATCTCACTATTTCATTTGTCTTCTAGTGTGCATGTGTGCTAAAGTCACTTCAGTTGTGTCTGACCCTATGGATTGCAGCCCTCCAGGCTCCTCGTCCATGGGATTCTCCAGGCAAGAACACTGGACTGGGTTGCCATGCCTTCCTCCAGGGGATCTTCATGACCCAGGGATTGAGCTTGCATCTCTCAAATCTTTTGCATTGGCAGGTGGGTTCTCTACCACTGGTACCACCTGGGAAGCCCAGCTTCTAGTTTAGTTAATCATTAACTGAAATACATTTGTTTTAATATTTCTATTTTTTCCTTTTTATTGTATTTAGGGCTTTATATATATATATTTTAAAAATTAGGTATATCATCTATCCATTTATTTCAGATAATAAAGGGGAAATTATAAAGTATCTGTTGTAAAAAGGTAAGTGTATACCAATGTGCGCCACTGCCAGAGGAATGGGTAAAGTGAAATGTGCTGTATATGTACAAGGGATTGTTACCGGGCCTTAAAAAGGTATGCCATGATATGGATAAATCTTGAAGGTATTAAATGGAATAAGCCAGTCACAAAAAGACAAACACTGCATGATTCCACTTATATGAGGTAGTCAAATTCACAGAAGGAAAAAGTAGAATGGTGGTGGCTAGGGCCTGAGCTGGGGGGAGGGGAAAATAGGCATTGTTCTCAAATGGGTACAGACTTTCAGTTTTGCGGGATGAAAAAGTTCTGGAGATCTGTTACGCAGCAATGTGAATACTTTACTGACCTGTACACTTAGGCTGGATGGCATCACCAACTAGATGGACGTGAGTTTGAGTGAATTCCGGGAGTTGGTGATGGACAGGGAGGCCTGGTGTGCTGCGATTCATGGGGTCACAAAGAGTCGGACATGACTGAGCGACTGAATTGGACTGAACTGAACACTTAGAAAAGGTTAAGGTGAGAACCTACTGTGTGGCACAGGGGGCTCTACTCAGTGCTCACTGGTGACAAAGGGGATTTATGTATATGTGAAGCTAATTCACTTTGCTTTATGGCAGAAACTAACACAACATTGTAAAACAACTAAATTAAAAAAAAAAGGTTAAGAGGATCTGTTTTACATTGTTTATTCACATACACACATGAGTATTGTGTGAGGTAGGTAGAGGGCCATTGAACTAGTGTGATTGAAATGCCCCTTCTCTACATTTTCAGGACTTCCACTGACCTTGAGCATTAGCTTGCAGCTCTGGAGAGCAGGAATTGATTTCCACACCCACCTCCTCCACTGATTTACAAGTACCTTCATGTAGCGACTGACCACTGATTTAACTCTGCCTATAACGTCTATCATAGGAGCTGCCATACAGTAAGTGCTCAATAAAGATTCGCTAAATGAATAAACAAAGATCCAGTGATCACATAAGGATAAGTTGCATTTTTAAAAAAGCCTATCAGGGGTTCCCCTTATTTACTGAAAGAATTTGTGTGTTTTTGGTATGAATACCATGATGGCAGGCTCACTTATCCTCATGGGAAAATCTGAAGATGAGAGATGGAAAGATAAATAAAGGATACAGCTGGAAGCCATTTTGTGAGGATGACATCACTTTACAAGTGATTATTTTCATATGTGATTTCCATTTGATGCTAAATATATGGATTTGTTTTTTACAAGTATAAGCCCCAGAGAAAACATGCAGAGCCTGGTTTATCTGTTGAGGTTTTGTTTTTACGATTTACAGTTAAAGGATTTCCTGGTTCTAGAAGCGAAAGGGTTAAAGTAGACCTTATTATGCCTTTCCACTATTAAGCTCCTAATTCCATGTCTCTCTAACCTAAATAGTGTTTCATATGCTTTTTATAAGCAATGATGTTATGGATTTTTCAAATCATTAAATTCAATTATAGTCAAATATCACTGGCTCTAAATACATCTCAAAGGACTCTGCATTGCCTTTAAAACAGACAAAAACCCAAAAAGGTTAAAATCCTTTTTGATTTTTGCTGAAAAATTATTGTGCACTTAACAATGGATTAATTTTGTAAAAAATACATTGAACTCTCCATGTAATCTAATTGCTTTCCAAAATTCTTTTTAGTCAGGACAATGAAAATAGCTTGGAAATTTGTCATATCAAAATGCAGGTTTCCTGGAGTGTTCTTTATTTAAAATGACCCATCTTTAATACTTCCCCATATTTGTTTCATTAATTTTTCACTCACTTTTTTAAGCTTCAGTGATAGCTATAAGACACTTTAAGATTACTCTAATGGCAAACCCTGAATCTCCTTCACCTCCTTTTTCACTGGCCATACACACATTTTCTTTTTTTTCATTGAAGTATACTTGATTTACAATATTGTGTTAGTTTCAGATGTACAGGATAGTGATTCAGTTTTTTTTTTCTGTCATACATATATTTTCTGATGGCTTGTGCTTTAAAAAGAGCCAGAGGAAAAAAATGGTAGAATGATGGAAAAATCCATTAATATTATTTTACTTACACTTTATCAATTCTAATCATTAGGAAAAAAAACTATAAAACCCTTCTCTGCAGTCACTGTTGGGAAGTGAAGATACACGTGCATTCAGGAGTGACGCAGTAGCTAGACTTGTTGTTCTTCAAACAGCCAACCATTATTTTTCACTTCCTTTATTGACTAATCCTTCATTCCCTAAGTTGAAAGGGTCACCATCATACACTAAAAATGTTCTGTTTCACAGTTCTTCATTCTGTTCCCTTGATCTGTCTGTTTTACTAGCTCAAGCATACATTCAAGATCTGGGAGGGCTACTCTTTCCTCATTCTTTTTTTCTGAATGTTTCTGGCCATTTAGGAGTGATGGGTTTGACTGTCCTGGGTCTTACATTTCTGCCATGTCTCTGTTTAAATCACTGTGAGCCCAGTACCTTGAGCTGGCCAAAAACTTCGTCCTGATATTACGGAAAAACTAGAATGAACTTTTTGGCCAACCCAATATTTGGGCCCTTCTTGTAACAAATGGCCTCAGTTCAGTTCAGTCACTTAGTCGTGTCTGACTCTTTGCAACCCCGTGAACCGCAGCACGCCAGGCTTCCCTGTCCATCACCAACTCCGGGAGTTCACCCAAACCCACGTCCATTGAGTCAGTGATGCTATCCAACCATCTCAACCTCTGTCGTCCCCTTCACCTCCTGCCCTCAATCTTTCCCAGCATCAGGGTCTTTTCAAATGAGTCAGCTCTTCGCACGAGGTGGCCAAAGTATTGGAGTTTCAGCTTCAGCATCAGTCCTTCCAATGAATATTCAGGACTCATTTCCTTTAGGATGAACAAATGGCCTCAAAGAATGAGCTAATTCCTGTTGTCTTTAGTTGGTTCTATACAAAAGATATGGCTCTAGAAAGTAACTCCTGTAATGCCTCCTTCATCATACCCTGGTACTTGGCATGCAATATTCCCTTCAAAGCAGCCTACCTGAGCGATTGTCTCTGGGTCCAGCGGCTTGTGGTCGTTGAAGCCTGAGTATTGCCCTGATGAAGTGGACCTTCTAATAGGAGGGCTGTCGATCTTCTTGAGGGAGTCATGGCGGCTGATGTTGGTCAGGCTGCCGTGGCCTGGCCGACGCCTCCTCTCAGGACTGTCGTTGTTGAGGCCACGGTTCTGCAGCAGGCCCCGGGGATGACTGCCCAGGCTTGGGGACCCCAGGTCAATTGAGGAGTTGGAAAGACCATGTGGGGGATGGAGGGGGCAATGGCCATCACTGGTCCTGCCAGGACGCCTTGCTGGAGGGGGTGGCTCTCCCCTTTTTCTTTGTCTAGACAGAGAGAATAGCAGAGGTTGTCACACTGGATAATTCTGCAAGGCTGTGGATGCCACAGCTCCTCAGAACCCCTGAAGAAGTGGAGGCTTGGGGGTCCACCTACCTGGCTAAATAGCCATCAGGGTGTCGGTCTGTTGGGGAGTTCATGTCCTTGGATGAAGACTTGTCTTCAGTTACCGGCCCACTGCTGGCCTCGCTGTCGGCTTTCTGGCTCAGAGTGTCTGAAAATGTATCATCCCTGAGACAGTAAGAATCAAGAGTGAGGGTCTTTTGCTTGATGAATGGGGACAAAAGAATAAGTGATGGCATTTCTGTATGTAAGTCTTTCTCTTACTAACCTAACTTGCTTCTTTTCACTATAAATATAGCATCATTTCATGGCAGGTAAACTGGAAAATTCAGATGACAAATCACCCATAATATAACATCCAGAGAAAACCACTTTTTGAATTCTAGAAGATATCTTTCTCTGCTTTTCTTCTCTGCCTGGCATATCTATCTATAAGAATGTCCACATGTATGTATGTATAGTATTTACTGTATATATTTATACATTTGTGTACTTTAGGACTGTATGTCTGCATAACACACACACACACACACACACATAGTATTTCTTGGATTCTGAGAGACATTTTAACAGTTTAAAATTAGGCTGAATCAATCACTGTATCCATTTATGTGATATTTTTTCTCTTTTCCTTGAAAAGCTGTTCGTAAATTGGTGCTGTATTGTGAAATACCATAGTCACAAAATTAAGATTATACTGTACATGTTATTTTGTAACTTGTTTCTTTCACTTAATATTAAGACCACATGGGAAGATACCACTTTAAGTATTTTTGAAAGTAGAGCTTTCTCATAAGCAAAATTAAAAAAGAAGCCTGGAGATGATTCTCTTTAGACCTGAAGTCAGTAGCCTCCCTTTGGAGAAACTGGAATTAAAATAGACACCAAAGGAAGAGGTACCACTGTTTTAGGAATTAGCCATGCCACTTCAGCTCCTAAAACTAGCCTCTGCACAGGGTATTTTTCTAAGAACCTGAAAGCTTCAGAAGGCATCTCTCACTAGTCCTTGCTCCAGACCTGCTGGGAGAGCATGGGTCCTTGCTAACAGTACTTCCCGGCCAACAGGTTTTCACTTTCCATCAGCAAGGTGAAGAACTGAGCCCAGATCAGAAAGTTTTCGCTCTGTAATCCCTTCTCTTTTCTCACAAGACCAAGGTAAGAACAATGTAAGAACAACAGCTGGAGTCTTCTCTTGGGAGCACTCAGGTGATGGAAGCTGGCGCTACTCACATATCCTGCACCACAATGTACTGGTGGGGCACAAGCCCGTCAATCCCGTTGTGCCTTCCTTCCCACCAGTCCTCCGATGCGCGGTGATACAGCAGTAGGGAAGCACCCTTCTTGAAGGACAATTCTCTGGCAGACCGCCCAACGTAGTCAAACTTGGCTATCGCTTCTATTGGCTCACATTCTACAAAGAACACACCAGAAAACAGTGTGGGCAGGGTTGTCAGGAAGGCATGATACACTCACTGAAAGGTCTATATGAGGCTTTAGAGAGAAACAAGGTCATTTTAATAACCAGACAGAACAAGGTCACAAATCAAGACGATGAGAAAACAATGCTGTTAAAAGGGATAAAGAAAAGCATTCTCTTTCTGTCATCGGTTTCTCAGGCAAAGAAAAAGTGAAAATTCGATCTTAATTTCTACAGCCTTGTACTACAGAGATCATGACAGTCTAATAAAAATATTTAAAACTTTGTGCTATATAAAATGGCTCCTTGGGTTGTACTGTTCTCTGCAATAGCTCCAATATTACTTTGACGATGACGTTCCCAGGCAACATGTTAATACTATTTATAACACATAAGAGTCACTATTCTAGAAGTTTATGCTTTATTTGCCAATTTTAAAAACAAGTTTACAGATATCATCACATTAAATATTGTTTGAATATATTTAAGTTCCTTCGGTATTTTTTTGGCACTATCAAATCTTATCAACAAGTGTAAAGACAACTTTATTTTTTTCTAGTATCGAAACCAAATTCTAGATATTATTTGTGAAACAAGCATACCTACTTAAGAGACCAGATTCAAAAATATCTTCTAGGATCAAAGGGTACTGAAAGGAATAATGGTGAGTGAGAAAAAGCCAACCTCAAAAAGTTACATGTTGCACAAGGCCATTCATATGACATACTTGAAATGACCTAATAACTGAGATGGAGGATAGATTAGTGAGTCCCAGAGGCTAGGGTGGGGGGAAGCGATGGAAGGAAATGGCTTTGGCTATGAAAGGGTAGCACAAAGGGCTCCCTATGATGCAACTGTTTGATTTTGACTGTGGTCACACAAATCTACTTTCGTGATAAAACTGTGTAGAACTAAGTAAACAACACAAGTGAGTGCATGTAAAGCTGGTGAAATGTGAATCTAGTGGATGGAGTGTATCAGTCTCAGTGTCCTTGTGATAGTAGCAACCGTGATGTAAGATGTTAGTTACTACTGGGGGGAAGTGGGGAGGCAGGAGGTGTATGGCAACTGTCTGTAGCGTTTCTTACGGCTGCATATGAATCTACAGTGATCTCAAAATCAAAAGTTGAAAAGAGATATCAAACTCTGGGCCTAGAATTGGAATTTCAGCTCTATTTTAATTCTGACCACAAATATTGAAGGCAAATAAGAGGACAAACCACTCAAAACAACAAGAGTTGCATTTTGTGATTCAGGTTACTGCCAAAAGCCCAGAACTGGTGGCTCCGGGGTCTTTTCTCTCCTCTCTCACCATCACCCCATCCTTATCCCTGCTCCCAACAACAGGTGAGTCAACTTCTAATCGATAAGAAACAGAACAAAAAAGGGTCAGCGCAAGTGGTATTATGCTTAGAGGACTCTATGCAGTGAGCAACCTCGTTTGTTAAAACCTGAACATGTGTGCTGGTGCTTTAGAAATGCTTTAGAATATATGTACACATAATAGATTAAAACCTGTCAAATATTTTGTCAGGAACTTCTTATCTTCTATTTCCCTTGGTGACAAACCTTTTCATTTAAAAGAGTGAATCTCTTCCCAAAGTTTAATATCTTCAATATCTGTTATATGAAATAACTACAAATGAAATCTCTGGATAGTCAGCTAAGCTTTTTTCTCACTTGAAAAATGCAAACATTCTCTGGGACAGCATGAACATAAAAATCAACAAACATATTGAAAAAGCCTAGGATTTATCTTCTATGAAGGACCAGGGTGAATTTCTGCTCTATATTTAAAATAAAGAGAAAAAAAGTCCCATCCTTTGCTAGTAGATAAGTAGATGCTTAAGTAAATAATAATTCATATGGAAGAATCAAACACTATAATCTGTACATGGTATACTTCTCAACAAGGTAGGTGTAAAAATAATTTTAAAACAATAGTTTAAGTTCTTAAACAACTGACAATAACTTATAGATCATATGTTAACACTCCATTATTCTATCCTGAAACTATTTTAATATAAATAGCAGTTTTATTAAATATCCACAAGTCTGCTCATAGAGGAGGAAATAGAACTCTGGGACTGACTGTATACTTTGTTCTAAACTTGCACATAAAAAGTAAATCCTGCTTGAACCGAGATGACAGATACTAAATTTTTCACCCCAGGTCTCCCTGAGGGTCAGAAATAAACATACCTGTGGTGTAAGGGACACAAATAAACATTCATGGAGGAATGAAAGCATGCCAATTGATTGAAAAGAGCGTCATGATATGCAGTCTGCAAATTCTTATGTGCTACACCCACACGGTTAAACAGTTTTACTGAAAAAATGGAAACATAATAGCATAACAAAGTACACAACCCATGTATCTGTCAAAGGGAAGAGAGAGCTATTCATGTTCTTTAATGCCATTCAATCATATACTGTCATCACTGGCCAAGGGCCATTTAAAACTGTTTAATATATATGTACATATTTTATCATAATTTCATCATCATGCCCTCTATGCTGATTACCTCTTTCTTTTTGGAAACAGCAGCAAGATGATCAGACTTTGCTTATTTCGTTCAAAGGTACAGACATTATGAACGAATGACCAGATGAATCAGAAGTATACTTCATTGGTGATCTTACTACATCAACTAGTAATTCTGAGCAATTTCATTATTTTGACTTCTTTCTACTCCCATGAGAGAAATTTCACAGTCAAGTGTCAATCAATAAGCTATTTATACACGTCTCAGTCTAGTCATTGCAGAGCAAATCAATCTCAGGGCATGGCGATGCACCACGCCCCTTTCATGTAGGGTCACACAGCCCTTTAAAGTCCTGCAGAGGCTTAGCAGAATGCTACTGCTACCAATAACAACAATGAGGGTGAACGTGATAAGTTCATTTTCCTACATGGCTATTACAATTTTGTGCAAGAGATTTCCATTTTTTGTAATTTTATACAAAGTGCTAGTATATCACACTATCCCTTTGGGACCTTGCTGTCCCTGACACTGTCTCTGCTACATCTGTTACCCCTGCCCTTGGAGATGATGATTTTGTTCTGTGACAGTCTCTCTTTTGGAAACAGAAGTTACTCTCTTTAGTGATACCGTGACAGAGGGAAGAAAATGCAATACCTGGGTGATCAAAGAGACAGATCAATACTCTGGTTAATTTAGTTACAGGAAGAGTCTGGCTGCAGGCAAGAACATCTGTTCTTTGTAAGCAATGCTTTTCTCTCCAGCACTATCAGGTGAACAAGATCAAAATGTTATCTCAAACACAGAGCTCTCTTTTGTAGCCAAGAGGTAAGAACAGGTAAGAACTGACAGATGGTACAGAGGTGAGACTGAGGTTTGGGAAGAGAGATGGCTAGGGCTCTGTCATGGGCTTTTCCTGCCACTGAGACAAGCAAGGAAACACGGAGAAAAGTCACCAGTGAAAAAGGAATGAATTACAGAGAAACGGAACTCAAGACAAAAGAAAGGAGAAAAGAATGGCAGAGGGTGGGCTCAGAGACTTTCAAAAGCAACCCCACAGAAATAGAAGCTGTCACTTCAAAGAGTTTCTTCCAACATAAGTTTCTGAAAAATGTCAATTTTTTTTTTTTAAAGCAGAGGGTGGACTCTAGACACCTTGATAACCTTCCTGCTGAAATCAACTAAAAATGCTGGATTAAAAAAAAACCCAACTTCGTAAGTGACTAAACTTGATGAATGAAGGAATCTACGGACTTAAACAGGACACCAGAATTATGAACACTAGAATATGTAAGTCAGAGTTTGCCTTGAGAGCAGTTTCCCCTGCCTGGTTAACTTAAGCTTTATTTTAAACAAAAGACTAGGTCCAGGGGCTGCCCAGTATGGAGACTCTAAGCCCCACCAAGTATCAAATTCTCAGTGTCACAGTGGATTTCTAGTTCTGAAATTCTCCTCCCTTCTCACTCTCCACACTTCTCCATAGATGTAACCACCCTGACCTTGAATTTAAGGGAAAAAATCTATCTGAAGGCTTGGGAGAAAAAAAAAAAATCACCTCAGAATCCCAATCACATTCTAGCCCTCAGGCAGGTTTGCATTTTAAGTTGATACTACCTGGGTGGCCTGAAAAAACCTCAAACTAAAAATCTACTGTGGTTCCAAGCTGGTTATGCCCCAGGCAGAAGTAAATGAAAACCCTCTCTGGAGGGACATACCTTTATCTCAAAGTAAATGAATTCCATAAAGTTCTAAGAAATATGTAAAAAATATATAAAACACATTGGAAATAAGACTCAGATGAACAAAAGCCAACAAAAACAAATCCAGGAAGACTTCAGCTTTTTAGAATAATTAGACACATAATCTAAAACAATAGAAAGGATTAGTATTATGAGTAAAGAGCAAATGACCAAGCGGGTATGAAAGTGAACTGAACTTGGGAGGAAAAATAATCAAAAATGAAACTGAATAAGTTTAAAGCACGTTAGTCATAGTTAAAGAGAGAATAAAAGGATTATGCTTACAGCTGAAGAGGTATTAAGAAAAAACTGACAGCTTTATATGTTCATATTAAAAATGTCAAAAAGTAACGTTAAACATCAAACTTAAGAAGTTAGAGAAAAAAATGATTCCTACAGAGAAACGTATAAAAGTTTATTGGGTGACATTAAGTAACTAGAAAGATGTTTGTGGACTGTATATTATAAAAATATCAATTCTTTCCATGTTAATATATGTAGAATCAGTGCCATTGCAATCTAAACCTCAATAGGTTTTTAGCTTTTTCTTGTTTGTTTCTAGGAACTTGAAAACCTGAATTTGGAATTTAAGTGAAATTGCAAAAGGCAAAGAATTGTTAAGAGGAACAAAGTGAGAGGTCTTGATTTGACAAACATTGAGATTTATTAAAAGGTATCAAGATGAAGACAGCAGTGTAGGGATAAACAAGTAGACCCACGGAAAAGAGAGACCAGAAATGGACTCACACAGACAGGACACTTGACTTATGATTAAGGTGTGGGGCAGTAGAGAAAGGACAATTAAGGCTGGGACAGTGGGGACAGCTACGCATCCATATGGAGAAAAGAGGCACAGATCCCTACCTCACACCATACCTCCAAATGAATTCCTGGTAGAATTAAGCCCTATGTGTGAAAAACAAAACCTGAAAGGATTTAAAAGAGGCTATAGAAGAACTTCTGCATTAACATCAAGGCACAGAAGGATAAGGATTTCTTTAAGGAGACACAAAGTGAAACAACCATGAAGGAAAAGATGGGTAAATTCAGCTCCTTTAAAATTAAGATCCTCTGTTTGGCAAAAGACATAATAGACACATGAAAGATGGGCTACAGAGCAGAAAATATTTGCAAAGCATATACTGAACTCTGGGAATTGGTGATGGACAGGGAGGCCTGGCGTGCTGTGTTTCATGGGGTCACAAAGAGTCGGACACGACTGAGCGACTGAACTGAACTGATACTCAATAAAGGACTTGATCCAGCTTCATAAACTTTTACAAGGAAAAACCAAAGCCAAACCAAAGTAAACTAAACCAAGCAAAAAAGCCCAGAGAAACTAACAGTGGGCAAATAGGCCCTAAGATGGAAAAACATTTGATAGGAATTTTGCAAAAATAAATCTAAACATACAAAAATTAGTGTATCTGTAATAACCATGTTTTTCATTTTCCATAGTATGACCTCTGGGGCTTTGCCCCCCCTGGAGGGACTGTCCCTTCCAGGGTTGGCAAATTCCTAGTAAACAACTCATCTGGAATGTGCTTCTCAAATGCAAACCAACCAATCCAGGGCTCATACTCCAGCCACTTCCTCTCTGGGGCTCCCATACTTTAGGCCACTATCTCCCTGCCCCAATCACTTCATGGCCAGGTACCAACCACAGACAGCCACAGAGCCCTCTGAAATTATTAAAACTAGGCAATCCCAACCCTGCTTACCCTGCCTTGCTTGTTCCTTCCTGTGGAAACCACCATAAAAACTCTTGGCCAATTGTTCTCCTGCCCGTCTGACCCTGGTGCCTTCCCTGGCCCCCTGAGGTGTGATGTGTCCCCTCCTCTTAGGAACTGTGGGCATCAGATTATCTTTTCAATGGCGACCATCTCCTGATCTGTTGGTCTTATCATACCCCCCTACCCTTACCATACCAGAAGTTTTCTATTAATATACTATGTTTTAAAACGTCTTCATCAGTAAGCAGAGAAATGCACATTAAAATCACAATGAGATACCATTAAACACTTGACAGTATTGGCAAAGACAATATTTGATAAACACAAGTGTTGACGACTACATACAACTGAAAGGCTGAGACACGGCTGGTGGGAGTGGGTAGCCCTACAACCATTTTCTTATTTTCTGGCTGCTTGTGGTGGGTGGGATCTTAGTTCCCTGACCAGGGATCGAACCCTTGCCTCCTGAAGTGTAAGCATGGGATCTTAACCACTGGACTGCCCTTACAACCATTTTCAAAAATAGTTTGGCAGTATGTAGCAAGGTTGAAGACATCCTTACTCCTAGGTGTGTATATCCGAGAGAAACTCCTGTACACCTGCAGCAAAGCACATGTTCAAAATATTCATACCCGAACTGTTTTTAATGGAAAAAAACAGAAAACACCTCATGTATTCACCAATAATAAAAAAAAATACAATGGAATACTATACAGTGGTAAATAAATTATTCTAATCGCATGCAATGATGGGGATGAATTTCAGGAATATAATACTGAATAGAAAACAGTGAAAGTATATATAGTATGGTCCCATTTATAAAAAGTTCAAGAAAACAGAAAATGAAACAACAATCCTTTTAAAAGCACAAACACAGAGCTTACCTTGAGGGGTATGGAAGACAATGGGTTCAGGAAAGTAAAACGGTAATGATACCTTTTTCTTAAATTTGGTGGTGGTTTTACAGGTGTTCCCTGTAGTAGTATTCTTTGTAGTTTACACATATTTAGTAAATATTATTTTGTATCTACTGAATTCTTAATACAAGCAATTCTTGGTATATGTGGTGCCAAAGTGAGTACAATATAAGTAATTCTTTAAAAATGGTTATAAAAATGGCTATAAAGACTAGTTTTATAATAGCATGAGCACAAGTGCATACCGTCTTCACTGGTGTGCGGCTCTGTACCAGCGTCCTGATCCACTTCCTCCAGCGTACCGTGCTCACTGTATGGGCTGTCGCTGAGGAGCAGAAGTAGAAATCATATGAAGCCAAAGTGAATTTCAAAACTGAACAACTGCTACTATAAGGAAAAACAGAAGACTTCGGAATGGCAAAGGAGTTCCTGGATAGCCTTTCAGTAGAATGCTGGAGCCTCCAGGATTGTGTAATCCTTTAGGACGCTATGTCCCTTCATCTTTGACATGTTACAACTCTGTAAGGACAAAACTGACGTGTAGGAAACTGACAGTATTCAAATGATTCTTATGTATAAAAATGAAAATTTGTTGAATTCTAGCAGAATATGATTATCACCCTCTGGATACACCAATTTTTGCAAATTCATTTCAATATCCCCTACTACATAAAAATGGATGGCTCTTTGGTTTCCGCTTTGAATTGGCTGTAGTATCTTTTTCAACTTTTCTTGACACATGTTCATTTTTATATCTGAGAGTTAGATTTTATCCTTTAACATTACCACTGTTACTTCTCAAATGTATGCTGATAAATGGAATGCACTGGTTACAAATACAAATCCTGACATTGTTGTAAAAGCCCATTTATATTGCTGGCATTGGGGGATGAGGATGATTGCTATAATACTGACTTTCTGTTTAAAACAAGCGGTATCTATAGAGAATATCATGTGTGGGAGAAGACATATCAAGCACATGTTCCTGACTTCAAGACTCTTTATTATGGGGATTTTACCCTGTTTGTAAAAAAGGAGCAACCACAAAAAGTCCTGGAATACAACACATTAAATAATATCGACCAGACATCCATATATTTGCTCTCTGATAAAGTGAATAAGACAGCACAACTTACTGACAGAGCCCTGAATATCTGTAAATACTAAACATGACTGACACTGGCCCTGAGACAAATACAACTAGGAAAATAAAATTCTGAACTCTGAAAATAAAATTCTGAAAAACTCACCAGGACTGAGAGCTTGTGTCAGTACATGCATGTAGTAAGTATTTTAAAAATATGTAGCCCTGGTGGGCTACAGTCCATGGGGTTGCAGAGAGTCAGACGCAACTGGGCAACTAACACACACATAGAATCTATCAAGCTTTGTTGTTAATTTAGAAAGCAGTACTTCTGGAAATGGTCAACTCTGAATTTTCTTAACAGCGTAAGATCATTTGTAGTTTAAATTATACTGTGGTTTCAGTTTTAAAAAAGTGTACTTTCAGTTACTTAGATTTTTCAGCTACTAGTTCTACTTCTGCTTAATCCCGAGCAAGGCAGTGGGAAACAAAGTATCCTGCAGAGTCCAGAACGAAGGGCTTAGGCAAATGTATTTCCAGCTGCTCCCGAATCTGAGCTGCACAGGGCAGTTTTAGAGGGAGGCTGGGAGGCAACTGCTGAGTGGGAAGACTTGTGTGGACTTAGGAATCAGACAGGCTTGGGCTGCCTCCAGAAACCACTAGTCATTGGCCTGGCTCCTTGGCCTCTCTTAACTTACTCGGTCGAGTGGGAATATAAGCTGGCACACAGGAGGGCCTCAACGAATTAAAACCAGTTTTACTGTATATGATTTTTTAGAAGCTGGAACTCATATATCAAATAGTGAACATAAACATTTTGGGGTTTCCTTATCTTTGGATTATACATTTTTACCCTTCATTGGGAGGTGACTATATTGTCTTATTAAACATTTTTCATCCCAACAATATAATAATGTAATAACTCTGTTCAAAGTGACCATGACTTGTGTAATGGATCAGCACAATATTAGTAAGAATGGAAATGAAAGTAAGAATGAAAACACATTTAGTTGACAGCTGCTCCTTTAAAATGAAACTTTTGAAATACTTTCCATAGAATTAAAACTGTTTAGGAATGAAAATGAAGTCTGTTAATTCAGTTATCTTTTCTTAACAGTAAAAATGTATACGGCTCTCTATTTAAAAACCATTCTCTACAGAAGTCATGATGGGGTAGGTGTATCTAAAAAGATGCCGTGCTTAGGGAAAAGAGAAATGAATATGAATTTCCATAAGAAGAAGCCAGTGCTGTCATGGGACTTAATATTCTAATTGATCTCAAGTGTTCCTGCTTCTTCTTTTATTTTAATTGGAAGCACTGGCATCTTACAGTCAATTCTTTTTTTTTTTTTTAAATTAAGTTGATATCTGTACTTCTATAATTTTTTCCAGGAGGAGAAGGAAGGACTAAAATTCTTGGACTTACCAATACTCGTCTCCAGCCATACATTTCTCATAAACAGGGCCATCCAGCTCTTTAGCATCTGGGAAAATAGTCTCATGGTGGATGATGATGGTTTTGACAATCTCATTCACATGAGCCTGGCAGGACACTTGATCCTGTATCTCTGGGACAGGCATCAATGTAGGGCCAAAACAGATGGCCAGGTTATAAGGGTCCATCATGTTTTCATCACTGTACTGTGAAAGACTACAAAAGCAAGCAAGGCAGGAGTTATAAAAGAACAAGGGGAAAAAAGCAAACGCTTAATAGGACACTTCCTATTCTGAAAATGAATTTTCTTATTAGAATAAAATATTTCATCCTGCTTTAAGGTGGCTCAGCAAATTCCAAAGAAAGTAAAACAACTTATAACCTTTCCACCAGGTAGACATGGAAAAGGGAATATAAATCCTGTTTGCTTAATTAAGTGGCATTTTTTTTTTGAAAGTCACAAGGGAGTTTAAGATAATCTCTAACACAATTCAGACCAAGATCAAGTAAAAGAGTTTCACTTGCAAACAATATGATCATCTTTAAAACTGTCCTCCAACTAACCAAATACATTTCCGATTTCAGTTTTTCCCATAAATCTTGAGGGGAGTCCCGAGAAAAACAAAAGCACCTTTTCTTTGTACCCACTGAAAGAAAGAAAGCAACTCCAGGCTTTGTAATTTGCTTTGGGGCAAGATGATCAATACAAGGTGACACCAAAGACAATTACAAGTGCAAGCGAAGGGGAAAACGAATCCTTAATTCTCACATTCCGTTTAAAGCTGCAAACTACAAACTTTGGGGGAGACTTCCAGTTGTCTAGTACTAATTTTAAAATTCAATTCAATGGCTGTTGGTGAGATATTTTCCACAGGGGACTGAAAATAAGAAGTTCTTTATGCTATGCCTCGAACACATGGGCAAGGTGCTGTTCCAGGGAGAATCTAGAGAATCTATCTTTCAGCGTATAGAATGTCAACCTTGAAAGGAAATGTAAAATCCAGGTGAACAGATGACAAATGGCAGGAGACTCAGCTACATTTGTGCGATGTTGACAGACACAAAGAAACTGAGATACCGTGTGACAAGATACTTTACCCTGTTTGGGAAATAAGATAGCTGAGAAAGTAGAAAATACAAAAGTATAATTCTCACAGGCAACATATGTCTTTCCTTTCTGCCATTTCTCAAACATAAAATCTTAAAACAGTTCACAAATAACCACCAATGGTCATGTTACAGATCCCCTTCAACACGAATGCAGGAAGGAAAAGTGAGATTCCGAATAAGAATGATCTCATGTTCAAAAGACACACTTAAGCTCAATGGGGAGAGTCAGTCTTTCTGGGTCTTTAGTTAGTGCTGGCTTGAAGAGCAAACAGCTGATACAGAATTTTTGGTTTTACAATGAAAAGAGAATAGCTTCTTTCTCTTTCCAAAATGCCTGTCCCACATATCCAGCTCCAGAGACTGGGCCTGGCCTCCACATGAAGGCAGGAGCAGGAACCAGGGGACATCTCTGGGCAGAAATGCTGGAAGCAATGCCGAGGTCTGGCTGGCTCATGGCACAGTTGCTAGTCTATTGAGATCCACCGTCAGTTAGATTCACACTTTGAGAGCTTTCTCGACTCATGGTCAGTTTGCTTCCCTAGTCCATTGTGGTTGATTGGTTCACTGTGGGTTTCACTTAGGCGTGTCAAGAATATTTGGTATGGACAACATGTAGAGGCCAGCAGGAATGCGAGGTGGTCCATGTTGGGGAAGGAGAGGCATGTGCAATTAAAGGTGAAGATGGAAAACCTTCAGATTTTTACAACTACTTGGGTGACTAGACTTATTTAAAGATAGAAGTTTACGGTATCATTTAACCTAAAATAGTTTACACCCATCTCTCTTGGTACTGCTTATTTCCAGGGGTGACTTCTATACTTATGTCATCTGTAGATGCTTTAGCTTCATTCTCTATGGGTTCCCTGCTGGCATTTCCCTATTGTAGGATACTTGGTTTGGGGGCTGGGGGTGTGTGGTCAGTCTGAATGGTATGATTTCAGGAAGAGTCAGCAGGGTGGTAATAAATCCCCATAGCTTTTAAGAACTTAACACTTTTGGTGAAACAGAAGAAAAAAATGTTCTAATTTTAAGAAGGGAGAGCTCATGGTTGAGTGAGAAAGCATTTCCTGAAGTTCACTCCACCTGAATTTTTTTAATTAAAAAAACTGCTTAATTGAAATGTTAAAGAGCAAGGGGACTCAGATAGAACAGCGGAAGATGTTCCTATCATGGAGCCCATGTACCTGCAAGTGACACAACTGAAATCAAGTTCCCTAAATTAAGAGTCAAGTTTCCTCGAAAATAATGTAGTGATTTTTAAGATTTCTGTGACATTGTTTTAAAGATTGCTTTAGAAATATCATCTTTTTGACAAGGTCTCATTATACTCAATTTGCAGGCAATTCTTTTTGGGATCTGTGTACAAGTCTCACTACAATTCCCTTCCTTCCCTGACTATAACATTAAAAATCACAGAAATTTTCTGCAGTGAGCAGGCGGTTTACATCATTTTGACAAAAACATTTATGACACTGGCTTTGGATGGAAGTTGGGAAAAAGCACATATTTCACTGAAAAGTGTTCTTTTTAGTAATACTTGTGCATTTTTGCATTTATGGCCACAGTTTCCACATCTGGTGATGAGGTTTATTTAGGTCATTGTGTGACCTTATAAGGTAGGTCACACATGATGACTTTGATCTGCTGAGGAAAAATGCACCTTCAGTCTCTATTCAATCATCTTCTCTTTGGCTCCACTAATAAAAGGAACCCAATGTACATTTTACAGAATCCAAGAACAAAGAATTCAGAGCGGTACACAGGGAACTGAAATGAGCATTTTGGCAAAAAATTGTGGTACTTACTGATTGAGGAAGGCAAAGAGGTACCTCATCACTATAAGGACCGACCTGGGCAAGGTCAGGAGCAGTTTGCGGATGTGAAGTGCCCTCTCATAGAGATTATCTATTCCTACAGACAGAAGAGGACATGGTTAGGATCCTTTTACCGGCCACATTTAAAGCAGAACATTGTAGCACCCAAATTCAGTACGTATCTGAACACAAGCAACACTTTGCCCTTAGGTGAGATGTAGTCATAATCAATAAAGCAAATCAGTGAGTGATCTGCTTGGGTGTACGTGAGGACCTCTCTTGTGACTCATCACTGTTTCTCTGACTTCCATGGGCTTGGCTTTGAGCAGCTTAGAGTCTTCTAAATTTAAAAACTGTTTTTCAGTTGCTGCTATTTCCACATTTTGCATCTGATATGGTTGAAACTCCTTTTCGCTGCACATTAACTAAGGTAACTTTTTGGGATAGGACACCTCTCCCTTTTCATGACTCATTAATTCTTCAGGTATGTATTTGTTAATTACTGTGACTCAAGAGTCTCAGCAGGATCAAAGGACTCAATAATGAAGTCATCAACATTTCTACCTAACTCAGTCTCAAGAGTCCCAGGGCAATTGGTTTGTCTTTCATGACAACTTCACGGGACACTTGGAAAACCCACATTATACAGAGAGGGAAGATGGGATGCCTAGAGATGATTTGCAAGGCACTGAGAGTTTGGTGTGGTGAATTTTGCATCTATACATGCAAAAGGAACCACGTTTAATATAGTATTGATCTTTAATGTTTGTCGAATTCCACAGGGGGCCTGTCATCTTTAGGCTAGAAGAATATACAGGTATTACTTCGAAGAGGCTTCATCTTAATTCAAGATCCTCTTGCTTCTAATTTCTGAGTTCTAAATTCAATTCCCTACTCTTTAAGGGCAGTTTCAAATTTTTATTTAAAAAGACTTGGAACAGGAATTTACATATTAATTTCACAGCAGCATTATGCGTAACAGCCAATAGGTAGAAACGTCCATTGATAGATGGGTAGATAAACAAAATGTGGTATATATTCACAATGAAATATTATTCAGCCTTATAAAGGAAGGGAATTCGAATACATGCTACAACAAGGATGAACCTTGAAGACCCTATGCTAAGTCAAATAAGTCAGACACAAAAAGCCATACACAAATATTGTATAATTCCACTTATATGAGGTATCTAGAGTAGTCCATTTCAGAGACAAGAAGGAAGTAGAGTGGTGACTGTCAGAGGTGGAGGGAGGAATGAGTAGTTACTGTTTAATGGGGAGAGTTTCAATACAGCATGAAAAAAAAAAGTTCTGGAGGCAAACAGCGGTAATAGCCGCAAAACAATGTGAGTGTACTTAACGCCATTGAATTGTACATTTAAAAAAGATGAAAATCGTCAATTCTATGTCTATTTTACTGCAATAAAAAAAATAACGGGGGAGGGGGTGCCCCATGAGATGCCAAATAAAGATTTTAGGGGAGAAAAGCAACAGGAATGTAAAAAAGTGACACCAAGACTGGATAAAATTATGTGAGGTTGGCACTCCCTGCAGCTACAGTGAACATACACCAAAGCAAAACAGAAAGGCTGGCACTCCTGGAATAGAGCAAATGGATGTGTCCCAAAGGCCAGACCACCACGACTGTGAGCAGGACTCAGATATTACCTGGTTGGCAGCATGCATCCTACAGGAGTCTTGCTCTGGTACAAATGACTCATTTACTCTCCAGAGCCCAGTTAGCGCATCAAAATGTATGTTTGCTATGGACACTCTAATTACTGTGCATTTCTAGCTGGCTCTGAGTGTGGCAATTCATAATCTTTCAGAATTTTATATGCGTGAAAAGATGAGCATGTGTGTGTGCTCCGTCATGTCCAACTCTTCGTGAACCCTATGGACTGTAGTCTGCCAGGCTCCTCCGTCCCTGGAATTTCCCAGGCAAGAATATTGGAGCGAGTTGCCATTTCCTACGTCAGGAGATCTTCCCGACCTAGGGAACAAACCTGGGTCTCTCATTTCCTGCACTGGCAGGCGGTTTCTTTATCAGTATACTGCCTGGAAGCCAGGAGGAGATTGTTAGATAGCATCGCTGACTCAATGGACATGAATTTGAGCTAACTCCAAGATAGTGAGGGCCAGAGGAGCCCGGCGTGCTGCAGTCCATGGGGTCACAAAGAATCGGACATGACTGAGCAAGTGAACAACCACAACATGAAAAGATAGATCTTTTCCTCAGACAAGTTGTCAGTGAGGAAGGTCATATTTCACCTGGATTTCTTCTATGCTGGGATTCTTTTTCACAATTCAGCATCTCATGTAATTAGGTAAAAGTGGGATTTGCCCAATCTCAGTCACATGCTCAGAGCTCCCTTGGCTAATTTATGTTCCTTCCCTAGCACTGCAAGGTTCCCATGTCAGCATACCAACTTCACAGCATGGAGGTTTGACAGCTCCATGTAAACATGTGTGAAAAATTCACCACCAAACAGAAGTGAATTCAGAAAATGGCCAAAAGTTCAAATGGCCATTCCTCTGAAAATATCAGCTCTTCTGTGGCACTGTTTGTAAAGGTGTTTTTCAGAAAACAAATAAGAAAACATAAGATGCAGATTTATCCTTAAGGAGGAAGAAAGGGAAGGAAATTCCTTGGTGGTCACATGTAGAAATGGCTTATGTAAGAGCAGGCAAATATTTCTGAACTCCATAGCCCAATATCCAATAATCAAGGGGAATTTAAAGGCGCTGGTGGTAAAGAACCTGCCTGCCAATGCAGGAGACTTAAGAGACGAGGGTTCGATCCCTCATCTGAGGGTTGGGAAGATCCCCTAGAGGAGGAAATGGCAACCCACTCCAGTATTCTTGCCTAGAGAATCCCATGTACAGAGGAGCCTGATGGGCTACAGTCCATGGGGTCACAAAGAGTTGGACACGACTGAAGCAACTTATAGCATGCAGGATATTTTTAGGTTCAGTGTTAGGTTTTAATAATGTCAAAGTATCAATCAGTTGTGTGTGTAATAGTATATGTGTGTGAATGAAAAGGAAAGAGAAAAAGAGACCTTTTAATATATTGCATAAATCTTAGCCCTGAGATGATTTACCAGCTGTTCTTCTAGGTAAGAAATGAACTGCTTATAAATCTTTATTAACCATTAATAGATCTACAATATATTTAGGTAAATACACAGAGATATGAAGTAGATTAGTGGTTGTCTAGGGCTGAGGGTGACAGTGGTTTGAGTGTTTGCTAACTGGGGTTTCTTTCTGGAGATCTATGAATTAAGCCATTGAGTTCTTTCCTAGTTAACAAGAAACATTATAGATATAAATATATAAATAATGTCTCTCCTTCTGCTGAATTATCAAATAGAAATTAGTAAAGAAACTAAATCTTAGCTTAAGGAGCCTTGACTGCTTCAATAATAAGGCTACTATCATTTTTGCAGAGAAAAGGAATCTTTGAGAAAATCATTGTAAGGCAGCAAACAGAAATTTTGAGCTCAGAGAGAAAACTACTGTGTATGGAAATAAAGCTGGAAGAATTTTTAGCAACAAAAACATACATTGGAACACCAGGAAAAGAGTTCAAAAGCTTTTGCCATAAAACCATCAGATACAGGAAACAGATTTATGTACCAAGAAGCTCATCATGGTATTTTTGTGTAACTGCAAAATCACTTTTGGAAACAATCTAAATTTCTAAAACTAGGGAATTTGTTAAATAGAATAAAAACCATTATATGGACACTAAAAACTATATTTTGAAAAATAACTTAGTGATGTGAGAAAGTGTAAATAACATTAAATTAAAAAATAGTTTATAAAGAGAAAATATGGTATGATAATTTTTAATAACAGATTTATTGAGATATAATTCACGTATTTTAAGTATACAATTTGATGGTTTTTAGTACATTTCAGTTCAGTTCAGTTGCTCAGTCGTGTCTGACTCTTTGCGACCCCATGAATCGCAGCAATTTGGAATTGAGCAACCATGACTTCAGTCCATTATAGAACATTTTCATCACATCTAAAAGAAATCTTATATCCACTAGCAGTCATTTGGCATGATGCAGCTTTTTTTTAAAAAAAATCAAAAGTATGTAGTTATGGTATATCTACATAATGGAATATTATTTGGAAATTTAAAACAAGTACTGACATACGCTACAACATGGGTGAACCTTCAAAACGTGCTAAATGAATTGAGCCCATCAAAAAAGATCATATATTGTATAATTTCATTTATATGAAATAGGCAGAATAGGTAAATACAAAGAGATACAAAGTAGATTAGTGGTTGTCTAGGGCTGCGGGTGATGGTGGTTATGAGTGTTTGCTACCTGGGATTTCTTTTTGGAGTCATGAAAATGTTCTAAAATTGATTTTGGTGATTTTCCTAATCCTGTGAATATACTAAAAACCACTGATTTGTACATGTTAATGGATAAATTGATGGTATGAGAATTGTCTCTCAATAAGCTGCTTTAAAAATACATAGGAAAATGTGCTATTTGCAGAGACATGAATGGACCTAAGGACTGTCATACAAAATGAAGAAAGAGAAAAACAAATATTGTATATTAATACATATGTGCAGAATCTATAAAAATGGTTCAGGTGAACCTATATGCAAAGCAGAAATAGAGACACAGATGTAGAGAACAAAAGTATGGACGCCAAGGGGGGAAGAGGGGATGAAACGGATTGGGAGGTTAGGATTGACATACATACACTGCTAGGTATAAAAGAGATAACTAATGAGAACCACTGTATAGCACAGGGAACTCTACCCAGTACCCTTTGGTGGCCTAAATGGGAAGAGAGTCCAAAAAAAGAGGGGATGCATGTATATGTATGGCTGATGTGCTTTGTTGTACAGCAGAAAACACCCCCAGGCTGTAAAGCAACTATGCGTGCATGTGCGCTTGGTCGTCTCTGACTCTGCAACTCTTCTGGATTGCAGCCTGCCAGGCTTCTCTGTCCATGGGACTCTCCAGGCAAGATTACTGGAGTGGGTTGCCATTTCTTCCTCCAGGGGATCTTCCCGACCCAGGGATCGAACTCATGTGGCCTGCTTCTCCTGAACTGCAGGCAGATTCTTTACCACTGAGCTTCTTTGGGAAAGCCTCAAAGCAACTATATTCCAATAAAAAAATTTTTAAGAAATACATAGGTGTATATATATTGATGTATCTGGGAAAATATTAAAAAGGTTAATATTATCTGTGTGCATAAGAATTCTAGATTTGTTTTACTCATTTTCTAATTTTTCTATAGTAATCACACATTAGTTGCATATTAAACAATTATTTTTAAAAAGCAGTGATTGGCTATTTGATGATTTTAAGGAATTATTTTTTTTTAAGGTACGAAAATGGTTTTGTGACAATCTCTTTAACAAGCAGTGCTGGGAAAACTGGTCAGCCACTTGTAAAAGAATGAAACTAGAACACTTTCTAATACCATATACAAAAATAAACTCAAAACGCATTAAAGATCTAAACATAAGACCAGAAACTATAAAACTCCTAGAGGAGAACATAGGCAAAACACTCTCTGACATACATCACAGCAGGATCCTCTATGACCCACCTCCCAGAATATTGGAAATAAAAGCAAAAGTAAACAAATGAGACCTAATTAAACTCAAAAGCGTCTGCACAACAAAGGAAACTATAAGCAAGGTGAAAAGACAGCCTTCAGAATGGGAGAAAATAATAGCAAATGAAGCAACTGACAAACAACAATCTCAAAAATATATAAGCAACTCCTGTAGCTCAATTCCAGAAAAATAAATGACCCAATCAAAAAATGGGCCAAAGAACTAAATAGACATTTCTCCAAAGAAGACATACAGATGGCTAACAAACAATGAAAAGATGCTCAACATCATTATCAGAGAAATGCAAATCAAAACCACAATGAGATACCATTTCACACCAGTCAGAACGGCTGTGATCCAAAAGTCTACAAGCAATAAATGCTGGAGAGGGTGTGGAGAAAAGGGAACCCTCATACTGTTGGTGGGAATGCAAACTAGTACAGCCACTATGGAGAACAGTGTGGAGATTCCTTAAAAAACTGGAAATAGAACTGCCTTATGACCCAGCAATCCCACTGTTGGGCATACACACCGAGGAAACCAGAATTGAAAGAGACACGTGTACCCCAGTGTTCATCGCAGCACTGTTTATAATAGCCAGGACATGGAAACAACCTAGATGTCCATCAGCAGAGGAATGGATAAGAAAGCTGTGGTACATATACACAATGGAGTATTACTCCGCCATTAAAAAGAATAGATTTGAATCAGTTCTAATGAGGTGGATGAAACTGGAGCCTACTATACAGAGTGAAGTTAGCCAGAAAGAAAAACACCAATACAGTATACTAATGCATATATATGGAATTTAGAAAGATGGTAACAATAACCTTGTATGCGAGACAGCAAAAGAGACACAGAAGTATGGAACAGGCTTTTGGACTCTCTGGGAGAGGGAGAGGGTGGGATGATTTGTGAGAACGGCATTGAAACATGTATAATATCATATATGAAACAAATCGCCAGTCCAGGTTCGATGCATGACACTGGATGCTTGGGGCTGGTGCACTGGGATGACCCAGAGGGATGGTACAGGGAGGGAGGAGGGAGGGGGGTTCAGGATGGGGAACACGTGTATATCTGTGGCGGATTCATGTTGATGTATGGCAAAACCAATACAATATTGTAAAATAATTAATCTCCAACTAAAATAAATAAATAAATAAATAAATATATATATAAAGAATTTGATCTTAAAAAAAAAAGAAAAGAAAATCATTTTGTGGCTATGTTGCATAAAAAAAGAAGCACCATCTCCCAGAGATACACACACCTGGATGAAACGATCTGATGTCAGAGCGATGATACAAAAGCAATGTATGTGGGACAAATCTGGCTAACACATGGAAACTGTTAAAGCAAGGCAATTATATTATTTATATGTAAATATATCTTTATGTATCCTCTTGTAGACATCTGGAATTTTCTACAATAAATAAGTCAAAAAGAAGGCAGGTTACAAATGGGACAGTCTAGTTCCACTTCAGCTTTTTACAAACAGTGCGTGTGCACATGACTATACATAAGGATCAGAATGTGTACACACACACCACTGATTCTCTTTGGGTAGTGGCATTATGGGAGAGTACTCTACGTGCTTTTTAAATATTATGTTTTCTATAATGACTAAATGTTGGTTTTGTTGTTGTTCAGTTGCTAAGTTGTGTCTGACTCTTTGTGACCCCATGGACTGCAGCACACCAGGCTTCCCTGTCCTTCACTACCTTCTGGAGTGTGCTCAAACTCATGTCCATTGAGGCAATGATGCCATCTAATTGTCTTATCCTCTGTTGCCTCATAGGTTAAAAAAAAAAAAAAAAAAAACACCCTCCTAAAAAATGCTGTTTCCTTTTGTAAAACCAGTCCCCTAAATAACAGCACAGAACAAAGTACAAATGCTTCTTCTGGGCTCACAGCCCCGAAGCAGCCAGGGAAGACCATGAATTGCTTGAGCAGCTCTGCTAGCACAAGTCACTTGGATCTTTGCCCTAGGGAACCTCAGAGCCACAGTACACGGACATTCCAGAAGCTGCCCAGACTGTGTGGGTATGATCTGGAGCAGTCACAAAACCATTCACAAAGCGGTTTTAAAACAAACAAACAAAAAAAACCCTTGGGTGAGAAATGGAGATGCTAGCAAGTTTATTTCAAGTTTAGTTTGCCTGTGATGTCTTTATCCAGATAAGTAATTTTGGGAATGAACAGTGCACATTGGGGAAAAAAAAAGAGAATGCGAAGACAAATTTTCTTTCACTACATTTGCAAGCTTCCAGAGAATATGGTATTTAGAGGCATATGAATAGCACAATAACTCACCCCCCACACACAATCTTTCCAGAAACAATTCAAAAATAGGTAGGCAAAAGGTAGCAGGTGTTCCAGAGACTTATCTAAACTCTTAGAAAAGATGAAAAGGGAAAAACTCTTAGAATAAAAGAGGAAAAGGGAAGTTTTTCTATACAAATATCACATGAAATTAGCTTAATAGAGAAAATAAAATCCAATTAAGGCGATCCTAGAAGATGACACGGACAACAGTAATCAATCTCCATGAGACCTCTCTCCACTAAAATTCCTGTCTTTTGCTTCTATCGCAAACTTAGACTGAATTTATTTGTGAATAAATATCTTATCTCTACTTGTATATTTTAAACCTCCTGAATGCAAAAGTCAAGTCTTTGAATCCTGAGAAAGTTTTGCAACACTGTAGGCAATAATCATCAAAAGTCTGTAATATTAATGGAAGGATATAATAATGAATGATATACCATGTTCAAATAATTTATTGAAAATCCAGGAAAAATACAGGTATATCATGGTCACATTGGTAAGAGAAAATGCTTGCCTAAAGATAAATCAATAATAACCAGGAATCCCCTTTTAAATAGATTAGAAGAAATGGAAGAAATGGGGTTGCTACACATGGTGCCATTAAGTGTTTTTGAAAAACATTCCATTCTGCAAAATTATGCACTAAAAATAACAGGACTTATGGGGAAACCACTGCACAACATCTAAGAATCTGTAACTAGAGAACTAACAAAAACATTAACAACACTACTTAAATTACTGGCATAGTTAAATTTACTGGTGTGTGCACCTAGCAACCGTAGCAGCCTTAGTCGCCAGGGGCTCCCGCTTCTTGGAGATGTTGGTCCTGTGGGTATTCATTGCCCATAGAGACTATTTTCATACAAATTAGCCCAAGGATTATTAATCCATTTTTCATTAATCCATTGTTTAAATACAGGGGGAAATGTCTTTGCAGCTTCTTTATGCGTCCCTGTAGCATTTTATGTAAGGCATTTTTGCAATAAAAGATATTTCTGTAGACTTTCCATTTTTTTCCTTTATGATCCTCTTATTTTGCTTCGCATCTACTTGTAAGAAAGCTTGTCTTTGATTGTAACACATTTACTGTCTTGGGAAAAATCATGCCGGAACCAACACAATGTCTGGGTTAAACTAACATCATTTCTAAATGCTTGTGAAATAATTATAGCAAAGAAACACATGTTTTGAACAGGTAAGACTGGTAAACGGCTAACCCAGGTATTGGCCTATGTGACCTGAGTTTGCAGTAGGAGTAGCTGTGACATTTGTAAATGCGACAACATATACTGCACTATGTGTTGTGAGCAACATATACTGAGGCTCACTGTGTGCCAGGCATGATGCTAGAAACACTTCGTACGGATTGTCTCCTTTTGCTTCATACAGACTCTATGAAGTAGATGAAGAAATATATATTTTCAGAGATTAAATATTGATCTCTGCCAAGGTTACAAAGCTGCTAAGCGGTGAAGCTAGGATTTGAATCTAGATCTTTCTGCCTCCAAGGCTTCAGCTTTTCATAATCATAATGAAATAGTATTTCTCATTCAATGAAAGTGTGATGTGAATCTGCAATAGTAACTGACAATGGAGCCCAGCAGTCTTTACCCAGCTGGTATGTGTAAACATAAATGTGGATGATCTATGTATCTAGAAAACCACTGAACATTAGAGAGTGCTTATAATTTTTTGCAGATATAAACTTTCTGGCTAGGCTGGTGAGGAAAATCTTTGCACATGGCCAAAGGGGAATTCCAGAAGTGTGACAGCGTCTTCTCAGTTCTTTCCAGCTGGGTCAGAAGCTGCTGTGATGACTCAAGCTACGTGAGGGCCATGGAATGGACACACAGGCGCACTTCTGAATTCCACACAAGCATCAGACTGTACAGGGTGGGGGTGGAGGTAATTATGATCGGGGAATTCCTACTCAATGAGATCTAGGACTTTAGGCATGCTTGCCAACAAAATGATTTTGGGGGAGGGGACCTCCCTGTTAGTCTAGTGGTTAAGAATCTGCCTTCCAATGCAGGGGACACTGGTTTGACCCCTGGTCAGGGAATTGAGAAGGAAATGGCAACCCACTCCAGTGTTCTTGCCTGGAGAATCCCAGGGACGGGGGAGCCTGGTGGGCTGCCGTCTATGGGGTCACACAGAGTTGGACATGACTGAAGTGACTTAGCAGCAGCAGGGAATTGAGATCTCAAATGCCTCAGAGTAAGAAAGTCAACACTCCATAACTAAAGAGTCCATGTGCCATGACCACAGGGCCCATGTGCTCTGTGGAGTTTGTGTACCATAACTAGAGAACTCGTGGACCACAACTAGAGGGAGAGAGCCATGCTTTGCAACAAAGAGCCTGCACACTACAATAAAAGATCCCATAAGCCACAACTAAGACCTGACACAGTCAAAAATATAAACGAATATTTAAAAATGATTTTGGTGGAATGTTGACTCCTAATTTAAATTCTATTTAACTATGCATTATGCACTCATCGTATGTCTGGCATTAACTATGGCCAAGTGTTTGGGCTACAGAACATAATAATCCATCAAGACCTCACACGCCCGTGGAGCTAAATGTAGGCACTGCCTTGAACAGATTCCATGCCAGGCACTCTTCTTGGCATTTCATATGTATCAACTCATTTCATTCTTACAACCCTATGATATATAGACTGATGTTCTCCTGATTTTATAGATGATGAAACTAAGGTACAGAGAGGTTAAAAAACTTGCTGGTGAGCAATGTGGACCTAGGTATGGACCTAGGCTGTTAGAGTCTAGAACCTATGTTCTTCGCCTCTTCCTACTAGCCTTCTTCCTCTTACTAGTTCTTCCTCTTCTTACTAGCCTCTTCTCTAGTAGAGGGAGACAGAGAGTGGTTACAAAATTGTAATGTGGGGCTTTAAGAAAAATTACAGACAGAGGTACACAATGGAACATTAGTAGAGGAGACAGTGACTAATGCCGCCTCAGGTGCTAGGGTGGATGGCAGTTTGGGAGGAGTGCCAGTTCAGCACATCCTTCCCTGCGGATGTCAAATGGCCATGAGGGACAGCAGATATAGCAGCACCAGCAAAGGCATGGAGGCGGGAAATGGTCCAGCAACTCTGCAGGTTGCTATCATTGAAACAAAGTCAGCTGAGCAGGTGGCAGGAGATGAGTGCACAAAAGGAGAGAGATCAGATGGAGGAAGAAATCTGTACTATGAACTGGCCATACCAAGGAGTCTGTTTTCAGGTGGAAAACAATGAAACAGATTCTAAATGGGGGGGGAGAGGTGGAAGGTGGTGACGGTAACATAAAACTCAATTTGCCCTTCTGAACCTAGGCTTTTGACTCCAACAGCTTGGGTCCAAATCCTAGGTCCACCTTGCTCAAAGAAAGTTTCTTAACCTCTCCGCACCTCAGTTGCATCACCTATAAAATCAGGAGAACATCAATCCATCAATCTCAGGGCTGTGAGAATGAAATAAGTTCATACATGTAAAGTGCCAAGAGGAGTGCCTGGCATGAAGCAAAAGGAAAAAGGAAAGAGGGCAAAATGTAGGAGTAGGATCTCCCAGTGAGAAACCAAAGCACTGGCGACAGGAAAGGGGAAGCCAGGGTGAGTGGAGAGATTTTCTGAGGTCACTCGGACTTGCTGATCCAGGTGGGTAGTGGGGGAGATGGGGGAGGAGGTTTGTTCATTAGAGTAAAGCTTGATTCTCACAAAAGCCCTCACTGTGTAATTTAGGTTAGTTCAACAGCCTTGCCTGGGAACGTGGACTTAAAGGGACACTGAGTTTACAGACACATGGGATGTGGCTCATTCCCAGTATTATTATTTTCACCTTCTTCCCTATAGTGTCAAGAGCCCCCTACCCCCTGAAGAAAAAGCAATGCTTTGCTCTGCTGATTATGGGTTTCATAATACATCATACATGCTCCCAGAGCCACTCTGCCTATTAGCTGGGGATGCCCACTGACAGATAATTACCAACTACTGTTCCTGCACTGTAATAATGATCATTTATCTCCTTTCACCTTTTTTTCCCAAGTAACAAAGATGGTGGAAAAGACCACGAGCCAAAAGCCAAAAAACAGTTAACACTTCCATGCTTACAGCTTCCACCTTGCCTTCAGTGAGTTGGCATCTGTTTCTCTGCTCTGTCCCAGCTACTAAGTGGGAAGCTCTTGGGCTCTGTGGAACCTGGGTAATGTTCAGGAGCAAAGCCCACTCAGCGAAGGGCGAGGCCACAGCTGGGTGGATGAGTCACGCTGGATCCAAGACAAGTGGTCTCAGAAATTTGGTGGTGATGGGGTAATGGATGGGGAGAAAGATACAGGGCTGCTGCTTTTTCCAGGAATTGGTTAGTCAAATAATGCTGGTGGGGAAAGAATTGAGGAAAAAACAAACAAACAATAACATAGCCCACTTACTGACACAAGAAATCAGATCATTAAATCTTTCCTTAGGAAAGAGGGGGTTTTCCAGCCCACGGAAGTAGAGCTTTAGAACGCCAGCAACTGAGTTAATATCACGGTTACTCTGGTCATCAGCCAAAGGGTTTTCACCTAAAAAAAAAAAAAGCCAACAAATTAAGTTACATGCACATTGCTTCTCTTTTTATTTCTGAACAAAAATATGTTTCTATATCACACACATTTCTATATATACATGTATCTTTTAATTACATGCTACTAAAAGATTACATGCTACTAAAATTAAAATAATT
This sequence comes from Capricornis sumatraensis, assembly GCF_032405125.1. Lineage (NCBI taxonomy): Eukaryota > Metazoa > Chordata > Mammalia > Artiodactyla > Bovidae > Capricornis > Capricornis sumatraensis. The sequence goes on from NC_091072.1 coordinate 94,025,569, forward strand.
GGTTTAGATATTCTACCCCATGATTAACCTAAAAATAGTTGGCCAAAATAAAGCTTTTTTTATATCATATGCTACCAAATAATCCCTTACAAATTACCTAAAAACTTAAAATAAAATATTGTGGGATTTATAATTGGACCCAACTTTTTTTTTTTTAAAGCTAAAATCTGTAATCTTAGTTTGACATGAATTCAAATACTACATTCTCTGTCTTGTATCCTACTGGGGAAAAAGAAACAACATAGGTCTGTCTGGCTATGCTGTATGGATCAGGAAAATTTATCAGAAATATTATAGGACTCAACTAATTGTGAATACCTACATTAAATACCATTAAATAAGTGTTTCTCAAAGTGAATGGTGGTGTTCATAGCACATTTGAAAGTTGACTTCAGCAGTAGGAGATTTTGAAATCAGACAGGAATTTGAAAACGTACCCTTAACAGTACCAAGGAACGTGTATAAAAGTGGGAAATTTATATATCACAAACATGAAATTACATTATTCTTTATGGTGGGTGCTTTTGAAATATTAGGTGACTGACCTGACTAGTCCACGTTCCTGAGAACTAAACTGAAATAGAATTCTTAAGAAGTCCAACATCATGTGCGTCCTTAAATCAAGCTCCTTTTTTTATTCATAGGTCTGCTCTTCTCAAGTTCACAAAAGTTGTACACTGCATTTTAACTTTTCTTTGCCCCTTGGGGCAGTTTATTTTCAGGGACTTGTGGTTCCTTTTTCTCTGCTTCTAGGGCAGGAAATCACTGAACATGAATTCACCAAAAAATTTTTTTTTTTTTGCCCACCATGAGAAAGCCTCACCCAAAGAGATCACAAACAAACAACAAATACCAGGGGATTGTCCAGGGAAAAGTAAGAAAACCGTTTCTGCCTACAATGGCACAGGAACCTGATGCTTTACTATATTTCAATTTATCTTGAATATGGTCCATGGAAGTGACTTGGATACTTAGCTCTTGAGGATAGACTCCTCTGCTCTATACATCATATCACTCAGAGGATTTGGAAGAGGAAAAACAATCTGGCTCCAAGTTGACCCCTTCAACCACGGTTTCAAACTTGGCTTTGTACCAAGTCTGAGTCAGGACAAATGGGACCAAGAGAGGTGGCCCTGTCTCCAAGCCATGATGTCCCTCCCTCTGCATCCTTGGCTTGACTTTCAGGCAAGGGCAGGAAGGTGCAGATGTATCCAAAAGTAGACATAAGACAAATCATTTCAATAGGAGAGCATCATGAGCTAAGAACCACCACTTAAGAGTTAAGCACGTTCATGGCTTATATCTATTTCTCACACCAATCCTAGAATTTTGCAGATGAGGAAACTGAGGCCAAAGTAAGAGATCAGTCACTTGACCCAAATCACACAATTAGTGACTGCAGAAGTGTGACTTGATTCTAGGTCTGCCTGACACTCATCACAATGTGCTAATGAACAGTTTAGGAGGACTTATTTGACAGTCAATTGGGATCAGGAATAAGGCACCAACTAAGGTCACAGGGAAGGAGTCTGGAGATGGCAATAAGAGGAAGCAGAGTTCCTGATAAAGGGAGTAGACATGAAGCTTGGATGAGTCACCTCAAACACCTGCTATGCAGACCACAGGTGTTCTTGCCACTTTTCTAGAACCCTTTCATGAGCCACCTTTGACAGCGTGCTGAGGATTACCAATGCTGGTCCTAAACCAAGGATACAAAACTCATATGCTTTTCTAGACTTGATAACAAAGCCTTATGATTTTGGCTTCATCTCTCAGCTATTCTAAATAGATTCTTAATTCAGCATCCAAAAAGAAAGAAATGCAGAGAAAGGTTTTAAAGACATATAGGATGAGTATGCCATTTTTCTCTACAGAAAATGATGACTTTTTAACAAAGTTTGCTTATAGGTACAGACGTGCAATTACCTCTCTCAAATGAGTTTTTAATATCATTGACTTCCACCTGGGAACCAGACACTCTGAAAATCCCCTGATGCTGAAGACCTAAGGATAATAGAAGGGAAAGAGCATGAGAGAGTTCATCACATCCTCCAGGTCCCCTTTTTTCCAACCATAAGTATTAAAAGGAAAGACACATTTACTGCAAGACTCCTAGTAATTGTTTAAGGAAAGAATACTGCAGTTTAGGGCTTACCATAGAGATTTATGAACCGAATACAGCTTTCCACAATGAGGGGGATGATCTGTCCTGAGTCCTGGGTCAAGAGATGGAAACCAGTTAACAGCAGAGCAGAGGCACAAATCACACATAACATTAAAGCTTACAGTTGAAGGAACGCATTTCATTCATTTAGATGATCGTTTCCAAACACACTCCCTCTAAAATATTCTTCAAGGGCCAAATATAAAATTATATACGACCAAAGGTATATTTCAGTTCTGAGGCAAACCAAAGTAAATACGTTGAAGGCAATTCTGTTTCAACTCACTCTGCTATGCCTAAGGATGTCATAGCTAATTCACCTTTTCTATTTGCATGTAGGCTCACATACTAAAATGAATTATGTAAATCACTTATATTTAAAAAGGTTACTTACACAAGTAATTAATCTAATGGACCTAAAAAGAGCTCAGTATATTCTAACCGTAGCATCTTAGGACTAACTGACTTTACTAGTCAACAAACACAACCGTTCAGCCATCTCAGGATCCTCTCTGTAGCACCCCCGAGAATCCACCATCTAGATGATGACAGTTATAAAGGGTTTATGTGTTTCCAAATGCATAATATGAGAATTGCCTTATAGCTGCTCATAACGTGCCGTGTATTTATTTAGTTTGCATCAGATCTGACTTACCCGCTAAAGACTTTTCATTGTTATTTTTTCATGTTTTAAGGATGCAGAAAAAAAAACGGCACCAATGTGCACCCCATTAGATCTTGTTTTCTTAGAAGGAACATTTCTTGGCCTTCTTTCTCTACATCTTGTAATATAGGCATCACACTCTACTGAACAAATGTGAATTCTGCAAATGTATTAAGACATGTGTAGGATGACAAATGAGATGAAGGAGCTGCTGAGGTCACAGTTAAATATGTGTCAATGCCATGCACTCCATGTAGTTACAGAAGGTTACTGGCTACGGAGTTATTTTTTCATCTACTTTTCAGACTCTGCTCTTTCAGGAATTAGAGCTTTGAAGGAAGTATGAAGGTTTCAAATGATTAGCTGAAATTAGGTACTAATGCATGGGGAATGTCATTCTGCAACACAAGAAGAATTTGGTTGCCTCAATATGTTAGAACTATTAAGAATCCACAAACCTTTCCAATTAAGAAACAGTGGAAGGAGTGGGAACAGACTGTAGGCCAGCAATCTAACTTTTTACTGTTCCTAGAATGGGTAGCATACTTCTTGAGGGAGAGTTTCATGTTCAGTTTTAAGACAATATAAACAGTGTATAAACCAGTTAATGGTTCAATTACTTCTGGAGCCTGCATTAAGTTTCTCTAATTTGGCACTTTGTTTCAGGAGCATAAACTTTATTAATTTCTTAAAGAAGATCCTGAAGAATAAAAATGCTTTTTTAATGTGAACTAGTTGGCTCAAGAATGGCCATATTATTTTATCAAAACTTACTGACTATGAGAGAGGATTTTTCTTTAGGATACAAGTTTATTTCAGGCGATGTAACCTTTATATGAACAATTCCTGTAATACTTTAATCTAGAAGAGCAACAAATATTTAAATGTAAATGATGAAAGGAGACTATTAGTTGGCAACCTGGCTGAACTTAGTATTAAAACAAAAAGGGAAACCAAGAATAAAAGGTTATTAAAAGAAAAATGTTTGCACTAAGAAAGTTCTAAATAGAAATGTCTTAGGTTTTCATATTATTTTAAAAACATTTTCATCTTTACTCAGCTAATTAGCTAATCCTTCAGCTATCATTAGTATTTCATTTCATATAATGAATTTTGGAGTCAAGAAATAATGAATGTGCATGTTTTAATTTAATTTCATGGACACCAGATGCTTTGGTAGAGAATTTTTTACAGGAAGTCAAGCAATGGGCTATGCTCCACTGACCATTCAAACAAATCCCTTTGGGTCTCAGTTTCCCCATGGGAAACAGAGGAAAAATAGTTTTTCCTTTGTTGTGTTACAGTGATATTGTGGGGCTCTCAACTGACTGAGCACTTTTCAGAAGTGTAGAGATCACGATACCTGCTGCTTCACTGCTAGGACCAAAGATTCTTTAACACTATCTGGAACGAAGAGGCGCTTACAGAAGTTAATTTTCCATGCTAAGTGGTTTGCTCCTCCTTTCATGCCTAAATTTGGTTTCCTTTAACTATTATTAATGAAAAATCTTTCAAAAACATGATATGTGCCTTTGTATGGTCTTCAGCAGTCATTCTTATACCGTGTTATCAAATACAATGGAATCGTACAGCTACCTCTACGAGCTGTTCTATATTCTTCTCTCTGCCAGGCCATCCGCCGCACATCTCAGCACTTTCATTCGATCGTTCCCTTCTCTCCATCTAATTTGCCCCTGTTTGTAAGCCCTGGGCTGGGAAACCAGATAATCAAATTTGACAATAATTTTATATTAAATTAGAGCCAATAAGGCTCTTCTGGGTTTAAGGCTAATAGCAACAGACTCGTGATTGCTCTTTAGGTTGTCCAGTGCCTTTCACTCAGTTCCAGGGTTAGGATTCATTTTTAAAGGTTGCCGGAGGCTTTAAATTTCTTCATGTATGTATGTTTGTATGTGTCTATCTATCCATATACATGCACACACACATATTTTGTAATCATTAGTGTACATATTCAATAAAAGATCGGTCTTTAAAGAAAGTAAGACACCGTAACATATCATTAAGGGAGCTCACCAATGATGTAGTTTCCTATATAAATTCAGTCTTCGGAAACACTGCCTCCTAGGTCGTTCTCCTCTTTTTTGTATAATTTACATGAGGGTCCAATATCCAGTATTAAATGTGCACCTGGTATTTAATATTGACTCTCTTATCAAACATATACAAAATTTGGTATATTTGACAAATATATAATGTAAAACCTAAGCATTTATCCAGTTTTACTAGAGGACTACTCCCCTTAAAATCAGTGTTTGATTTCTATAATTCTTTCCTCAGTAAAACCTATTTATAAACCGGTCTAATTTCCAACTGCAAACACTTTTCTTTTAAAGACCTTAAAAAATCCAGTTAAAGCCAAGCATGACTGTGATTTGAAAATGGTGTCAAGAGTGAAAGAGGCTGTGCCCGCGACTTCCCTCGAGCACAGTACCTGGTGTCTCGCGTGTGAATTCCTTCGTCCTCGGCTAGAAGCATTATCAGAAATACAGGGTGAAAAAGAAGACAGAGTAAACACAGCAGAGATCCAGATACAGACCACAGGGCCTTACAATTTGTCCAATATAATGAATTCCTCAAGTCATGGGAAATCGAAACTTGCTGTGCTTCAAAGCTAGCCTAACAATGGACTTTCAAGATATATTTTGTGCTGTCTCATTTGCACGAGTAGAACTTAAGCATTTTATCAGGTAGCTCTTTTCCTTTTTGTACAAATTATGGCTTTTTTTTTTTTTTTTTAAGAAGAGGGCTTTCTCTTTTGCCAGTATAATAATACCCACGTTTATTCCCTCTTCTGAAGGCACTCAAACCAAACAGTCTTTCCTCTCTGACTTCAGGAAATATTATATTGATTTTCTGGGAAAGCAAAGAGCCCCAGGACAGACTTGGACATAATGACCTGCCTCCTTTTATGAGAGGCTGAGACCATTATAGTAAGAAGCGTGGAGATCAGCCACCCAGATGGCTGGTGCCAGTACCTTGATGAATGTTTCCAAATCCCCATTAAACAACTTAGCATTATACTGTGAGCGGGGTCTGGACTTCCTGTGTTTCTGGGGCTTAGGGGGAACATTTGGAGGCCTAAGGGAGGGAATATAATTACTGAGCATGGCAGAAATCAAACAACAAATGAAACACCCATAGGTCACATCAAAATTAACAAGACACAGGAATTCTTATGTTCCTTGCCCACCCCCACTCCCACCCATGGAGGAAAACAGTCCTTTCCCTTTCCCATTTATTTACTTTGACTTACGCATCAAAACCTATACCAGCTATTTAGTCACAGTATTCTTTTCTTGTAACTGACATTTGTTTGTTTGTTTTAAAAATGGTAAGCATCACCAAATGAAACTGCAAGCTCTTTGGCCAAGCATTATAAACCAACACCTGTGTTATTCGACTTGTAAGTCACACAAAAAACACAACATGTCATAAAAATGAAGACTCTGAAAGATCCCAATATGATAAATTAAATGTAATCTTTTTACTTACAATGTAATTCTTCAAGGCAAATAACATTACATCTATTTGATATCCCTCAGGTAGTTAATAGGATTTTATGTAAAAGAAGCTATTAATGGGTCACAAGTGAAAAACAGAGTTTTGTTTCAAAGCTACTTCTAGGGGCAGTGGGTCCAGGCTCACAAGAATTATCATTTCTTTAAAAGAAACTAGTTCATCACCTAACTATCTGGAGAGAATTATGATGCACCTGTTTATTCTGTTCTGAACTCTCTCCATCCCCAGTCTACTTGCTGTGACGGACAAGTCAGTCTCTCTGGCATAGGCACATCCAGGGTATCATGTACGATATTTAGAAATCATGCATCATCTTGCTTTGTAACTGGCAAGAGGGAAAATTCTGCCCTCTCCCTTTAGAACAAAGAGAACCAGGATCACATGACTCAACTTCTACAACTCGCTTGCAAGGAATATATGGAAGAAGAGACTGAAGACCTTTCTCTGGACATTCCGATTTGAACTCCTTCTTACTTAGAAGGCAGATATGAGGTGACATGGGCTTCCCTGGTGGCTCAGATAGTAAAGAATCCTCCTGCAATGCAGGAGACCTGGTTTCGATCCTTGTGTTGAGAAGATCTCCTGGAGAAGGGAATGGCAACCCACTCCAGTATTTCTGCCTGGAGAATTCCATGGACAGAGGAGACTGGTGGGCTACAGTCCATGGGATCACAGAGTCGGACACAACTGAGTGACTAACACTTTCACTTTCATGAGGGTATATACCACACTTGGAAATCAGGTAAAGCCCCTTATTAAGCTGCAAACTGTCTAGGAAGAACTTCCTTTTCAGTTCATTAAAGTTCAAAAAGACCAGTTTAAAAACAAAGGCCCAAGAGTTTATGTGGAAGCCTGGCTACCTTCCTAAGATATCACTACAGCCACTGTGATAGCCAGGGGAACAAACTTGCTGATACTGCCTTCCACAGCCAAATCTTAAGACTTTCCAACAGGTGGGCTCATATGACTGATGGAGTGTACAGCAAGCAATGCCTGAAGCTCCATGGTGCTTGAGAGGCTGAAAGGAGCCTTTGCAAGTGTCTAGAAACAAATATGGAAAATTCCTCCAAGTAGAAAGTCATAAACTACCACTGCTGAAATTTCTGAAACTTCGTTTATATACCGAATTCTGTGCCATTCACTGAAGAAAGGATCTGGTGGGTATAAACAAACAAAACAACTGCCCGCCAATGAATTTAACCATATGTGCTTGACTTCATCCACTCTTTTCCTTATTTTAGAAGTATTTTAAAATGCATAGCTTATTTTTATTCAAGTATGGTAAGGCCAACAGATCAGAAGACAACTGTCATTAGAAAGATTGTTTCTTACTCACAGTTCCCAAGAGGTGGGGGCATGCTACTGCATGGGGGTGAGGGGCACATGGGGAAATAGCAGTCAGGAGGAAGAAACAGTGAGGGAAAATGTGAGCCTTTGCTGTGGTTCCCATGGGAAGGAACACGCAAGGCAGGGTAAGCAGGTTTAGGATTGGCTAGTCCGTCAATGCAAGGAGATCAAACCAGTCCATCCTAAAGGAAATCAACCCTGAATATTCACTGGAAGGACTGATGCTGAAGCTTAAGCTCCAATACTGTGGCCACTTGATGCGAAGAGCCAACTCACTGGAAAAGACCCTAGTACTGGGAAAGACTGAGGGCAGGAGGAGAAGCGGGGGGACAGAGGATGAGATGACTGGATGGCATCATCGATTCAATGGATATGGTTTGAGCAAATTCCATAAAATAGTGAAGGCCAGGGAAGCCTGATGTGTTGTAGTCCACGGGGTCACAAAGAGCCAGACACAACTGACTGACTGAATGACAAGTCCTTGAATACTTTTGGTGGGCTCTGGGGGATGGGAGCTGTCCCTAGTGGTCTGGCAACTGGCCTTCGGGTGACTGGGGAAGGTAAGTAGCGGCCCTACGTATAAAGGCTTGAAAAAGGAGGTGGTTGAGGGTATGGGCTCTGGACTGGTTGCTTTATATACAAAAGGCACACTCGTAAGAAAGCCCTTTACTATCTCTAGGAACTGACTAACCGTTAGAGGGACAGTCCCTCCAGGGTCAGCAAGGCCCCAGGAAGACAAAGCATCAAATACAGAAACTAGGAAAATGTGGTTATTATGACAAGGTCCAGTAGAACTTCACATCTGGTGCTATCTGGAGCAGCTGAGGAAGCTAAGGGAATAGGAACACAAGCTCATTCTGTTTGGTTACTTATCTGTGGGACAAGCAAATACTGCAGCTGGAGGCAAAGCCCTGGAGAATTATTCCCGCATCGCTAGAGATGCAGAGTACCTCTGGCTGAGGTTAACAGAGGAACGCCTCGAGTCTTCTACCAAAAGTCTGAAAAGTGCCTCTCCTGATGAATCTCAAGTATGAAGCAAATGTGAAAATACTAAAGCTGTGAGAGGGACCTGAGGTTAGAATAAACTGAGAGCTCATCAAGGTGCTTCCCATGGCGGAGCTGGCTTGGCAGGCAGACTGGTGTACCGATGGTTCTGGCTCTACTATGTACACGCCAGGTGGACGCCAGACTCCACGTTCCTTCAACATTCAAATCGTGTGACTCGTTCTGGTCCTGTACCTGCCACACAATTTCTGGATAATCTTGGCTTTCCATGTAGAATGCCCATGTGGATGAGAGGAAGTACCAGTCAGAAGGATGTGAACATGAAGTCTGCTGTGGTGGTTTAGTTGCTAAGTTGTGTCCAACTCTTGCAACTCCATGGATTGTAGCCTACCAGGCTCCTCTGTCCATGGTTTTCTCCAGGCAAGAATACTGGAGTGGGTTACCATTTCCTTCTCCAGAGGGTCTTCCAGTCTGCTGGGCAATTATATTAATAGCAGTCATTGAGAATTTACATATTTGAACTTCTGCCTTTAAAAAGATCTTTTAAAAGGGTACCTTATATGAATTATAATTTATAAACAGGTAAAAGAGTTGATATGTACAGAAGACATTAACTGTGACACAACTGATATATAACCATGCAGGAGTAATATGCCTCTTTGTTACTGACATAGGGAAGAAAAACTAGTATTTTCATAAAGTTTAGGTAAGTCAGTAGCTATGTCTTTCTGGTTGGTTCACCAAGATATAAGAGGGGTTTCCTTTTGAATAAACTACCTAGCAAGAACATCACAGAATCTGAAAATCAACTTGACCATTACAGCAACAGACACACCAGTGTTCTAAATGCCTCCTACCTCAAAGAGAACTCAACTTTAAAGGTGCAATGTCTTGTTATGTCAATTAGAATAATTTCTGGCTGTTGCACAAATGTTGGCAGAGAAAAAGAAAAGTTGCCATAAACTTTCCCAAACCCAAATCAGAATCTGCTTCCAAAAAGGCTTTTCCTTCTCAGCAGTAGCTTCAAAAGCCTTCTAAGAATTTATAAAAGGGGGGAAAGAAGGAAGAACAAAAGCAAGTACAATACTGTACTAGGCATTAAAAGTTAAAATTTTAAAGCAAACCAAACAGGGACTGAGCTAAAATCCAAGAATATTCAACAGAGCTCTAGTTTTTATGACATAGAGAAGCAAGAAGTAACTAGCCAGACACTGTACATACGCACATAATATTGCTTGTTAACTAAATTACCAAAAGTCTTATCAGACTCTTTTTAGAAATTTAAAGTTCTTTGGATTAGATAAATCAAACCCATTCAATTTCTATCCTTTTTTTTTTTAACTGAGACTACTCATTAAAGAGCTTTACAATTCCAGTGGGAAACCCTCAGATCTGCCAGGGCAAATCTGGTTTCATGAGAACCCCAAACACTTCCTGTTACTGTCTTGTCAAGCCCAAACTATCTTCCAAGTTCATTAACAAAATATGTTCATTCTTGCAACATTTAATTGGTTGCTGGTTAAAAGAGAGAAGAGAGTGAGACGCAATGAATATGTTAAAATATTTTCCTACCTTGTAGTCATATATTCAGCTCTATGACCTGCAGGAAAGAAAAAAAAAAAAAGTCAACTGAATGGAATCAGTGGAATGCATTCGGTAATCTTTTATATCATCTGTCCCTTGATTTATGATGCTGAGTTTATAATAACTCACACATTTTACGGTGGACAGCATGAAGACAGCATATACAGAGAGACAAAAAATTCAAAGTAAGCATTTCATGAAATCTATACATAAAAAATAAATTCCATAGATTAAAGAAATGTTTCACTTGGCAGTCTGAGGCAGGGAGCTTTATTTTTTACTATTATTTTTTAAACAAGAAATAGCTGCTTGATCTTAACTGTAAGTTCAAAGATGAAATACAAACAAAACACAACCAAGATTTCAATATTAGTTATTCCCTCTGTCTTGACTGATAACTGCGAGAGAGAAGCAGGGGGTCAGGTAGGGTTAGGAGAACTCAATTTGTTTTAAATTGGTGTTCTTTCGAGAATATGAAATCAGGCAGAGAAGCTGTACTCTACAATCAGAAATGACATTTGCAGATATTAAAGTACCAGGACCTTAAATTATGCTACATTATACCAACTAGTGAGCTAAAAGCCTTTCACAGAATTCCCTGTCATTCAAAACATGAGGTTCTCATACATCCAGGCTTCTTGGTTGGTTTTAAGCAGCTCTCTTTTTGTGGTGCTCTAATAATTTGAGCTAATTTCAAGTCTGAATGCGTCTATGGTGGCTGTCTGTTCTTTCTTATATTTAGGGTGGAGTCGTGGGAAGGGGTGTGGGAGAGTTGAACCATTCAGCTGGTTTGTTTGCAAAATGATGATATGGTCCTGAAAATGCTTGAAAATACAGCTGGCAGAGAAGGGTCATGTTGCAGCACCAACAGGTGAGATCAGCCCATCACATCACAATGCAATGATTCAGGCTTGTAGGGCAAGGCCAATACAACAATGGTAGAGAGTGCTGGCTAGCTGGGAGCTGTGAATGAATACTCCCAGGGTGCAACAGAATCTTTTACCCTACCATCTGCTTTTGAATAACAAGTAACACAAAGTATTTGGTTAATATCTATTTATTAAATAGGAGGCACCAGTTCATATCAGAGCAAACCTTTCTCAACACAGATGCAGGCTACTGTAAATCTTGGTAGAATCTATCCTTGGCCAAGACTTGGGGTTGGGGAGTGGGAAAGGGAGATGAATCTGATTTTTTCCTCCACTACCCACTTCCTTCCTTTTGCTGGCTTTCTGCTACTTTAAAAAGAAAAGATAGATACAGAACTCCAAAAGAATATATAATAGTTATTCCTAAATGGATGGGAGAGAAGGTCTATGGGAAAGTGGAGAGAGCGGACAGTGAGCTAAGTGTGATGTCCTAGGGGATGGCCTTCAGCAGGAAGTTGGCAGTACAGGGTTACTGCACAGAGAGAAGACAGGGCTGGAGGTTAAGATTTAAGAGCTGCTACTCTTTAGATTGTGTTGGGGCCATGAGAGTGAGCTGAGATCACCCAGGGTGAGTCAGTAGAATGAACAAAGGCTTGAGAGCAGAGGAAATAGCTGACTTCTATTGTACTGTATTGTCATGTTGCATACCTTATTACAACACAAAAGTATGACATAAAATACATGTATTCGTAAGAACAATAAAAACAGCAATGATGTCTAACATTTATCGACACTGTTTTAAGTACTTTCTGTAGAGTAATACAATTTTTATAACTTTATGAAGTAGGTACTATAATATTGCTAGACTGAGCCTATAGAAGACAAGTGATTCGTCCAAGGTCACATGGTCAGTATGTGGTGCGTCTGGCACTAAAGCCCAGGTTTGTTTTAATTCTAGACCCAAGCTCCCAAATATACTGTAAAATGCATATCTTTTTCAAACACTCAGAAAAACTCTAGAAGACAGGTAGAGATATCTGTCTGCCTCATACGGATAAAGCCAAATACAAAATACTGAAGAGTTAATAAATTAAATAAATTTTTAAAACAACTTTAATACCTATCAAATTAAAGAGAACCACAGACGTTAATAACTTCCAAGTGATTTAAAAAGATGCTAATGATAATTAAAAGACACTTACTCTTTGGAAGAAAAGTTATGACCAACCTAGATAGCATATTCAAAAGCAGAGACATTATTTTGCTGACTAAGGTCCGTCTAGTCAAGGCTATGGTTTTTCCAGTAGTCATGTATGGATCTGAGAGTTGGACTGTGAAGAAGGCTGAGCGCCAAAGAATTGATGCTTTTGAACTGTGGTGTTGGAGAAGACTCTTGAGAGTCCCTTGGACTGCAAGGAGATCCAACCAGTCCATTCTGAAGGAGATCAGCCCTGGGATTTCTTTGGAAGGAATGATACTAAAGCTGAAGCTCCAGTACTTTGGCCACCTCATGCGAAGAGCTGACTCATTGGAAAAGACTTTGATGCTGGGAGGGATTGGGGGCAGGAGGAGAAGGGGACGACATTGGATGAGATGGCTGGATGGCACCACCGACTCGATGGATGTGAGTCTGAGTGAACTCCGGGAGTTGGTGATGGACAGGGAGGCCTGGTGTGCTGCAATTCATGGGGTCGCAGAGTCGGACACGCCTGAGTGACTGAACTGAACTGAATGATAATTCCTTAGAAACTAAACGCTTTACAATGTTGAAATTTTACCATTTTTGTTAAAATATCCTAATTGAATAGTCTCTAGATTTAGAAAATGATCAGATATAAAATGGCTTAAAATCATTTTGCTCCATCCATCCATGGTTAATAGTATTTGATAAAAAATTAAAAACCTATAAAAGATACATTTTGATTAATGAATCAAGAGCAAGCTTTGTGAGAACTATCATTCATAGTATAAGCACCACCACCACATCCATTGTTTTTTTCTGCTAATAGTACTCAGTGTGTCCTAACTGATGAATGAGGTTTTATTTTTTAATCAGTATCATCATTAATAGATCAATAACACATAAGCTTAGAAGAAATCTGCTTCCCAGAGAAATGTGAAAGCTTCCAGTGGTCTGAGGATTAGATTTCAATCACTTTCTTTGGAAGGCTACTTAATTATTAAAAACAACAGACAACTCCTTCTACCCCAATACAAGCCATTTGGAGGAAAAATAAAATGACCCAGGATTATCTTGCTCTTGGTACAAACAGCTACTTTGACTACTTTTAAAATTTACTTGAGAATTAGGAAGTGAATTATTTTTCAAGCCCAAATGTATTTTATGTCCACAGAGTAAAAGTGAAAACCAAAATATAATTTGGTGGCAATCTGATTCCCCAAACTAGATAAAATATTTAAAATGCATGCAGCTCACACTGAATGGAGGCATCCTGGATTTTGTCCCTAATGAATGATTGATAAGGACTTGTGGCGTTACTTTCCAGCCCTTTATCTTCCTTAAAAATACCAACTACTGCAGCACTTTTCTAAAAAAAATAATTATTCACAATCAGCTTTTCTTTTGAAAGTATATTTGTACTTTGACTCAAAGACAAAGGAGTGAGTGATGATAGTCTATTTAATTCCTATGTCCAGAGCTAAAAACATTATAACATGGAACTCAGTTTTCAGTGTTAGGTTATCTATGTTTAGCAAAAATTACACTGATTTTTACAACCCGTTAACTCCAAATGCTGCACTCAAAGAAGTCATGTGAACACCAAGGCTCATTACTAAAAAAGAACAAAATTTCTGTGCTTCAGTTTTACAGACATATAGCTCATTTTCCATGCTTGATTTAACATCTCCTATTTAAAAACAAAGACATCACAAAATGATATAATGGTGTTGCTGAAGGATGAAGAAGACGATGATGACACCTTTGGCCTTAACTCATCGTGTGTTTTTTTTCTATTTCAGTTGTTTTCAAAGATTTGGAATTCTGATATTTGACAGTGCCACTTTAAGAGCCCAATCTAGCTGCTCTGCAATGCTGTAAATCAAAGGACTTACTGGGCCACTGGTAGCCTGCCAAAAGCGAGCAGTAAGACAGGCCAAACACATGTCCGTAGTTACAGTTTCAGCTGTGTACGATCAACTGCTAAATCCCCGAGTTAGGCTCTATTTGTTTTACTATGAAGGCAGTTTTTGCAGCAATGAGCCTAGTATAACTCAGAGATGTGGTTTCTATATAAAAAGTCAAGATTGACCCCAAATGCACTGTTTAATTCTGATCTACTATCAGTTAGCCAACCCCAGAGTTGGAGCCCTTCTTAAGGGCTCGCCATTGGATAATCTCACTGTGGGACAGGCACCATTAACTTTCCTGGTCACCCCTTGGTGGAAGCCTATTAATGTGAACATGGCTTGTGTGGAAAGCTGAAGGGCTCACAAGAGCTGAAAGATGGGGCATGTCCTCCACGCTCGGTCTTTCGCTGGGCAAAGCTGCTAGCATCAAGCCCAGGCTGCGACCAAGGGCTGGGGAGCAGAGAGGTCTGCAGCCAGTGTGTCTGCTGGCCCCGGATGAGAACAATCCAGTTTTTTGTGCAGAAAAAAATCCAATTCAGTGAACATCTGGAATACCTGAACATAGCTTGTGTCAACAGGACACTGGAAACCACTGAAAGAAATTACAAGAGAAATCCTGGCACAGAGTTCACCAGGTATGATATAGTTTTATACAATTCAGCAGCTAAAGACAGAATCTGGCTAAAATATAACCTTAGCCAATAATGGCATATAAAATCATATCAACCAGGGGGGCTTCCTCTCCAGGAGACAGAAGGGAATCTATGTAGAATGAGTACCATAAAGGTTTCAGAATATGATCAGAGCACTAACACATGTCTGCCTGCGGCTCCAAGAATGAATTCACCCACTGCTTCATTCCCTCCAACTCACAATTTCTTAAGTGGTGTCTCCAGTCCTGTAAGTATTCAGCTGCACTTAAGATAATTTATGCTTTGGGATGGGCAATGACCTTGAGGCATCACTGAAATACAAGGCATTTGTGAAAAATGGGAAAAAAGAAAAAGACTTCACATATTATGAGGAGAAAAACAAGCAAAAGACATAATAGCTGAGGTAAGACAATTATTCAAAGAAAAAAAAGGGCTTTTTCTTTTTAAGGCTCAAACTTCTGTTACAGAAAAACTGAAAGACTGGTACAGGGAACATTCTTATACCTTCACATAGATTTCCCAACTGATAACATTTTACAATAATGACTTTATTTCCTTCTCTCTCCCTCATTCTTATATATGTCTTTTTTCCTGAACCATCTGAAAGTAAGTTGCAGAATTAGGACACTTAGCAAGCATTTCTTAATAATAAGAATATTCTCCTTCATAAATTTATCATATCTAGGGAAATGAACAATTCATTCAATAATATCATATAATATAGTCTATATTTAAATTTCCCCAATTATCACTAAAGCATCTTTTATAACTTTTGAATCATGATTATGATTTTTGATTCATAATCGAAGGAATATCTACACATTATGTTTAGTTACTTGATTTTTTGGTCACCTGATGTGAAGAGCTGATTCACTGGAAAAGCCCCTGATGCTGGGAAAGATTGAGGGCAGGAGGAGAGGGGGATGACAGAGGGTGAGATGGTTGGATGGCATCACCGATTCAATGGACGTGAGTTTGAGCAAACTCTGGGAGATATTGAAAGGACAGGGAAGCCTGGCTTGCTGCATGCAGTCCATTGGGTTGCAGAATCAGACATGACTTAGCAACAATAATTTTTTAAGACACTTTTTAGTGCTTTGTTATTTTTTTTTCCTAAGTAAAATTGGCCTTTTATCTTAGAGTCTGGCATTCTAACTGCAATTCATGGTATTTCAGGTTATGATAACCTTTCTACATGCGGACATTCCCTGAGGATAATGAGTCCTTTGCAGGAGACCAGGAGATGAGGTGATAGAAACACCTTGTTTTCTGGGCAGGAAAGTTCTAAAACTGCAGGAGGCAAGAGTTTAGGTCAACTCTTTTTAGCCTGAGTTGTTCACACAACTCGCTCCCTGATTTCCCTCTCCCATCTGTATTGTCTTTCACTTTTTATAACTTCCAGCAAGATCTAGCGTGAAAAATAAGAATTAAATGTGTTACCGACTGGTACTGAGGTACTTAGGACAGGGACCTGGTGGGTTTTTTCCTCCCTTTTTTAAATTTCACAAAGATGAAAAGAGAAAAACATCTACACCAACACTATCCCCTTTGCTTGTAATCCTTTCTCTCTCCTCAGTTTTCCCATCTGTGAAAAATGGGGAAATAGTGCTCAGTTAAATATATAGCTCAGAACAATGCCTGGCACACAGAGAGCTTTCTATAAGTGGTTGCTATTGTTGTGTTTATTTTTACTAGATATAGTAATAGAATGAAACTACTTCTCAACTAAGACCAATCTTACTGGGGGTGGGGGGAGTAGAGGGGGAGAAGGCACCCAAACTGGTTTAACTGGTTTCTAGAGTCCAAAAAGGCAATAGATGAGACAACAAATACCAGCCCATTTAAACAAAAGGGGTGGGACTGGAAGGGTGGGGAAGTACACCAAGGACAGGAAGAAGTGACTGGGGCAGAAGAGGGGGGCTGTCAGCAGGTGGGAACAGGTGCGGTTCCCTATACTTCTGTACTCCTAGAAGCACTGGGGCTCCGAAGACCCTTCTTTGCAGCTCTGTGTTGGCTTTGCAGCCCTAGATTTCACTGTTTTGCCTCCAAGTTAGCATAAAGTTTATAGGGAAAATAATTTCAGAGAATTCCCTGGTTGCCCAGTGGTTAGCACTCTGCCCCCCTTACTGATGGGAGCCTGGGTTCTGTCCCTGATTGGGAAGCTAAATCCCATAAGTTGCGTGTTGGTGTTTAGTCACTCAGTCATGTCTGAGTCTTCTGCAACCACACAGACTCTGGCCCGCCAGGCTCCTCTGTCAATGGGATTTTCCAGGCAAGAATACTGGAGCGGGTTGCCTTTTCCTTCTCCAGGGGATCTTTACAACCCAGGGATTGAACCCACGTCTCCTGCTTGGCAGGCAGAACCACTGAGCCACCTGGGAAGTATGGCACAGCCTCCAAAAGAAAAAAGGATAAAAGGAAATAGTTCCAGGGAAAATTTGATTCTTACACAGATAAAGCCAAATCTAAACATATGCTGTTCTCTGCTTCTTCCAGCACAAATTCACGGTTCATATTCTTCATGGAACACATACACAACACAAGATATAATCCAGGTCATCTCCCCAACTCCGTCAGATAACTGACCTTCTCCAAGCGTCCTCTGCAACAAGTCATGCTTGGCTTGAAGTTTTGTGATGAGATTACTACCCTCCAAATATTCTCTGAGTTTCTGCAAAAGGAAAAAATACATTTTTAACTTTAAAAGAAAATATGTGATGTCAAGGAACTTCCCACAGGATATCTAAAAATCCAGCCATTCTTACCTTCTAGATCCTAGAATCTTGCTATGCAAAGTATACTTCTGATGCAGACCAGTGGCATCAGCCTATTAGAGGTGTGAACTCTCAGTGACCCCCACGTCAGGACTATTGGCATCAGAACCTGCATTTTAACAAGCTCTCGTGGTGACATGTATGTTCATGAGATTGTTTAAAAGTTCTGTTTTAGAGCTGCCCTTTTTAACTTTGTCTGCATATCAGCACTCTCTCCTAAACCGTATCCTAGAATTGCTGAATTGGGAACTCTGGTCTTAATAAAGAACCCTAGATGATTCTGATACAATTCCAAAAGCAGAGCTGGGGGACCCCAGATTGGAGCCCCAAAGAGGCTGGGCAAGCGGCAGGCGTACCATGAAGTAGAACTGCTCGGTCTCCTGCTGGTTGGCTCTTCTCTTGGCGATGCTGGGCTTACTCAGATAGGTTTCAGAGACCGTGGACTTCACAGACTCTGTGGAGCGACTGTGCTGGAAGCATTCAGAAACATCGTAGTCCTCGATAGTGACCATATCCTGTATTGTCTGCAGGGTGGCCTCAGTCGTTTTCTTAACCTGGGAACAGGAGTACATCTCTCCAGTGAGTACCTTATTTCATGAATCCCACACTCAGTGAGAAACCACTCTGTCAGTCAGAAATGGGGGCACAGGCCCTCCCGTCCAAAGTTCAGAGTCCACTGGGGGAACAGCAAGGAGATCAAACCAGTCAATCCTAAAGGAAATCAACACTGATTATTCATTGAAAGGGCTGATGCTCAAACTCCAATACTTTGGCCAGCTGATGCAAAGAGCCGATTTACTGAAGACCCTGATGCTGGGCAAGACTGAGGGCAAGGGGAGAAGGGGGAGACAGGATGAGATGGTTGGATGGCTTCACCAACTCAATGGACATGAGTTTGAGCAAGCTTGGGGAGAAGGTGAAGGACAGGGAAGCCTGGTGTGCTGCAGTTCATGGGGTCTCAAAGAGTTGGACACAACTTAGCAGATGAACAATAACAACAGGGGAGAGAGACAGGTAAATAATACCTCATGTCACAAATATAAGGAGAGGCTTTATTCCAAATTATCCTAAGGAGGACATCATTCATATATGAGTTCTTGTAAATCTCATGTATCATCGGGTACTCTCTCAATTAAATTTTGTTTTAAAGAATCTTCAGTTTAACTGAAATTACACACAGAAAAATGCATAAACAATAAGTATGGCTTTATGAATTATCACCGACTGAACACGTTTATGTGATTACCACTCAGATAAAGAAATTTAGTACATTATGAGTACCCTCTGCTTCTCCCAATCACTACACATGCTTTTCTCCTCCCCAAAGGTAGTTACTAAGTACTACAGTATGTAGGATTTTTGTTTTGCTTCTTTTGCTCAGCTTTATATAGTAAGATTTATTCATTTCTTCTGAGTATACTATTTCACTGCTGAATATTCATTGTAAGAATACATTATAATTCATCCCTTTTACTGTTGATAGATGACTTATTTCTGATTTGGGGCCACTATGAATAATATCGCTATGAACACATTTTTGTTGGGCCACATATACTTGAGTAGACTTGCGGCTTATTGGGTATTGCAGACTGTTTTGCAAAGTTATTATTCTCATTTGTATTCCCACCAACACAGGAGGAGAATTCCTATTACTCCACATCCTCAACAATTGGTACTGTCAGTTTAAAAAAATTAAACCATTATGTTGATGGAACTTCCTTGGCAGTTCAGTGGTTAAGATGCTGCACTTCCACTGCTGGGTGCATGGGTTTGTCCCTGGTTGGGGAACTAGGATCCCACATGCCTTGTGGCACGGCCAAAAGAAAAAACAAAAACCAAATAAATCATTACACTGGGTGTGTAACTGCCTCACATTGTGGTTTTAATATGCATTTCTCTGATGGGTGAGATTGAGCACATCATCACATGTTTAAGGCAATTTAGATTCTCTCTCTTGGACACAGTTTGTTTAAATCTCTTGGTCAATCTTATACTGGGTGATGAGCCTTTCTCTTACTGATCTGTAATATGTATATGAGTTTTTTGTTAGCTATATGTGTTGCAAATATCTTTTCCTACTCTGTACTGTGGCTTTTTACTCTTTCTATAGTATTTAGACAGTCTCTAGTTTTAATGTAATCAATTGACCAATCCTTTCCTTGGAAATCAGGGCTTTTTGTGTCCTATATAAGAAACATTTTCCCATCTCATAAGTAGTCATAAGCAGCATACGATTTTATGTTATCTTCTGGGAGCTTTTCAATTTATCTTCCACAATTAGGCTGTACTCCACCTTTGCTTATCAGAGAATCTTTGTAAATCGATAACTGTATGCTCTTCCCAGACAGGGTTTGTTGTTGTTTAGTTGCTAAGTCGTGTCTGTCACTTTTATGACCCCAGGGACTGTAGCCTTCTAGGCTGCTCTCCATGGGATTTCCTAGGAAAACACTGGAGTGGGTTGCCATTTCCTTTTCCAGAGGATCTTCCTGACCCAGGGATTGAGCTCGTATCTCCTGGATTGGCAGGTGGATTCCCTACCACTGAGCCACCAGGGAAGCCTGTAGAGAGTTTAGAACATCTTAAAACCATTCACTTTTCCTGAATTATATGCTTTTTTTGGGTAATGTTTCATAACATGATATATATGTAAATATTTGTATACATTTATATATAAGACATTATTGTGATCTGGTCAGCATTCATTTAGCTTTATCCACATAATTATCACATTCTTTGATTTCTATCTCTTACATTTTTAAGAACACTTTTAAAAAATATATAGTTAACTTACAATATTATGTTAGTTTCAGGTGTACAGCAAAGTAATTCAGTTATATATATATATACACACAGTTTTTTAGATTCTTTTCCATTATAGGTTATTACAAGATATTAAATATAGTTTTCTGTGCTATACAGTAAATTCTTCTTGCTACATCTGTATAACAATAAGGAGAGGGAGTGACAGAAGATGAGATAGTTGGATGGGATCATTGACTCAATGGACATGAGTTTCAGCAAGCTTTGGGAAACGGTGAAGGACAGCGAAGGCTGGTGTACTGCGGTCCATGAGGTTGCAAAGAGACACAACTTAGTGACTGAATGACAAATATCTATTTTATATACAGTAATGTGTATCTGTTAATCCCATACTTCTAGTTTATCCTTCTTCTTTCCCTTTGGTAACCATAAATTTGTTTTCTATTTAGAAATTCTTTTTAGCATGAATCTGCTGGCAGTGAACTCAGACTTAATTG